>NC_044554.1:35054398-35396699 GCF_007565055.1 Rhinopithecus roxellana
AACCCGACCTTTCTCTCTGGCTGCCCTTAAGATTTTTTCCTTCATTTCAACTTTGGTGAATCTGGCAATTATATGTCTTGGAGTTGCTCTTCTCGAGGAGTATCTTTGTGGCGTTCTCTGTATTTCCTGAATTTGAATGTTGGCCTGCCCTACTAGGTTGGGGAAGTTCTCCTGGATGATGATATCCTGAAGAGTGTTTTCCAACTTGGTTCCATTTTCCCCCTCACTTTCAGGCACCCCAATCAGACGTAGATTTGGTCTTTTTACATAATCCCATACTTCTTGTAGGCTTTGTTCATTTCTTTTTCTTCTTTTTTCTTTTGGTTTCTCTTCTCGCTTCATTTCATTCATTTGATCCTCAATCGCTGATACTCTTTCTTCCAGTTGATCGAGTCGGTTACTGAAGCTTGTGGATTTGTCACGTATTTCTCGTGTCATGGTTTTCATCTCTGTCATTTCATTTATGACCTTCTCTGCATTAATTATTCTAGCTGTCAATTCTTCCACTCTTTTTTCAAGATTTTTAGTTTCTTTGCGCTGGGTATGTAATTCCTCCTTTAGCTCTGAGAAGTTTGATGGACTGAAGCCTTCTTCTCTCATCTCGTCAAAGTCATTCTCTGACCAGCTTCGATCCATTGCTGGCGATGGGCTGCGCTCCTTTGCAGGGGGAGATGCGCTCTTAGTTTTTGAATTTCCAGCTTTTCTGCCCTGCTTTTTCCCCATCTTTGTGGTTTTATCTGTCTCTGGTCTTTGATGATGGTGACGTACTGATGGGGTTTTGGTATAGGTGTCCTTCCTGTTTGATAGTTTTCCTTCTGACAGTCAGGACTCTCAGCTGTAGGTCTGTTGGAGATTGCTTGAGGTCCACTCCAGACCCTGTTTGCCTGGGTATCAGCAGCAGAGGTTGCAGAAGATAGAATATTGCTGAACAGCGAGTGTACCTGTCTGATTCTTACTTTGGAAGCTTCCTCTCAGGGGTGTACTCCACCCTGTGAGGTGTGGGGTGTCAGACTGCCCCTAGTGGGGGATGTCTCCCAGTTAGGCTACTCAGGGGTCAGGGACCCACTTGAGCAGGCAGTCTGTCCATTCTCAGATCTCAACCTCCATGTTGGGAGATCCACTGCTCTCTTCAAAGCTGTCAGACAGAGATGTTTGCGTCTGCAGAAGTTCTGCTGCCTTTTTGTTGTTGTTTTTTTTTTAGCTGTGCCCTGTCCCCAGAGGTGGAGTCTACAGAGACTGGCAGGTTTCCTTGAGCTGCTGTGAGCTCCACCCAGTTCGAGCTTCCCAGTGGCTTTGTTTACCTACTTAAGCCTCAGCAATGGCGGGCGCCCCACCACCACCCAGCCTCGCTGCTGCCTTGCGGTTAGATCGCAGACTGCTGTGTTAGCTATGAGGGAGGCTCCGTGGGCGTGGGATCCTCCCGGCCAGGTGTGGAATATATTCTTCTGGTGTGCCCGTTTGCTTAAAGCGCAATATTGGGGTGGGAGTTACCCGATTTTCCAGGTGTTGTGTGTCTCAGTTCCCCTGGCTAGGAAAAGGGATTCCCTTCCCCCTTGCGCTTCCCAGGTGAGGCGATGCCTCGCCCTGCTTCAGCTCTCACTGGTCGGGCTGCAGCAGCTGACCAGCACCGATTGTCTGGCACTCCCTAGTGAGATGACCCCAGTACCTCAGTTGAAAATGCAGAAATCACCGGTCTTCTGTGTCGCTCGCGCTGGGAGTTGGAGACTGGAGCTGTTCCTATTCGGCCATCTTGCTCCGCCCCCAGAGGTTGGCATGATTAATGAACTAGAGTGTCCACCTGAATATAAAGGCAGATGGAATTGTTGGGATGGAATCAGTCCAGACAGAAAGAGAATAGCAGACTATTAAGGGAAGTCTTCAATAAAAAGTTGGAATGGATGTATCATATGAGGCAGTGGAAGAGGTAGCAGTCTTAGCAACTAGCACAAAGAATCCATGCAGGGGAGGGAAAGGGCAATTAATTAACATGACTTTTGTTACTTGCAGCTGATGCATTCTAATGAATACATACTTCCTTCCTAGAAAATCAGGTGAGAGAAAATACTGTCAAATAGAGTTTTCTAACTTGTTGCCACTGTCAATATACTGTGGATGAACAGGCTTGAAGGGAGATGTTGCCTTTCTCTCTTACAGCCACAGACTTCTCCAGCAATTTTGTCTCCAAGTTTGGGCTTATTAATGGGACAACAGTATTGCATTGCACTTTGTTCAACAGTTGGAAAGTTGGCGCTGGGCCCCAGTGTCTACCTTAATCAAGTGTTCATCATACACCAGTAACGTGTCAGGCACAGTTCAGGTTATAGGCATGAGGGATACAACTGATCAAGAGAGAAAACTGTCTGCATTCCCTTTGCTCCATGCTGGTGGTAAACAGGAAATCTGTACTCATGTTGCCTGTTTCTTAAAAGTCTTAATACTCCTTTGTCATCCTGTCTCCCTACATACTTTAAGGGGAAAAAAAAATTGCCCTCTTTTTGGTAGGAAGGACTTAAGCTCAACATGTACAAAATAAAGACATTTTTTAAAAGTTCAATAAAAAAATAAAATTATTTTAGGCCACAGCACCCAGAAATAATTATGATTGATAGCTCAATATCCCTTAAATTTCTTCATTAACATATACAGATGCAAAGACAATAGGACAGACAGATAAATAATTTGGCAAAAATGAGATCCCACAATATTTTAGGAAATCATTTTGACTTTAATTTTTTGTGTAAAAAGAACATTTGCCCAATCTGAAAATAAGTTAGGCAATACAGGAAAATACAATCACATCCCTTACATATTTGGTTAATTGAATTGCAGATATTTCTGTGAACTTAAAGAAACATATGGCTAGAAGGATAAACTGACAATCTTAGATATTTTTATAGAGCTGTTTTCATACTCCTCACGCTGTTTTGAAGTGTGTGTATATGTGTGTGTGTATATATATATATATATATATATATATATTTAATATAGCAGAAGGAAGAGCATCTACTCTGTAACTAAAATCCTTATTCTAATTCAGAATCTTTTTTTTTTTAAAGCCGTATCAGATTAGGTTCTTAAAGGAGTCCCTTTGATGTAAGAATAATTTTTTATTATATTTACAGATTATAGCCATTATACTTTTAAACATTGTGCCTTATTTTCACAGAGTATCATTTGGGTCCCAAAAATTGATGGATGAGAAAATTTGCACACTTCAAAGGCCTACTTCTTTTCAAGATTTAAGGAGGTTAGCTTCAGAATTTAAACCATTTGTCCGATAAGCCAGTTGTGTGCTCGATGGTCATTGCCCACTTCCTTGCTGACCCTCTACTGATTCTCAGGCAGTGCAGATATCAGAGAACATGGTCCTTGCTATGAGCTAGGGGAGATTAAACCATGACTGATCTAAGCCAAGCATTCAATCTCGTCTTCTTTGTTAGTAAGTGGATTAAGGACTTCCATTTGACTCAGTCTTGGCCAAAGCAATACAAGCAAACAATCTGCTGAGAGGAAGTCTTTCTGGAAAAGATTTTTCTTCTTGATAAAAGGGGGAAAGACAAAAAAGAGTTTTCTCTTGCTTCTTTATTAGTTTTAGACATTGTTATGTCAGAAAATTTTCTCACTACAACAAAATCTGAAAATGACTCATACACTGTATTGCCAAAAACTTCTATTCCGCTTTCATTTTTAAATTTAAGGTGATTTCAGAATTAAAATTTCTATTTTTATCCTATTCCTGTCTTATCTTAATTTGTGTACGATGCCATGCATTATGATGACTCTTGCTGTTCTTTTTACCTGAATGACTTATCTCTTTTCCCCTACTAATTTTAGTTTTTCAAGCCTAGTGTCTATACTACCTTTATTATAAGGTCTCTTTAACTTACATTCTGACAAAAAATTTTTTTTTGTTTATTTACCCATAGAGTTAAGTTTGTAAAACTACCACCCCCGCATATCTCACAAGGTAATTAATGATCACTAGATCTCATGGTTGAAGGGGATATTAATTCCCTTCAGTGACAGTGGTTCAATATCATAATAATTATTCCCAATAGAGTATTCACAGTTGAGAATTCCATAGGAGACAATAATGTGTCCTTCATGAAAAAAAAGAGGGAGGAAGAAAGGAAGGAAATAAAATAGAGAAGAAAGAAAGAAAGAAAGAAGAAAGAGAAAGAAAGAAAGAGAAAAGAAAGAAAGAAAGAAAGAAAGAAAGAAAGAAAGAAAGAAAGAAAGAGAAAGAAAAGAAAGAAAAAAAGAAAGAAAGAAAGAAAGAAAGAAAGAAAGAAAGAAAGAAAGAAAGAAAGAAAGAAAAAAAGAAAGAAAGAAAAGGGAGGAAAAAAGTCCTCCTTCAACGATCCTGATAACTCTCCTTCCTGGTGATAGAAGGGAGTTATGTTTATCTTTTGTCTTGAATCATTGGGTCAGTGGTGTAAGCTACACTTGCACATAGAGTTAGTATTGTCTTGAGAATATGGGCTCTCTCTGTCTCTCTGTCATGTGTAGGCACAGTGGGAAGACACCCTCTGAAAGCCAGAAGAAAGTCCTCACTAGAGCTCGACAATGCTTGGCACCTGATCTTGGACATAAACTTCTATTCTTTAACAACAAAAGAATACAAGCTCTGGAGCCAGGGAACCTATTTTTTAAAACTCTATATTTTCCATTGATTATGCTAACTCAGTGACTCAGGGTAAGTTACTCAACCTCTGTGTTCTTTGATCTTCTTATGTGCAAAATAGAAATTATTAATAAATAGAACATAAAATTACATTTCTCTCCCCCTAACTTGGTTGCTCCTTGGTTTCAGGAAGAATGTGGATGGGCTTACACTTTCCTGGGGATACCTACTGGTCATCTGTCAACAGATAATTATTGAGCATCTTCTCTGTACCTAGTTCTGCTCTAGATACTAGAGACACATCTATGACAAGACAAAATTGATGTGTACCATGATCTTGTATATTATTGATTGTAAACTGACAAAACACATATGAAAAAATATACAAAAAGAAAAATTTCAAGTACGTAATAATGACATAAAAAGATAGACTGAAGAGATATGATTGAAAGTCACCTAGTCAAGACAATGCATGAGACTCTGAAATATGCTGGTCTTTGGGGAGGTACTGCTTGAGAGCCAATAAATTAGAAGGTCTTCCAGGAGAAGATTTTCTTTTTTTTTTTTTTTTTTTTTTGGAGTCTCGCTCTGTCGCCCAGGCTGGAGTGCAGTGGCGCTATTTCGGCTCACTGCAAGCTCCGCCTCCTGGGTTTACGCCATTCTCCCGCCTCAGCCTCCCGAGTAGCTGGGACTACAGGCGCCCACCACCTCGCCCGGCTAGTTTTTTTGTATTTTTTAGTAGAGACCAGGTTTCACCGTGTTAGCCAGGATGGTCTCGATCTCCTGACCTCGTGATCCACCCGCCTCGGCCTCCCAAAGTGCTGGGATTACAGGCTTGAGCCACCGCGCCCGGCCTCCAGGAGAAGATTTTGTGGCTTGTCTTTTCACTTTTTATGCCCTGTTTTGATTAACGTAAATTCTTAATTTCAACCCAGTCACATATACCAATATTTTTATGTAATGCAACTTAAAGATTTTATAATATCAGATATTATTTCACAATAGCAATTTTATGTATTGTTTAAAAAATCCTTCTCTTGTATCTCTTCTAGAAGCTTTAGAGTTCTGCCTTTGACACTTAAATCTTGAATACCCTGGAAGTGGAATTTTCTGCATGATTTGAATATCTTTATAAAGACTTGGTTACCCCAACACCATTTACTTCAAAGCTTTTTCATTCCCCAGTGATATGCCATGCATCACCTCTCATACAGCAAGTTCTAATAAAAGCAAATACATGCTAATTTGCTTTCTATTCTGTTTGGTTTGTTTATATTGGTCTATCTGTGTATAAATATCACACCGTTCTACTTATTAGCACTACATAGTGTGTTTTGATATCTGGAGGATCAAATCCTCCCACGTTGTACCCTTTCTCTTTTAATAGGGTTTGAGCTAGCCTTGGTCCCCTGAATTTTAAGATTAGTTGGTTGAGTTCTGCACACATCCACACACCCTGCTGGGATACTGATTGGGATTGTATAAGGAGATTGAATCTTTGTAATACTATGTTTTTCAGTCCAAGAACTTGGCGTACCACACGTTGTATATCTATTTATTTACCATAGTCTCTCAATAAATTTTTAATTGTCTCTTTAGAGTTTTTGTATACTCTTTGTTATAATTATTCCTAAGCATTTCAGAATTAAATCCTGTTGTAGTGTGGTAGCATTTTTTCAAGTTTCATTTTAATTGTTTGTTATCGCTTTAAAAATATAATAGATTTTCATATTGATTTTGTACCAAGTGACTTTAAAATTTATTATAATTCTTTTGAATTTCCTACATATACAGTAATGTCATTTGTATGTAATTACAATTTGCTTCTTCTTTCTCAAATGTGTGTGTGTGCGTGTGTGTGTGTGCATGCATGGGTGTATTTGCTCTTTTTGTCTAACTGTACTGCTTGGGATCTCTAGTAAAATGTTAAATCAAGAAAAACGAGTGATTTCTTTCTGTGTCTGATTCTTTATCTGAAAAGGACAGATGCTAACATTTCACCATTAACCATGACGTCTGCTTTGTTTTTATTTTTGTTTTGTTTTTGGTAGATTCTGTTTAAAAAGTCTTACTGCTATATTAGCTTATAAAGAATTGATCTTAAATCTTGTCAAACACTTTCTTGGATCTACTGAGATGTTCATATGAAATGTATCCTTTAATTTGTTAACGTGGCAAGTTATTTTTGTTGTTTGTTTTAATGCTAAATTATTGCTGCATTTTAAGGATATACATAATTTCATTATAATACATCCTTAGTTCATTCTGCTGGATTTATTTTATTAATATTTTCTTTAAGAGGTTTGCATCTATATTCACGAGTAGGATTAGATTGTGATTTTCTGTTTCATAAGTTTATCTCAGGTTTGGTATCAATGACTTAAATAGTAAAAGTAATTAGTTTCTCTCTCTCTTTTCTTTTCTTTTTTCTTTCTTTTTTTTTTTTTTTTTTTTTTTTGAGACGGAGTCTTGCTCTGTCACTCAGGCTGGAGTGCAGTGGTACAATCTTGGCTCTCTGCAACCTCCACTTCCTGGGTTCAAGCGATTCTCCTGCCTCAGCCTCCCAAGTAGAGCTGGGATTACAGGCGCCCACCAGCATGCCTGGCTAATTTTTGTATTTTTAATGAGATAGTGTTTCACCATGTTGGCTAGGCTGGTCTCGAACTCCTGACCTCAGATAATCTGCCTGGGTCAGCCTCCCAAAGCGCGGGGATTACAGGCATGAGCTACCACACCCAGCCAGTTTCTCTTTTTATAAGAAGTCCAAAGATAAACAGTACTGAGTGTGGTAAATTAAAGAACTAAAAAGAATTTCCAGGACCTAGGGTCATGAGAACCATGCTTACACACTCAGGATACCCCAAATGATTCTTCACATTGATCTCTGTTTCCAGAGAACTCTCTTTAGAGCCCCTTTAACCTCTGCGTTCCTAAGGCTGTAGATGAGGGGGTTCAGCATCGGGTTGAAAAGGCTGTAAAACAGGGAAAGGATCTTCCTCTGTTCTTGAGAATGGCTTGACCTTGGTGCCATGTACATGACGATGGCGCTGCCAAAGAAGAGCCCCACCATGCAGAGATGGGAGGAGCAGGTAGAGAAGGCCTTTCTGCGGCTCTCCCCAGACTGGATCCTCAAGATGGCCACCAGGATGCGCAAATAGGAGACCAGCACGAGGCAGAGCGGTCCCACTAAGACAAACACAGAACCAGCAAAGAGGACCACCTGGTTGAGCCCAGTGTCAGCACAGGCCAATTTGAACACGGACATGATTTGACAGAAAAAGTGGTCGATCTTTTGTGGGCCACAAAAAGGCAGCCTCAGAATAAGAGTGATATGGACTAGAGCCAAGAGAAAGCTAAATATCCAGCAAGTTGAGGCCAGGATAGTGCACACTCTCCAGTTCATAATGAGGGTGTATTGCAAGGGGTGACAGATTGCCACATACCGATCACAGCACATCACCACCAAAATCAGACACTCCGTAATAGCAAACGCCAAATACAAAAAAGTCTGAAGTATGCAAGTAGCAAAGGAGATGACTTTTTTGTGCATCGCAAGATTTGCTAGCATCTTAGGGACAGTGCTCGAGGCATAGGATATGTCCACAATGGCCAGGTGTGACAGGAAGACATACATGGGTGTGTGCAGTCTAGAGTCCAGGCAGATGAGCCCCAGGATAATCCCATTTCCCATCAGGGTGAAGCTGTAGAATAGCAAGAAAAACCCAAAGAGGAACAACTCCAGAGCCGGGTCCACCTGGAATCCCAGCAGGATGACTTCTGTGATCCAGGTCCGATTGCTTTCCATGTTCTCGTGACAAAAAAAAAATCCTGTGATGTACTTAAGACAGAAATTTCACAGCTGATGGGAGAAAATTAAAAAAACATTTCATTATAGGGCATGAATTTTATGCCAGAGGCCACAAATCAGTATTTCATGGGTCCATCCAGCCCAAAGTCCTCTGATGTTGACTCACAAATTTGGCTTTTAGAGATATTTAAAATCTGTAGTTATTGATTAATATTAAAAACTAGGAGATTTCATGTTAAAATTGATGTCTCTAGCTTCCTTTGAGAAAAATAGATTTGTCATTTCATGATATTCACTGAAAGCAACAATCAGCTAAATCTAATGAGGCAATAGATAGAGGCCAGTCCTCTTTCATGTACCACTGTTTCCACCAATCTTTATTTTATCCCAGAAGTTGAGCTCAGTGACATGAACAATTTTATCATTGTACCTACATTACTGATGACATATTTACATAAGAAGATAGTGAAGATTTTTGTTCAAGATGGGTTTCCAATTTCTCCTCTACTTTCAAATACATGGATATGAGAGATAAAATACAAAATGCAAACCCCAAAGAGTTTAAAATGTGACAACTCCTTCATACACCAGAAATGAATCAGAAACATAATATGCTCCAAGTCTGGAAGCAGAGAGTAATACCTAGAACTTAGCTTTTATGGGGTTAAGGCAAGTTGTTGCGAGACGTGGTACTGATGTGATTGTTTGAAACTAAGGGGTTGGATTGGGGCCATGAAAGAAGTTTTAAAACAACTACTGGGTTGCTGCATAAAGTGACATTCAAGAAATCAATATGCTTGCCAGTTCTATAATTTGATCAACAGAACCTGAGAAAGTGTTATAAGACCTGATTTTTTATAAGGGGCCCTTTGAGCCAGGTGAAGAACAACAAAATCTAAAGACCACAAGAGGGAGAAGCAAGATAGAAAAATCAAGTAATAATAATAATGATAATAATAATGACAATAATAAAAATAAAAACTCCACTCAAAATTTGCCTAACATGTTTGTTTTAAAACACAAAGTTAACACCAAAAAGGTAAAACAAAGTAAATATTTAGAACCTTAAATTCATTGAAGATGCAATTAAATGTATAGAACAATCTTCCAAATATTTATTAATATAAGGATGATCAGGATGCTTTAATACATTAATGAAGACATATTTTCTAAAATGACACATAAATTAAGAAAAATAAAATAGCCATGAAAATACAATTAGTGTATAAAAACAAATCAGTTATAGACTTTTGCAGTAAGAAATATAACACACAATTTTAAAAACAATAAAGAGGATAATGTCCACACCTACCCTTAAAGGGAAGAAGTTGTGTATTGGAAGATGTCATGAAGGAATCTACCCAGATTCTAATACAGACAGGCAAAAGAATAACATTTTGAAAGCACAGCTTAGAGACATAAATGACTGAGAGACTAAATTTAGATACGATAGTTTCCTAAGCAAAAGAATGAAGAAAATGGGGAGGAAACAATTTTGAAAAGATTTCACCAAAAATATTCCAGAATTGAAAATAATTTGTCTTTAAATCACTAATAAAATACATTCCACTTAATGAATATAATTAAGGTAAATTTATACTCAAGCAAATTGAAATTTTTGTAACTGAAGATGACCCGAGTCTTTAGATCAAAAATGAACCCTGAGAACAAAATAGAATACATAAAAAATAAATTCTCAATAAATGTAAATGACCAACAGTTTTCTCAGATGACTATCTTTCCTCCATACTCTACATTTCACTGTGTGTAGACTTCCTGGAATTTCTATTGGATCAATATTATCATCTATCAACATATCTTGTATGTCTCTTACCTGTTCTTTAAGATATTTTTTTCTTTCTTTCACTCTTCACCATGTTCTTGACACTTTTTTCAAAACAAAATTCACAAAGAATACAAAATTTAGAATTTATTTCCTACAAAGGAACTGCAAAATTCATTTTTCATTACTCATTTACTACTCAGACTAAAGAACTGCAAAATTTAAATGGAAAAAAATTCCTTAATTTGAAAAAGAGTACCCATAAAACCTACAGAATCAACATACAAAAATCACTAGAATTTCTATACACCAACAACAGTCAAGCCAAGAGCCAAATTGGGAATGCAATCCCATTCACAATTGCCACAAAAAGAATAAAATACATAGGAATACAGCTAACCAGGGAGGTGAAAGGTCTCAACAATGAGAACTACAAAACACTGTTCAAAGAAATCAGAGATGACACAAACAAATGGAAAAACATTCCATGCTCATTGATAGAAAGAATCAATATTGTTAAAATGGCCATACTGCCTAATGCTATTCCTATCAAACTACCAATGATATTCTTCACAGAGCTAGAGAAAACTATTTTAAAACTCATATGAAACAAACAAACAAAAAAGAGCCCAAATAGCCAAGGCACCCCTAAGCAAAAAGAACACAGCTGGAGGCATCATGCTATTTGACTTCAAACTATACTTCAGGGCTACAGTAACCAAAATAGCATAGTACTGGTACAAGAACAGACATATGGACTAATGGAAGAGAATAGAGAACCCAGAAATAAGGCCTTACACCTACAACCATCTGATCTTCAACAAAGCTGACTGAAAAAAGCAATGGGGAAAGGACTCCCTATTCAATAAATAATGCTGGGAGAACTGGCTAGCCATATGCAGATGACTGAAACTGGACCCCTTCCTTACACCATATGCAAAAATCAACTCACAATGGATTAAAGACTTAAATGTAAAACCCAAAGCAATAAAAACCTTGCAAGACAAAATCTAGGTGATATTGTTCTGGACATAGAAATGGACAGAAATTTCACGATGAAGACACCAAAAATGATTTCAATAAAAGCAAAAATTTACAAATGAGATCTAATTAACTGAAGAGTTCTGCACAGTAAAGGAAATTATCAACAAAGTAGACAGACAATCTACAGAATGGGAGAAATTATTTGCAAACTATACATCTGACAAAGGTCTAATATCCAGCATCTATAAGGAACTTAAACAAATTTACAAAAAAAAAAAAAAATCCCATTAAAAAGTAAGCAAACAGTATGAACAGACACTTCAAAAGGAGACATGCAAGCAGGCAACAAACGTATGAAAAAATGCTCATCACTAATCATCAGATAAATGCAAATCAAAACCATAATGAGATACCATCTTACATCAGTCAGAAGGGCTACTGTTAAAAAGTCAAAACATAACAGATGCTGGTAAGGCTGCAGAGAGAAAAGGGAACACTTATACACTGTTGGTGGGAATGTAAACTAGTTCAACCACTGCAGAAAGCAGTTTGGAGTTTCTTTTCTTTTTCTTTTTCTTTTTTTTTTTTAATTTTTCTTTTTATTTTTTTGACACGGAGTCTTGTTCTGTTGCTCAGACTGGAGTGCAATGGCACAATCTTGGCTCACTGCAACCTCCGCCTCCCAAGTTCGAGTGATTCTCTTGCCCCAGCCTCCCAAGTAGCTGCGATTACAGGCACATGCCATCACACCTGGCTAATTTTTGTATTTTTAGTAGAGACAGGGTTTCACCATGTTGACCAGGATGGTCTTGAACTCCTGACGTCAAATGATCTGCCCGCCTCGGCCTCCCAAAACGCTGGGATTACAGGCATGAGCCACTGCACCCAGCCCTGGAGATTTCTTAAAGAACTAAAAATAGAATTACCATTTGACTCAGCAATCCCATTGCTGGGTATACACCCAAAGTAATATAAATCATTCCATTATAAAGACACATAAACACATACATTTATTGCAGCACTAGTCATAATAGTAAAGACATGGAATCAACCTAAATATTAAAAACTGGTAGACTAGATAGAGAAAATATGGTATATATACACCATGGAATACTATGCAGCCATGAAAAAGAATGAGATCATGTCCTTTGTAGGAACATAGATGGAGCTGAAGGTCTTTATCCTTAGGAAACTAACACAGGATCAGAAAATCAAATACCACATATTCTCATTTATACATGGGAGATAAATGATAGGAACACATGGACACATAGAGGGGAACAACAGGCACTGGGGCCCATCAGAAGGCAGAAGGTGAGAGGAGGGAGAGGATCATGAAAAACAATTAATGGGTACTAGGCTTAATACCTGAGTGATGAAAGAGTAGGTACCACAAACCCCATGACACGAGTTTACTTGTGTAACAACCCTGCCCATGTACACCTGAACTTAAAAGTTAAAAAAAGAAAAAGAGTATCCATAAAACCTACAGAATGTATTCTGTGACTGACATCAGTTTAAAATTTATCTCATCTTACTAATTTTTTAAAATTTAATAACTTTGTTTTTCTTAGAGTTTTAAGTTGATACACATATGTATGTACACATATAAATATATATTTATATATGTGTATAATACATATATACACATATTTCTTGGTTCATTATAATGCCTTTTTGTTTCATAACCTTTTTGATTTTTCATAGAAACTATAATTTTAGTTGTGTCTTCAAGTCTTTGTCATATTCTCTTAAAATTTAATTTTTCTAGTATGAAGAGGTGATATTACGAATTATCAAAGGTAAAAGACAATGATCTAATCAGAGCAACAATGCTATGACAGGGACTTCTCATCAACAAGAAGAGCTCAGAAGATAATGAGCTACTGTTGTGACTGTGCCAAGAAGGGGAGAAGCTGTCATTCCACAATTTTATATCTGCAATAACTCTCTTGAATGAATGAGAGCAAAGTAAGCTATTATTGGATATACAAATCAGAAGGGTACCGAGGACCTGCAGATCCTCAGTATACCACTATATTCCTCAATAAGAACAAAAGTGAACCCAGAGGTAAATCGAATATATGAAAACAATATTTACACATAATTTCAAATAGAACACCTCAGTAAATTTTATAAACAATGGGCTATAAAACGATTATTTTGGTGTTTTGAAAGGGTGACATTAAATCTTTTGGAAATAAGTAAACCGAGGGAGATGTGTGATAAGTAAAGAATGCTAAGATTCTTGATGAAAATTGAAACTAGGACTGACTTTAGATTTGTTAAAATAGTGTATTAAATTTTAGCAATTAATAAGAATCATAAAAATAAAATATATGGTTTCCAAAATTACAAAGTAAATAAAAGAAATTTGAAAGCATTATCAATCCAACAGCAGGCCAAAAAAGAAAAAAAACAATTTTTTTTGGCAAATAGAAAACACAAAATAAGGAAGGTATAAATAAGTCTGTGTATATGGATTATCACATTATATGTAATTATAGGGCATTAAAAGACAGAGTTAGGCACTTTAGATGAAAAACAGAAAATCAAGTTACAAAATCTTTATGTGTCACACCTAAACCCCTTAAACATAAATTCTCTTCTTTTCTGTCTAACGCACACAAACACACAGATGCACACGCACACAAACGCATGCGCATACACACGCACGCCCCCACACAGAAATTAAAACTAAAATAATGAAAAACATATTGTAGAAACTGGTAGTAGCAATTTTGTTATCACTTACCAGCATGCATAAGCATGTAGGTGATACTGTACAATAATAATGAAAGAAAAATCCACAAAGAATGAACAATTCAGAATTTATATCCTATGAAAAGACTGCAAGATTCAAAGAGAAAAAAACCTTTCCTGAATCTGAAAAAGAATATCCATAAAACCAACAGAAACATTATACTTAATGGTGAATGTTTAAAAGCTTTCCCCCTGCATTAGAATATAAGATGCTCCTCTAATACCACTTCTATTTAATGTTGATTCATAAAGTAGCCAGTGATAACACCAAAAGAAAGAGGAAGAGGCATAAGACTTAAAATGAAGACTATCAAATGTCATTATTTACAACACCAAGATTTTCTTTGTAGAAAAATTTTAAACTCAGTACATGAACTATTGAAATTAATGTGTATTTACAAAAACTTCTGGATTCAAGGTCAATGTACAAAATAAATAAGATATGTATATATACATGTATACATTCATATAATTGTGTGTTTACAGATTGGAAGTTTTGTAAAGATTCTAAATCTATTCAATTTGATCTATACTTTCAATGAAATTCACATCAGAATACCAGCAAGTTTTTCATCAACGAAAATTAATAATTGTACTCTAAATGTTATATGAAATACAGAAGGTCCAGAATAGCCAAGGAAACCTTGAGAAAGAAAAATGAATGGAAGAACTTACTCCATGGACTCTCCAGACTTATAAAGCTACAGCAATTAAGTGACTGTGGCAGTGGAAGAAGGATAAACAAATAGACCGGTGACATAGAGTGGTTAACCCAAAAATCCAGAAGAATGACCAGGTGCGGAGGCTCATGCCTGTAATCCCAGCACTTTGGGAGGCCGAGGTGGGTGGATCACTTGAGGTCAGGAGTTCGAGACCAGCCTGGCCAACATGATAAAGCCCTGTCTCTACTAAAAGTACAAAAATTAGCAGGGCGTGGTGTTGGGCATCTGTAGTCCCAGCTATTTGGGAGGCTGAGGCAGGAGAATCGCTTGAACCCAAGAGGCAGAGGTTGCAGTGAGCTGAAATCATGCCACTGCACTCCAGCCTGGGAGACAGAGCGAGACGCTGTTAAAAAAAAAAAAAAAAAAAAAAAAAAAAAAAAAAAAAAATTCCAGAAGAATATGCACACTCTTGGTCTAAGACAAAGTTGGCACTGGTGTTTTTGAAAAATAATATTATGCTGTGTCAGTTGGCTATCCATGTCGAAGAACACCAAAGCATGGCCCCTCCCACACACATGCACAAAAATAAACTTCAGGTCAGTTTTAGATCTAAATAGGAAGGATCAAAACAAACTCTCCAGAATACAAGCTAGGGGTATATTTTTGAGAGCAGCAAACGTTTCTAAAACAGAATCCACACTGAAAATGTTGTGTCATTACAGTTTTACAAATAGAGACAGGATTCTGTTTTCCTTTTCCATTTTTAAAATGTAAGAAAACACATTATTTTAAAATACTTCTCAAAAGTGAGAAACATCTCTCCCTTTAAATGGATGTAAAGAGAATAAGAATGCATTCAATTGTGTTTATTTTTTAAAAGCAAAATTTTCACTGAATGTGTTGCCAGATACATTATTTTTGTAATAGGAATATTTTACTGTACTTAACACCGGCCAGGACTTTCCCCAAAAGTTTAATATGTGACACCATAGTCAAGTTATCCCACTCTAGGATCTGATAAAGGGTTTCCATGAGATGAAGACAACCATTGCTGGCACACAAATCAGGAAAAGCTTATCCGGCTTGTCTGACACCTATATGGGCTTCTCTGCTGTTAGAAGAAATAGGAGAGAAATCCTTGTCAAATAACTCTAGGACTTTCTCCCGGCACCTGACATCTCCCTCCAAGGCAACAAAGAAAAGGACTCGGGAAGGGGAACATCACACACCGGGGCCTATCATGGGGAGGGGGGAGGGGGAAGGATTGCATTGGGAGTTATACCTGATATAAATGATGAATTGATGGGTGCTGACGAGTTGATGGGTGCAGCACACCAACATGGCACAAGTATACATATGTAACAAACCTGCACGTTATGCACATGTACCCTAGAACTTAAAGTATAATTAAAAAAAAAAGAGAGAACGAAAATAAAATTATAATCCAAAAAAAAAAAAAAAAAGAAGAAAGAAAAGGAACCCTAATGTTACTTTGCTGGCTGGAGGATATTCCTAGGATGTAGCAGAAGCAGATGGTTCTCAGTAGAAGAAGAAATGAAGGGGAAGTCACAGGAAAAATTACATAACACCTGGAGCTTCACCTCCTTCATTTGTAAAGCAAGCAGCAGGAATATATATATGGCTCTTATGCCCCTTCCAGCTTGACACCATGAACCAGAGTCATCTACTGCTACCAGCTCCTTCCCACGAGTGACAGGAAAAGGGTGGGACAAAGGCAAATCTGAAACATATGTAATATTTTGACACTGTAAGTATCAGATGTTACTCTGAGACCTGGCATAGTGCCAGGAAGGGGTCTCTGTGAAGGTGTTCTCTCTCTTTTTTCTTTCCCTCCATCCTAAACCTGAACATTTCTGCCAGTCTTCTGCCTTGCTCTTCTCCTGGAAACCACTAATTAGTGTATAAATAATGATTAATACAAAGGAAGATAGTATTTCTGGTATTTGCCTCAAATTGCCCTTGAATGCACAGGAAAACACAGAGATAGGGAAAGGTTGGAGCTGAAGTGCCTGCACCTGAAGCAGGTTGGGTGGGCAATGAGTCCCAGATCTCTTTCTACCCTAAGGACTGGGACAGGACCCAGGGATGTTCCGGAGGCTTCTCGATATGTAGATTTTATACTCTGATTACTTAAAAGAGGCCCATTATCCAGAGACATACCTGTGGAGTCCAGAGAACAACATATGAAGCGTCTTCCCACCATCCTATGTCTTCCCTACCGAGTAGTGTAACACCTTCTCCTCTCCTTTCTACCCTCCAGCTTTGTTATTCATATGCGTGTGGGCGTGTGTGGGTGTGGGGCCAGTGTGTGTGCCTCTGTTTGTGTGTGCGTGTGCACGCGTGCACACTTGTGTTCCTGCTTATGCAAAGAAGTGATAACTCAGGAAGAATGGCAAGGATATTTCTACCCAGGAGAACCTTGGCGTGAACATTTCACAGACAAGTCACCCTATATGGGTTATGTCACATGGCATAGTCTCCAAGGATCTAGACTCACTGTGATCTCAAAATTTTGCCTGCCTACCTCCCCCCTTTCAAAAAGGTTGAGATTTGATGATGTGATAAATGTGGCCCCCACGGAGCTTGTTAAGGCAGCACTTCAGAGAACTGTATCTCCTCCAAGGAGAGGAGTGTTGATCTGCTGAAAGTCTTATTGTGCAATGAATTGCAAAAATTTCCATTGCAGTATATTTTTAAGTTTGGAAGCTCATAGAGATTAGATTCTATTTCCCCAGTGCTTTTTTTCCTTTCCGTCAATTTCAAGCCACTTGCTATTTGTTCCATTTAAAAACATACCTTTTCTTCCAAATATGTATTCTACCTTTAGATTCAATTTTTAAAAATCTCTCAGCTGGGCACAGTGGCTCATGCCCAAATCCTGAACAATATGTAATACTAGCAAACAAATTTAAATTGCATATCAAAAGTTTTATATATGACCAAACTGGATGCATCCCTAGAATCTGAGGTTGCTTTCCTATCCAAATATCAAATCAATAAAATATACCACATTGATTACATAAATAAGAAAAACAACATGATCATTTTCATAGCCAAATTAAAGCATTTGACAAATCTAATAATAATAAAAGTACTCAACAAAATAAAAATGAAGAGTACTTTCTCAACCTGTCAAAGGGCATAGATGAAAAAGCTCACAGCTAACATCGTCCTTGATGGTGAAAGATAGAATGCTTTTTCTTGAGATCAGGAACAATACGTGGATGTGCACTCTCACCACTTTATTCAACATTGTACTGGAGTTGTATAGTGAGGACAATTAGACTTGTCTTGTTCCAATAGCTTGGAACCTTAGCCATGAGATAGCAATACCAGCTTGCCGGTTTGACTTTGCCCCAACAGACAATCCAATGAAGACTGTGAACCAAAATTTTGGGTAAAGCATTCTCCATGGCAGTTTGATTTTTAAAGGTCAAACCTCCCCAGACTCCAGAGATCACTGGGGCCAAACAGTACCAAAGGAGGGTGTCACACATTAACCAGGCCCCCTGTTTAGAACTGCAGCACAAAAGCCTGGATACATGCAATGCTATTCTACTTTCCCAGTAGACAGTGAACCCCAGATTCCAAACAATGTTGGGGCCAAGCAGCATTGCAATTGTGAGAGAAAAACTCTAAGGAGGGCTTAGTACTAGACCTCAGAACCTCTGATAAACACATAAAAGCAAAATAGCAGATAAATGGAGCAGATTATGTAGGCTGATGTTAAAAGTCTATCAAAGGCCAGGGGCAGTGGCTCACGCCTGTAATCCCAGCATTTTGGGAGGCCGAGGCGGGTGGATCACGAGGTCAGGAGATCAAGACCATCCTGGCTAACACGGTGAAACCCCATCTCTACTAAAAATACAAAAAATTAGCTGGGCGTTGTGGTGGGTGCCTGTAGTCCCAGCTACTTGGGAGGCTGAGGCAGGAGAATGGCGTGAACCTGGGAGGCAGAGCTTGCAGTGAGCCGAGATCGCACCACTGCACTCCAGCCTGGGCAACAGAGCGAGACTCTGTCTCAGAAAAGAAAGCGATCATATTCCCAAGAGGAAGAGAAAATAAAGTGGGCTCAAATCACATTTTGTCTGAGCATTTCTAATATGTGAAGTCAACCCTTCCATGAATTTAGAAAGTTTAGCAATTCACAGCAGGATAAATGCAAAGGAAATATAACATAGGCATATCATGGTCATATCACAGCCTCACTTAAGAAAACCAAGGACAAAAAAAAAATCGTTGTGTTCAGGAGCATAAAACACTAACTGCTTATTACCATTGGGAGCATTTCTTCCGCCAGAAAAACATCTCCTTCCGTGTCTCCCGAAGTGCATGAACACTCTCAGATGTTTCTTTTTTCTTTCTTATCTTATCTGATAACATCTTTCTTTCATCTTAAATTTGAATTATATCTTCTAGATGTAGAATTCTAGGTTGGCAGTTAATTCTTTCAACAAATTTAAATAATATTTTATTTTCCTCTGAATTCCTTAGCTTCAATCAAAATTGTCAATCACAACTCTTATTATTGATTCCTGGTAGCAATGGGTAAAGGCTTCCAGTTTTATGAAGGCATTCTTACTCTAATATAACACCTTACTTAGGTGAAAGGTTTATAGAATATGACCTCAGGAGTCATTTTAATCTGTGATTTGGGGGATTGACAAATACCCTAAAAGCAAGTATAGCCTTCCATTTTCCTAACTTGTTTTTCTGCTGGTTGCTAGCTTGTGTTCTCATAATTGTCCATTTGTTTTCTGTCTAATCTTCGTCCTCTTGAGAATTTTATTTACTCTCCTGCAAACACAGCTCTGCATTTAAAGTGATGTTGGTTTGCTTAACATTCCACCAAGCATTTTTAGGTGTGTTGTTGTAAGATGATTTTCTAGTCCTGGAAACAGAAATGAGAAATGCAAAAACTTAATAATCACAGAAGGGAGCCATGTGCTTCTCTTTTGAAAATAAGTTACATGCTACAAACACAGCCACACTATAATTATTCAAACTTAGACTTTTCCAAAGGGCTTAAGATAATCATAGCAAATATGCAAGCACAAAGAGGCCATCTATACCCAGATTTTCACAGCCAGAATTTTTTTCTTTTCTTTTCAATCCAAAGCAACACAGTACCCACAAAAGTCAGCTATTGTCTAAGAGAACGATTTGTAAGCCAGGTGCATGCAATGACTCACACCTGTGATCTCAGCACTTTGGGAGGCTGAGGCAGATGGAGAACTTGAGGTCAGCCCAACCTGGCCAACATGGTGAAACCCCATCTCTACTAAAAATACAAAAAAGTCAGCCAGGCATGGTGGTGCACACCTGTAGTCCCAGCTACTTGGGAGACTGAAGCAGGAGAATCGCTTGAATCCTGGAGGTGGAAGTTGCAGTGAGCTGACATTGCACCACTGCACTCCAGCCTGGGTGACAGAGGGAGACTATGTCTCAAAAAAAAAAAAAAAAAAAAAAATCTAAATTCATTATACTTAGCTAACAACTGAAATTCTAGTTCTATGGACTTATTCCTTGTAACAGACACATCTTGCTCACAAACTCAGATCTTTCAACCTCAGATTTCTGGAACCCTTGTCCCCTTGGCCCATCTCAGCCACTACTATGAGCTACGCTGGGCTCTAAGCAAATCGACTTTACACAGGAATAACCCAAGAGTGCTTCTTCTCCTGCCACTTTACATTCCTCTTGCTTTCTGATCTGAGGGTTTTCTTTTACCCCTGAGCACAAGTCGGTGTAGAATAGTTGGTGGCCATGATGTATGTGCAATTTTTAATGTGGGATAATTAACACCCCATGGAGTGAGACGCATATTTGACCAACAGGAGGCAGTGGCAAGCAATTACTCACTCCGATTACTCCCGAATGGACCCATTCTAAGACCAGTATTTCACAAGGACTCTCAGAAAACAATCCCATGAAATAGAGGAATCAGTTATTTTTGACACCAAGCAGTGGCAGCTTTAGCAAGGCACCTTTGAGCTTTCTCCCCCTCCTCTCTTGCCTCACATCCCTTTTCCCTCTTTTTTTTTTTTTTTTTTTTTTTTTTTTGAGATGGAGTTTTGCTCTTGTTGCCCAGGCTGGAATGCAATGGCGCGATCTCAGCTCATTGCAACCTCCGCCTCCCAGGTTCAAGCAATTCTCCTGCCTCTGCCTGTGGAGTAGCTGGGATTACAGGCATATGCCACCATGCCCGGTTATCTTTGTATTTTTAGTAGAGACGGGATTTCACCATATTGGTCAGGCTGGACTCGAACTCCTGACGTCAGGTGATCCACCTGCCTCGGCCTCCCAAAGTGCTGGAATTACAAGCATGAGCCACTGCGCCCAACCCCATCACTTTTAATTAAATGATATTGTATAAGCTTTTACATCAGGTTTTATTTTAGGGGAACGCAGGTTAGTAGAACCACCAAAGTTTCTAAAAGCAAGTGGTAGGGTGAACTCAGTCTAAGATGGGAGGGCCACTTTGGAGTGCTGGAGAGTCAGCTTCTCTGGTCCCAGTGAAGTGTAGGGGAAAGGAAGATAGGTCGGTAAAATAAGTGGTCACACGCATGTATATGTTGGTTTCCCACTGTTGTCTTAAATCACAGAGAGTTATTGTATATAATAAGAAAATAAATCTGAAAGTGGAGGAAATATTACCCTGCAATCCCCATTTACATCTTTGGCAGGGGTTATTAGACGGGACAGCTTCATAAGGCATCACAGAAGGTTGAGCCAGAAGTGAGTGATGAAGAAGTATTCGGGTTCAATGGAAGAGCCTGGGGCAGCTCTCCTGGCTCTTGGCTGTCTGCCTATTTTCTGGAAGGGATTCAGATGATTCCACATGCCTCTAAGTGTGGTAGATGCAAATATCAGAAAAGTAGGGCTAGTGTTTTCACAGGAAAACATCATGGTGCAAGAGAAAGAACTTCGTACAAGAGGGCTTTGGGGTCATCCAACCAAGTCAGAGGTTCATAGCACCAGCAAGGAGAAAGATAGGAGGGATGAAACACCAAAGGGCAGAAATTATATATATATATATATATATATATATATATATATATATATATATATAGAGAGAGAGAGAGAGAGAGAGAGAGAGAGAGAGAGAGAGAGAGAGAGAGAGAGAGAGCTCATCATTGTATTTACAATATAGAGCTCAGTGTGAGGCACACTGCAGGTCATGAGTAAATAATAATAACAATTCCATAGGATGACTTTCAAGAGTTCAATCCAAAGCAGATGAAAGTCTAGAGTTGTTTTTTTTTTTATTTTTATTTTTTATTATACTTTAAGTTCTAGGGTACATGTGCATAACGTGCAGGTTTGTTACATATGTATATTTGTGCCATGTTGGTGTGCTGCACCCATCAACTCGTCAGCACCCATCAATTCATCACTTATATCATGTATAACTCCCCAATGCAATCCCTCCCCCCTCCCCCCTCCCCATGATAGGCCCCAGTGTGTGATGTTCCCCGTCCCGAGTCCAAGTGATCTCATTGTTCAGTTCCCACCTATGAGTGAGAACATGCGGTGTTTGGTTTTCTCTTCTTGTGATAGTTTGCTAAGAATGATGGTTTCCAGCTGCATCCATGTCCCTACAAAGAACGCAAACTCATCCTTTTTTATGGCTGCATAGTATTCCATGGTGTATATGTGCCACATTTTCTTAATCCAGTCTGTCACAGATGGACATTTGGGTTGATTCCAAGTCTTTGCTATTGTGAATAGTGCCGCAATAAACATACGTGTGCATGTGTCTTTGTAGTAGAATAATTTATTATCCTTTGGGTATATACCCAGTAGTGGGATGGCTGGTTCATATGGTACATCTAGTTCTAGATCCTTGAGGAATTGCCATACTGTTTTCCATAATGGTTGAACTAGTTTACAATCCCACCAACAGTGTAAAAGTGTTCCTATTTCTCCACATCCTCTCCAACAACTGTTGTTTCCTGATTTTTTAATGGTTGCCATTCTAGCTGGTGTGAGATGGTATCTCATTGTGGTTTTGATTTGCATTTCTCTGATGGCGAGTGATGATGAGCATTTTTTCATGTTGGCTGTCTGAATGTCTTCTTTTGAGAAATGTCTGTTCATATCCTTTCCCCACTTTTTGATGGGGTTGTTTGTTTTTTTCTTGTATATTTGTTTGAGTTCTTTGTAGATTCTGGATATTAGCCCTTTGTCAGATGAGTAGATTGCAAAAATGTTCTCCCATTCTGTAGGTTGCCTGTTCACTCTGATGGTAGTTTCTTTTGCTGTGCAGAAGCTCTTTAGTTTAATGAGATCCCATTTGTCAATTTTGGCTTTTGCTGCCGTTGCTTTTGGTGTTTTAGACATGAAGTCCTTGCCCATGCCTATGTCCTGAATGGTACTACCTAGATTTTCTTCTAGGGTTTTTATGGTATTAGGTCTAACATTTAAGTCTCTAATCCATCTTGAATTAATCTTCGTATAAGGAGTAAGGAAAGGATCCAGTTTCAGGTTTCTACTTATGGCTAGCCAATTTTCCCAGCACCATTTATTAAATAGGGAATCCTTTCCCCATTTCTTGTTTCTCTCAGGTTTGTCAAAGATCAGATGGCTGTAGATGTGTGGTATTATTTCTGAGGACTCTGTTCTGTTCCATTGGTCTATATCTCTGTTTTGGTACCAGTACCATGCTGTTTTGGTTACTGTAGCCTTGTAGTATAGTTTGAAGTCAGGTAGCGTGACGCCTCCAGCTTTGTCCTTTTGACTTAGGATTGTCTTGGCAATGCGGGCTCTTTTTTGGTTCCATATGAACTTTAAAGCAGTTTTTTCCAATTCTGTGAAGAAACTCATTGGTAGCTTGATGGGGATGGCATTGAATCTATAAATAACCTTGGGCAGTGTGGCCATTTTCACGATATTGATTCTTCCTATCCATGAGCATGGTATGTTCTTCCATTTGTTAGTGTCCTCTTTGATTTCACTGAGCAGTGGTTTGTAGTTCTCCTTGAAGAGGTCCTTTACATCCCTTGTAAGTTGGATTCCTAGGTATTTTATTCTCTTTGAAGCAATTGTGAATGGAAGTTCATTCCTGACTTGGCTCTCTGCTCGTCTGTTACTGGTGTGTAAGAATGCTTGTGATTTTTGCACATTAATTTTGTATCCTGAGACTTTGCTGAAGTTGCTTATCAGCTTAAGGAGATTTTGGGCTGAGACAATGGGGTTTTCTAAATATACAATCATGTCATCTGCAAACAGGGACAATTTGACTTCTTCTTTTACTAACTGAATACCCTTGATTTCTTTCTCTTGCCTGATTGCCCTAGCCAGAACTTCCAACACTATGTTGAATAGGAGTGGTGAGAGAGGGCATCCCTGTCTTGTGCCAGTTTTCAAAGGGCATTTTTCCAGTTTTTGCCCATTCAGTATGATATTAGCTGTGGGTTTGTCATAAATAGCTCTTATTATTTTGAGGTACGTTCCATCGATACCGAATTTATTGAGCATTTTTAGCATGAAGGGCTGTTGAATTTTGTCAAAAGCCTTTTCTGCATCTATTGAGATAATCATGTGGTTCTTGACTTTGGTTCTGTTTATATGCTGGATTACGTTTATTGATTTGCGAATGTTGAACCAGCCTTGCATCCCAGGGATGAAGCCCACTTGATCATGGTGGATAAGCTTTTTGATGTGCTGCTGAATCCGGTTTGCCAGTACTTTACTGAGGATTTTTGCATCGATGTTCATCAGGGATATTGGTCTAAAATTCTCTTTTTTTGTTGTGTCTCTGCCAGGCTTTGGTATCAGGATGATGTTGGCCTCATAAAATGAGTTAGGGAGGATTCCTTCTTTTCCTATTGATTGGAATAGTTTCAGAAGGAATGGTACCAGCTCCTCCTTGTACCTCTGGTAGAATTCAGCTGAGAATCCATCTGGTCCTGGACTTTTTTTGGTGGGTAGGCTATTAATTGTTGCCTCAATTTCAGAGCCTGCTATTGGTCTATTCAGGGATTCAACTTCTTCCTGGTTTAGTCTTGGGAGAGTGTAAGTGTCCAGGAAATTATCCATTTCTTCTAGATTTTCTAGTTGATTTGCGTAGAGGTGTTTATAGTATTCTCTGATGGTAGTTTGTATTTCTGTGGGGTCGGTGGTGATATCCCCTTTATCATTTTTTATTGCATCTATTTGATTCCTCTCTCTTTTCTTCTTTATTAGTCTTGCTAGTGGTCTATCAATTTTGTTGATCTTTTCAAAAAACCAACTCCTGGATTCATTGATTTTTTGGAGGGTTTTTTGTGTCTCTATCTCCTTCAGTTCTGCTCTGATCTTAGTTATTTCTTGCCTTCTGCTAGCTTTTGAATGTGTTTGCTCTTGCTTCTCTAGTTCTTTTAATTGTGATGTTCGAGTGTCAATTTTAGATCTTTCCTGCTTTCTCTTGTGGGCATTTAGTGCTATAAATTTCCCTCTACACACTGCTTTAAATGTGTCCCAGAGATTCTGGTATGTTGTATCTTTGTTCTCATTGGTTTCAAAGAACATCTTTATTTCTGCCTTCATTTCATTATGTACCCAGTAGTCATTCAGGAGCAGGTTGTTCAGTTTCCATGTAGTTGAGCGGTTTTGATTGAGTTTCTTAGTCCTGAGTTCTAGTTTGATTGCACTGTGGTCTGAGAGACAGTTTGTTATAATTTCTGTTCTTTTACATTTGCTGAGGAGTGCTTTACTTCCAATTATGTGGTCAATTTTGGAATAAGTGCCATGTGGTGCTGAGAAGAATGTATATTCTGTTGATTTGGGGTGGAGAGTTCTATAGATGTCTATTAGGTCCGCTTGGTGCAGAGATGAGTTCAATTCCTGGATATCCTTGTTAACTTTCTGTCTCATTGATCTGTCTAATGTTGACAGTGGGGTGTTGAAGTCTCCCATTATTATTGTATGGGAGTCTAAGTCTCTTTGTAAGTCTCTAAGGACTTGCTTTATGAATCTGGGTGCTCCTGTATCGGGTGCATATATATTTAGGATAGTTAGCTCTTCCTGTTGAATTGATCCCTTTACCATTATGTAATGGCCTTCTTTGTCTCTTTTGATCTTTGATGGTTTAAAGTCTGTTTTATCGGAGACTAGGATTGCAACCCCTGCTTTTTTTTGTTCTCCATTTGCTTGGTAGATCTTCCTCCATCCCTTTATTTTGAGCCTATGTATGTCTCTGCATGTGAGATGGGTCTCCTGAATACAGCAGACTGATGGGTCTTGACTCTTTATCCAGTTTGCCAGTCTGTGTCTTTTAATTGGAGCATTTAGTCCATTTACATTTAAGATTTTTTCCTTCATTTCAACTTTGGTGAATCTGGCAATTATATGTCTTGGAGTTGCTCTTCTCGAGGAGTATCTTTGTGGCGTTCTCTGTATTTCCTGAATTTGAATGTTGGCCTGCCCTACTAGGTTGTGGAAGTTCTCCTGGATGATATCCTGAAGAGTGTTTTCCAACTTGCTTCCATTTTCCCCCTCACTTTCAGGCACTCCAATCAGACGTAGATTTGGTCTTTTTACATAATCCCATACTTCTTGCAGGCTTTGTTCATTTCTTTTTCTTCTTTTTTCTTTTGGTTTCTCTTCTCGCTTCATTTCATTCATTTGATCCTCAATCGCTGATACTCTTTCTTCCAGTTGATCGAGTCGGTTACTGAAGCTTGTGGATTTGTCACGTATTTCTCGTGTCATGGTTTTCATCTCTGTCATTTCATTTATGACCTTCTCTGCATTAATTATTCTAGCTGTCAATTCTTCCACTCTTTTTTCAAGATTTTTAGTTTCTTTGCGCTGGGTACGTAATTCCTCCTTTAGCTCTGAGAAGTTTGATGGACAGAAGCCTTCTTCTCTCATCTCGTCAAAGTCATTCTCTGACCAGCTTCGATCCGTTGCTGGCGATGGGCTGCGCTCCTTTGCAGGGGGAGATGCGCTCTTATTTTTTGAATTTCCAGCTTTTCTGCCCTGCTTTTTCCCCATCTTTGTGGTTTTATCTGTCTCTGGTCTTTGATGATGGTGACGTACTGATGGGGTTTTGGTATAGGTATCCTTCCTGTTTGATAGTTTTCCTTCTGACAGTCAGGACCCTCAGCTATAGGTCTGTTGGAGATTGCTTGAGGTCCACTCCAGACCCTGTTTGCCTGGGTATCAGCAGCAGAGGTTGCCGAAGATAGAATATTGCTGAACAGCGAGTGTACCTGTCTGATTCTTACTTTGGAAGCTTCCTCTCAGGGGTGTACTCCACCCTGTGAGGTGTGGGGTGTCAGACTGCCCCTAGTGGGGGATGTCTCCCAGTTAGGCTACTCAGGGGTCAGTGACCCACTTGAGCCGGCAGTCTGTCTGTTCTCAGATCTCAACCTCCATGTTGGGAGATCCACTGCTCTCTTCAAAACTGTCAGACAGAGTCGTTCGCGTCTGCTCAGGCCTCTGTTGCTTCCCCTGTTGTTTTTTTAGCTGAGTCCTGCCCCCAGAGGTGGCGTCTATAGAGACAGGCAGGTTTCCTTGAGCTGCTGTGAGCTCCACCCAGTTCGAGCTTCCCAGGGGCTTTGTTTAACTACTTAAGCCTCAGCAATGGCGGGCACCCCTCCCCCAGCCTCGCTGCTGCCTCGCGGTTAGATCGCTGCAGACTGCTGTGTTAACAATGAGGGAGGCTCCGTGGGCGTGGGACCCTCCTGGCCAGGTGAGGGATATATTCTTCTGGTGTGCCCGTTTGCTTAAAGTGCGGTATTGGGGTGGGAGTTACCGGATTTTCCAGGTGTTGTGTGTCTCAGTTCCCCTGGCTAGGAAAAGGGATACCCTTCCCCCTTGCGCTTCCCAGGTGAGGCGATGCCTCGCCCTGCTTCACCTCTCGCTGGTCAGGCTGCAGCAACTGACCAGCACCGATTGTCCGGCACTCCCTAGTGAGATGACCCCAGTACCTCAGTTGAAGATGCAGAAATCACCGGTCTTCTGTGTCGCTCGCGCTGGGAGTTGGAGACTGGAGCTCTTCCTATTCGGCCATCTTGCTCCGCCTATCCAAAACTTTTGATATAATGATGCCTCAGGTGTAGGGGCTATGTTTATATTCACATAATAAAGCATAGACAGAGGATGCCTTGAAAATGTTTCTGATTATCCCCTTTATGTCTATGTTCCTTATGTGTATATGTATTATGTATATCTCTGTGTGTGTGTGTGTGTGTGTGTGTGTGTGTGTGCTGGTTGGGCAACATTTTAGAGAGAAACATCCAAATCTCATTTGTCAGAACACACTGGGTTCTTTACTCCAGGGAGATGTAGATTGTTAATGTGTGAGCTAACAGGGGATACTTGGAAATATGCCTATAATTTTGGCTCACAGACTATAAAGGCTTCAAAGCAGGTGTATTTCTATGGACAGAATAAAGAAACTCAAGGAATATTTATCCTGAAATCTCTGGAAGAATGACAAGAAAAGTTTAGTAGCTATGTACAGTGTTTAGAAAAAAACAGCTGAAGCACTTAACAAAAATAAAATGTTTACTAACTACCTAAAACTGGAGGACTAAATAAAATATTTCCAAGATATTTTTCAATTATTCATGTATTATCTACATATGGATATTTTATATCCACAATTATCCACATGTAGATACTGAAAATTTAATCATCTCATTCATTTATTAATTTGCTAATTCAATTTATATTTATTGAGCATCTGCTCTGGATCATCCTAGACACTGGAAAAGCAAACACTAGTAAGATACTGTCTCTGTCTTCCAAGAGTTTACAGTCTACCTACAAGTGAGCCATGCAAATAAGCAGTGTAGGACCTGGGATACACGTGTGCACAGTATACTGTAGGCACCAATGAAGGGTGGGGTAGATTCTTCTGAAAGTGGATAGAGAAAGGCTTTGCTGTGGATGGAAAGTTTAGACACTCTCCAGGAAGACATGCCAGGCTGGACCTTACCTGTTCAATTACACCTGTAGTGACATCTGAGTCTGGAGATTTCAACGATGATAAGTTATTTTCCCATTGGTACTGGAGGAATTAGGTCCAGTTTGGGAAGGCTTTGACTTTGCATGGAGGAGTTAAGAGATTTCAATGAAAATTGTAAAACTGTGTAAAAATAATGAAGAAGTAAACACAAGAAAAAAAGACACACCAGGCTGCACCTCAAGGTATAAGGAGGGCACAACAATAATAACAACAATAATAATACTGGGAAAGAGGTTCATTGATGAGCTTCTGTTGGACTTCATTGGAAATAAAGAGTAGAACGATTTGACTAAGATATGTTATTACAAAGATGAATGTTTGGTTAATGTGAAGGATTGTTTCAAAGAATGAGATTGGAGACTGTGAGCCCAAGCTATCTGCAGAGTCTGCACTTTCCAGTGACAGTGAGTACCTGAATTGAGATGGTAGCCAGGGGGACAGGCTGGAGGGAATGGGTATGGAACATGTGAAGGAAATATAATTATCAGCATTCTGTGACTTGCTGTGTAGTGAGGAAGTCAAGCAGAGCTGGGGTGCACCCCAGATTTCTGGTTTGTGTGGCTGTATATATGTGTTTTCATTCAATTATATGAGGAATAACTGAGGAAGATATTATTTAAAAGCAAAGGTTTAAAAACAAGAATATAATTTTGAACATGTTGGATATTTAGGTGGCTTGGGCCAATAAAGAATTAACTAGTTTTGGAGTTTATTAGAGATAGCCGGGTCAAAGTACAGATTTAACAGATAGTTAAAGTCATGATAATGGATAAGAGCATGCAAGGAGAGCAAAGCAGTTTCAGTGAGGAAAAAAAAGAGAAAGTCAAGAACAGTATCTTAAGAATTACCAGCATTTTAGGGATGGACAGAGAAAGATAAATCTCCAAAAGAGAACAAGAAGAAAGATCAGGGAGATAGGTGTGAAACTAAAAAATAAAAATAAAGAAAATCAACAACTATGCCCTATGTTATCCCAGGAGGCAAACTAAGGTACTCACTTTAATCATATCGATAATGTCAACTCTATTTTTTAGAAACAAGAATATTTTTCTGTAAAAAGCTACACTTAAGTTAATACTTATGGCAAACATAAAATAAAATCAAAATTACTAACAAAGTCATTGCTATCCTTCAATAAAAATATAGCAGCTTTTTAGCATAATTTCCCAATTTCGTTGACCCTTACAAGGCGTACAAGGCTGTTAATCAGAAATACAATACAAATGTGCCGCAACTTCATTGTGAAAATTAAAAGTAATTATTACTCTAAAAATGAGGGCTCAACTGAAAGAATGACATTCCAAGGACAGAGATGGCAGATGACCAAAGATTTCTGAAGTGAGGCTCATCGATAATTCACAGAGGCAGAAATCCACCGTGTTCAAAAGAGCTTATAACAGTACCTTGGGAGCCATCTCATACTCTGGCGACTCATAAACATTATTCTTAATTCCACAACACACTCAGAAAGGCTGATGATTGGAGACTAACAGGATTTCACACGTTTTTGTTTCTCCTCCAATTATGGGACAAAAGTCAACACAATCTCTCATATTTCCCGGGAACACAGTACGGATATAAAGACCAATAACATCTTCAAATGCAAAAAAGCAGTACTAGATATTGAGTGCATTGGTAAATATAATTCACAAAGACAAATTGTATGTCTGTTAATTTCTTGTTTTTTTGAAAAACCATTCAATTCTCAACCTTTGCCTCTAAACTGCTAAGCATTTGGTTGACACCATAGATAATGAAGAAATGTTTCTGAAAGCATGGCCCATGCACTACCAGCATAAAAAGAGTACTATACCCTTTATGAGGCATCAAAATGTACCTTGCAAATGCTAAAGCTCAGCGTAAATGTAAGGTGCTACTTAAGAAGATTTTAGGCATGCAAAGAATCTTAAAGACCATTTTATCCACAGATGTCATTTTAAAGATAACTCTGAAGCTAGAGAAGATATGAGTTCATTAAGGCTAAGGGCAGATTTAAGATAAGAACCCAGGCATCTTGAAGCCAGTGTATTCAAAATGGAATGCTTAATTTTCTTTTCCTTGTCTTCCCTATCGTGATAAGTTGCATCACTGCCACCCACAAGTTACTCAAATGAGAAACTGGGTCACTCTTGATTCTTCTTACTCTCCAAAGCTGAAGTCTGTTCACCTGATCTTTAATGCCACCACCATAATCCACAGTCTCCTGGGGTGCATGGATAAAAAAAGAGAGAGGGTTGATCTTCAAATTTATAATTTATATATTTCATACTATTTCCAAATTGAATGATGTGAGCAGATACAGATTCACTATACAAAATGAAATATTATTTCATAACCTTAAATTTGGGTCCCGTTCTGGACCACACAGCCTGTAGTGTACTATACATAATGTTTTATTATTTATATAATTATCTTATATGTAACAGAAATAAATGGAATTTTTTGTCTTAAAATCATTAATTGATTAAATGAGAACACTTGATCTGTGCCTTTCTTAACGTCTGTGAGGTTTCATTCTGGACAAGCTTGACAAAATCCACTAAACTAATAGAAGTATCCTAGTATTCTTTTAAAATGCAAAGTATAGTATACACTAGTATATAGTATATGTATACACTAGTATAGAGTATATGCAGTGTAGTATACACTAGTATAGAGTATATGCAGTGTAGTATACACTAGTATACAGTATATGCAGCGTAGTATACACTACTATATAGTATACATCTCTCCTCCTTAAAAGGCTTCAGTGCCCTCTCTTTCGGCAATATAAAATCCCAGTTCCCTGTGAATGCTTTAAAAGCACTAAATGATCTGGCCCTCCCTGCTTCTTAAATCATAACTCTGGTTATTCTCATCTTTGATCAGCGTGTCCTTGCCACACCGAACCTACAACAAATTCTATTCAAGCTGTTTCCAGCATCCATGTTTTTACGTATGCTGGTCCCTGTGTCAAGAGTTATCACTTTCATTAGCTCTTATCCCTTCCTCCCCCAACCACACTGCCATTATCTAGCAGAGCGGCACATACAGGAAACTAGAATTCATGTGTCTTTTCATTATTTGCTTCTTTGTCTCTTCTGCTAGAAGGAAGTTTATTATGGGCAAGGACTGCGTCTGCTTGTCCATTGTACTGAAGTCCCACTAGCTTGTCACAGTACTTAGAGGCTCAATTGACTTGCTGAAAAACCAAGTCAAAAAATAAATGATGCTTAGTTTTATTTCATAGTGACTAATTGAAAAACATCAAGATCATTATATGTTAGTCACTTTCTTCATGGCTTTCATGAAATATGCACTTTTATTTAAAAATCTTGTTTTTATAGCCTTAGAAAAGCAGACTGTGCTCATATCTTTTTCTTCATGAATTACCACTGCTATTAAAATGTCTTGCAAGAAACTCAGTTGCAGAGATTCCTCTGCCTACTTTCTATCCCGTTTCCTTCTCCTGATCTCCCTTTGACTTCTTTCTTCTCCATCATTTTCTCCCATCTCCCTTGTCATTTTCTTTGCATTCTTGCCTTCTCGCCTCCCTGTCTTCCTTTTACCTTTTACCTTTCCTCATTGTCGCTTTTCTTCCGTATATTCTCTTGGGCCCTGTCTCCGCAACAGCGTATCTTCTCTGTTCTGAATGTAAATTGTTTCCAGACGTCACTGGAATCATAATTTAATGAAGACTCTCAAACAAGGGATTTGAGGTAATGAGATAACAAATAGCAAAAACAAATGAGTGACCCCCACCCAGAATATCAACAACAAAAATCTTATTAGTAGCCTCAGATCCCAAAGCTCCCATGTTAACTAATGTTGTGTGCACATGTCCTCTACCTCCCCCGCCTACCTATCCCCAGGAAGGCACAAATGTGACACCATGCAGAGGCTACCTTAGGCAGAAACCCCACTGACTCAGTGATTCCTTCTCTCACAGGTAGCCTGATTCTTCATTTCAAGAAAAATAGAATTTTAATTTGTCCTTCCCTCTTTCTTGACAAATAGCTTATAGATTAATCTTTAATAACATAATTAACCAATAGATCTTTTGCAAAAGTCTACTGCTGAATTCCTCACATTTATACCACCATTCCACATTGAATGTTGGCTGGACATAAGCCATGTATCCATATCCAGGAGAGCTCATTTGTGACCCATTGTTAATTGTGGGATAGCAGCCACCACTCCCAAAGCTTTTTAATTTTTAAGTTGTTTCATGTTTTCAAGCCTGTATACATTATTGTCATGGAAAGTAGCAATATAAATGTCCTTTCTGTTCTCAACCACAACTTGCATAACTATATAAAAATCTGAAATGCCTGTGTATTAATCAAAGATTACTGATTTATCATTGATTAAGAGAATAAGAAGAGTTTCATATTTTAATAACTAGAATGGGCATAAGTCAAAAGAGAATTCAAGAGTGCCTGGAAACTAAAGTTCAAAGCAAGTTTTTTTCTGCAGTTTTCTAGATTGATATCTGGGTGCAAATCATATGATTTAATGATTACTGATATGGAAAGGACCACGCACAGAATCTTCAATATCCCCAAGGCTCCAGGCCATAAGTTAGCTCATCTTCATCACTCAGAGGAGTTTAGAGGTTTGAGATTTGGTGGCTCTTGCTCAGTTCTCAGTATTTGAACAACTGCAGAGGAGTTGGAATTATCCATTACAGAGAATTACTCATCAGTCAGTCTCCCTTTGAATTCTTTTGAAATAAATAAAAATTATCCAACTTAAATTTGTATCTTCTTCTTAGATGTATTGTTTACATGTTTAGTTGTTAACTGTATCATAAAGGCTTGAATTTATCTCCAGAAACACAATACCTATCTTCTAAGCTTTACTAGTAACAATAATTGAAACATTGGTTCTATTCTTGATATTTGGCAGGAACCTTGTATATATGCTTTCATGCAGCAGTTTTTAAACAAATACCCAAAATGAAATGACTTTATATGAATAAGAAAATTAAAAATCTAAGAGCTTAAGTAACCTTAAATCCAAGTCAAATTCCATGCTGTTAACCACTGCCCTATTCCATGTCTATTACGTTGCCTTTGGGAAGTGTTAGGAGGCACATTAGTGTCACATGGAAAAATGGTCTTGCTGTCTGATTGAGTTTCATTGGCCTTAGTGCTTCTCATGCAGAACAACTTTTAAAATGCTTTTGTCTTTCTTTTATTTTAAAATACCACCTGTGCTCATGGTGGAAGACAATGAAATTCACCCATCAGGCACCACCTCAGAGGTAAATTTGTTGACATTTGGTGGTTTCTTTTTCCCAATTGTCATATATTTTTAGCTTAATAGACTTCATAGTGTACATAAAATTTCTGATGCTGTTTGCCACTTACTATGATAATCTAGGCAATCTATCAATCAATATAATTTTAACTGATGATTATCTGTGTGGCTTTGGACAAGATAGCTAACATCTCCAAATTGTTTTTCCATCTGTAAATTGGATATGAAGTAATACTGCAGAGTTCTCATCAGAGCTAAATAGAAAGATAAAGAGGTAATTATTATAATATTATAAAGTTATTCTTTAAAAAGATTGATTCAATTAATTTTTCTATTTTTAACTAATTTTTTAAAAATTGTATTTGATTTTAAGTTCTGGGATACATGTGCAGGACGTGCAGTTTTGTTATATAGGTAAACGTATGCTATGGTGGTTTGCTGCACCTATCAGCCCATCATCTAGGTATTAAGCTTAGCATGCATTAGCTATTTATCCTGATGAGCTCCCTCCCAACTAATTTTTTAAACAACTCCCTGCTGTCATGTTTCTCTCGGTGTGCCTGCATATAATTTCTAAACTGTCTTCAGCAATTTGATAGTCTAAAACTCTATCTTTCTAATTTGGATATGTCTGATTACTAGGAAAGTTGAATGTAACTTTATTGTATTATTGGCCACTTGTATTTCCTGTCTTATGAGTTGTCAGTTTCTGTCCTTTGCTTATTTAGCTCACGACTCTATCCAGAGTGCCTGGCTCAGGACCTGGCCAATGGAAAGCATTCAATAAATGCTTGTTGAATGAAGGAATGAAAGAAGTAATTAATATCAGCAAACCGTGCACATAACAATGTTCGTTATTAATTTATATGCATTTTTTATTCATTAGAGTTATGGATTCTGTGTGTTTTTGTTTGCTACAAATATTTTTCCATTTAATATTTGGGTTTTTATATAGAGAAACTATAATCCTTTTAGATTTTCATTGATTTTAAATTTTACAAATTCATTCAATTGGATTATATGATTATTCATTCCTTTGTTTTCAAAAAGAAATAGGTTAATAATACCTAACTGTAATTAGAATTAGAGAAATGAGTTTATGTTTAGGTAGAAAATTCAATCATGATGTAAGTCATTGGTATTCAAAGAATTTTGAAAAGTTCCAAACTCCCTTGCATTATTTTAAGTTGACATCTAAAAATTTTACTGTAAGTTTAATAGTTGCAAAGGATGACTTTGTTTTAAAAATAAAATTTCTTCTCTTTGTCATAATATGTAATTTTTACAAATAATTTATTTTAAAATAATTTTACAAAAAGTTGCCAATAAACTACTGACAGGTACTATAGCTCCCTAATTTGGATTCCTTGTATTTCCTTCTCTTGTCTGATTGCTTTAGCTAGGACTTTCAGTATTATATCAAATAACAATGGTGAAAGAGGGCATCCTTGTCGTGTTCCAGATTTTAATGGAAGGGCTTTCAATTTTTCCCCATTTGTTGTGATTCTAGCTGTGGGTCTGTCATAGATGGCTTTCATTATATTGAGGTATGTTCCTTCTATCACTAGTTTTTTTAGGGTTTTTATCATGAAGGGATGTTAAATTTTGTCAAATGTATTTTCAGCATCAACTGAAATGATCATATATTTTTTGTCCTTCATTCTGTTGATATGATGTATTCCACTGATTGATTTTTGTGTGTTGAACCATCCTTGCATCACAGGGATAAATCCCACTTGTTATGATGAATGATCTTTCTAATGTATTGTTAATTTATAAAATGACTAGGAAGAGAATATACCTGAGTATGAAAGACTGAGAGGAAGGGAGAATCATGGGGCATCCTCTCCTCCCTGGGTCTTCACACTGGTTATTGATTTCTCTGAGTTCAGTCCCAAGCCTCACTGTCTTTTGCTCTGTCTGAGATTTGGCAATCTAAGCCTTATTTTCAATTTTTCCATAGAATAACCTCTAGGATCCTGCCCAGGGCACTTTTTTGCCTAACTAAGTGGGGGTGGTAAAGAGGTCAGAGGATTCAGGTGCTGTAATAATAGACTTTCACCTTACACCCCTGTTTTCTTCCTTTTTGTATTCTCGTTCTCAACTATTGCTAGTCTAAGGTTTCCTGGGGACCCTTGAAAGGAATGCATTGTGCTTCTCAGTGGTTTCTTTTTTGCCTGCTTGTTAGCTGGTAGCTTCTTCTCTGATAAGTTGGTTACTGCTCCCCCTTGTACCTTTCTGTATTAAAAAAGAAATCTGCAATTTCTCTGGTCTGCTTCTGTCTTCCCTCTAATTCTATATTTTTCTGTGGATTATACCTTTGAGTTTTTGCCATTTTAGTGGTAGCTGGGGAGGAAAAAGAGATAAACATGTATGATAAATGTTCTCTGCTTTAAGAGACAACTTATAATCACCTAAAATTGTGTATTTCTGTTAATTAATTCTTCACTCTAAGAACTTTCTCTAAAATATCTGACCGTCTGATCACCCTATGTAAATTAAATTGAATTTATCTAAACAAAATTGCCTAACATAGCCAGGAAACTTTATTGAGTATTAGTAGTTTGCTGGCTTATTTTTTTCCAGGAAGTATTTTATAAGAGGGAGTATTGTTCACCTTTAAATCATGATCTGAAGCCTCTTTATAAAATTCCATCAGATATATCTTGGCAATATCTCTACTGCCTGGACTGTCTATATTAAATCAAATCCACCCTGGGTTTTTTTTTCAATTACCTTAATCTCAGTGCTGCTGAGATGTCAGATAGATGGTAGGTGTAAAAACCAATGTGAATGAAAGCTCGAAAGAATTGGTTACTTCAGCAATAAATGTTAGTCTGTGTCATAACTTGGCTTTATAGACCTAAACTTTTTTCTCCAGAGTGGTTTAAATTAAATGTTTTTCATCACAAATTGAGTAATTGGTTCAATTGAATGTCCCAACTGGCCTGTATGTGGATAAGCACATTTCCTGGGAGTGAGGGATCATTTGGCACATCCATCAGGTTAATTATAGACCAGAGGTAGCCTGAGTCTGGGGTTGGGGTTGGTAAGAGTATAGATATGCTTTTCATATCTGTATTGAGGATCTGATCTATAGTACACCTCCTCTAGTTGCTAGTCAACAGGATAGAGCTGAGAGGCCCAAAGTCTAGACTCAAATATAAAACTAATGAGAAAGGCCTGATCTATAAGAGACATATTAAGGCCTTCTAGAGTACTCTCCATCACTTCCTCCCTCCCTCAGTGGCTGTGAATGAATCCAGAGAGATTCTAAGTTGAAAGGAATGTGCACTTCTGAGCCTTCCCAGGGAAATCATCTTCTGGGTCTCAGAAGTTTCCATGCCTTGCTCCCTGGGAGCTCCTGCCATCTCAGTGCACAAAGAACCAGTGGCCCAGGAGCCATGTGGAGAACTCATTAAAAAGACACAGCTGGAAAGTTGCCTCAGGCATCTTGGCAAAGATAAAAAAAAAAACTTTACAATTGATCTCATAGGAATAGAAACTATTTTAGGTTTTACAAAGTAAGTGTCAGAAAAAAATATCCTTACGGGGTTCATTAAAACTTTGCCACAATTAATTCCAGTAGGAGCACTCTTCAGGCAACTGCTCCAGAGACCACAGGCATTTGGCATTGGGAACAAGTCCTGGTTACATAGCTGTGGGGCACCAGTGTTGGTGTTTAAGTGGAGTGAGGAGACACCCTCCTTGGAGACTGGAGATCCAAACATCTTATCAATAGATTGAGTTTTTTCTAATTCACACATGTAGACAAAAATAATAGACCAAATATCCTACAATATTCTAGGCACAGTGCTAAGGCCTTTATAGGCAGTTTTACCAATCATCAAGAAAATATTTAAAAGTGAACATTTATTACGTCCCTGTTCATAAAATAAGAGACAAGTTCAACCAAGTAAAAGAACTCATCCAAGGTCATATAAGTGACAGCCCCAGAAATTAAAACTCATTCCAAAGCCTTTTCCACTTTTCTGCTGATGGAGAGTTTAGCATGAAGGCACACATGCCGTCTCTAGACCTACACATAGTCCCTAGTTCAACCATCCAAACAAATGCCTTGGATATTCTTTCCCTGGAAACAGCAAGGAACACAAAAACAGGGCAACATTAACTGAAGACCTAACAATAAAGGATATGAGTTAGAACTTCTTCAAGTTAACACTGTTCTGATTTTAACATATGCTGCTATCTTATATCTTTCCCAGTTGTTTTTGACCCCAGATGTAATCACCCCATTGACACACACTCAATTCAGGCACCTTTATTGAAATGCTAGTACAAGAGAATTTTCCTGATAGACACTAAATTGATGACAACGTATTCAAGTCTTTCAGTTCTTCTGTAAGCTTTAACTAAAGTCCACAGCATGGGAACGCTTGAAGTTAATAGATAAGCTGCAATGTTTGTCTAGGTACTCCAAGAAGCAAATGCCAAGATAGATTAGATGTCCAAAAGATTTGTTGTAAAAATATCATGATGAAAAATGAGGAGGAATCCAGAGAAGTTTGGAAGAGCCATTGAATGCAGCTCTGATTCTTGTGAAAGAGAAATAAAAGGAAGTGAGCAAAGCAAATAAAATATCAAGGGTCATAACAGGAAAACAATGGCGCAAGTTACGGCGATTTGAGAAAAGTGTAATAAAAGGACTATTTACAAAGGTATGTGAGGAATATGGGAAAACCACAAGCAAGGGTGCAAGATACCAGGATAACGCAGGATTCTGAGCTTGTAATAAAACTCATATACAACCTCTAGGCCTAAATGAGAAGAGGGGATGGCAGTAATTAGAACCTGGAGACAAGGACGACTTTGTGGAAGGCCTGGTTAAATAGGAACTTGAATCAGAGTCAGTTGGTTCAGTCCATATTGACCCTGCAGGAAGTGAATAAATTCTTGACCTCACACTTCTCCCTCTCTCCTGTTTCTCTTGCCTTTGCTTCCAATAAGCCAGACTCAAGAAGCCAGAGGGCTGCAGAGCTCTAGTTTTTACAGATCAGTCTTACAGGGCAGAGAGCAGGGTGGAGAAGATGGAGGGTGGATATGGAGAAAAGAATGCCAACTAATACATGTAAAAATAATTGAAAGAATGATAAAATTGCTGTCTTGGAGTCAACTTAATAATTTATTCAAGCAATCAGTGGATGCTAAAATAATTGCCTGAAAATATTTTAGGAGATGGGATTTTTACTGGAAACAGATCCCAATCCAGACCCCAAGAGAGGGTTCTTGGCGCTCATGCAAGAAAGAATTCAGGAAAAGTCCATAAAGTGAGAGCAAGTTTATTAGGACAGTAAAGGAATAAAGAATGGCTACTTCTTAGACAAAGCTGCCCTGAGGGCTGCTGGTTGCCCATTTTTGTGGTTCTTTCTTAATTATATTCTAAACAAGGGGTGGATCATTCATGCCTCCCCTTTTTAGACCAAATAGGGTAACTTCTGATGTTGCTATGGTGTTTGTAAACTGTCACGGTGCTGGTGGGAGTGTAGTAGTGAGGACAACCAGAGGTGGTCGCCATCTTGGTTTTGGTGGGTTTTAGCTGGTTAATTTACTGCAACCTGTTTTACCAGCAAGGTCTTTATGACCTGTATCTTATGCTGATCTTCTATCTTATCCTGTGACTAAGAATGCCTTCACCTCCTGGGAATGCAGCCTTATTTTACACCACCCCTATTCATGATGGAGTTACTCTGGTTTAATCACCTCTGACAGGATCTTCAGGTAGTCTCCTAGATTCATGCTGCAGAGTACTTATGAATTCCCAAGGGAGAAGATACCCTTACAATGAAGAAATACGGTGGAAAACACTTAAACAAATCACCAAATAGCATTATCAATAATGGGGCACACTGACATCATATGTCTCCTGATGCGATGCACTGAGAAGGATGCAGCATGTCTATGTAGAATTATTTCCAAAAAAGCTTTATCTGAATCTGGATATGAGGATTCCAAATTCCAGGACATTCTATAAAACAAGTAGACTGGACTCTTCAAAGAATCCCAATGACATGAAAGACAAAGAGTAAGAGAATGGTTTGAGATAAAATTAGACTAAACAGGTAAGAAACTAAATGCACTGAAACAATCTTTGATTAGATCCTGAATTGAATAACAAAATAGAAATCCAAAGAGCCATTTTTAGATAATATTATCATATTGATGTTAAACTCATGAGTGTGATAATGATATTTTATTTAATATTTGTTCTTAGAAAATACTTGCTGAATTATTCCATGCTATATAGGGGTGTGTGTGTGTGTGTGTGCGCATGTATATGTACATATATTCTATTAAGATTTACTCACAATGTCTACAACATACTCGTAAGTGATTCAGGATATATATAATATATATATATCCACTGATGTATGTATATCTTATATCCACATCTATATCTGTATCAAGAGGAAGCAATATAGATGGATGATAAATACATAGAAAATGTCAAAATATTAACAACTAAGGATTAGTTAATATAGAAGGAGATATGGGTGTTCATTATATTATTCTGTTCAAAACTCTATATATTTAAAAATTTCACAATAGAAATTGGGAAGAAACAAAAAATTGAATTAATCTACTCAATAAAACTTCCATCAAACTAGGAATAAGCAGCAACCCCTTCACATGGTGAAAGTGAAAGACTTAATAATTTCCCATCAAGAACGACCTTTGGGGCTTGCTAGCAATCTTTGTTAGGCTCACAACAGCCTTTAGTCTGGAGTTATTCTTATTACCACCACTGATTCCAACTATTGATGCCATTATCTATTGCCACTTTCTAAGGACTCTATTCAATGACCATATGTTAAGAGGTGTTTCTGATGGGAACATGAACTCTTCCTGGCCTGGTGTGAACTCTGAGAATAACTGTTCCCTGTTTGTTTCTGATGGCTTTTCCCCAGCCACATTCGTTTTCTTATAGGGATGTGCTGATCAGTATTCAGCCACAGGTTTGAGGAGAACTCTCTGAAGATGTCTGGAGTTCTCTCTCTCTCTCTTTCTCTCTCTTTCTGTCTCTATCTCTAACTCAAGCTCCCTGTGATGTCTTTCTCCTCTGGTACCTTGCTCTGTTAATACTAATCAGCTTAGCATTTCGGAAGTTTGAATTTTTTCTCCTGAACTTCATGAGATCACAGGGTGAGTTCTGTCTACTTCTCTCTATGCAGTAAGCTAAAGCAATTATTGAATTTGGCTTGGTATGTTTCTTGGAAAATCATCCAGGGACCTGGCTTGGATCAGAAAGTAGAAGAGATGGACTAAATACGGAGCCATGCAGACAAGTGTCATTTGCATGAAAAGGATTATCTTTGTAGAAAAGGCTAAAAAGATATATTTTGTATTGTTAAAAAAAAAAAACAACAAAACCCAAAGTTTCACACTCTCCCTGGCTGTGAGAAAGTAAAGCTTAAACACACTGAAAACTTGGATCATAAGGAAATTTTCTGTTGGTTTTGGCTCTTTCATCACACAAATACCTTGAAACATACTTGTCTGGGAAATAAAGTCATCTGCTTTAAAAATAAAGAAAACCAGAATAATGTAATCCTTGTTATTTACAGGTATTATGTTCCATACGATCACCATGAACACTGAATTAACGAAACCTCAGCGGTTGCTCCTAGGGGAAATAAATACAGGGTTACAGTCCTGCAAACCTTGGGTAGCAGCATTTCATCAACTTAAAAACAATTTGCATTCACATTACATGGGTTCCTTTGCCAATATCCTTGTAAAACAAGCTAGTTTCATCAGTGTTGAAAACCTGCTCATCCATGTAATCCTTTTTCTGTGTAACACTTAACCTTTATTTTAAAAATTCTTCTCCAGCTTTCTTTTCTTTTCTTTTTCTTTTTATTTTTTTTTTGAGATGGAGTCTTGCACTGTCGCCCAGGCTGGAGTGCAGTGGTGCAGTCTCTGCTCACTGCAAGCTCGGCCTCCTGGGTTCACGCCATTCTCCTGCCTCAGCCTCCCAAGTAGCTGGGACTACAGGCGCCCGCCACCACGCCCGGCTAGTTTTCTGTATTTCCAGTAGAGACAGGGTTTCACCGTGTTAGCCAGGATGGTCTCGATCTCCTGACCTCGTGATCTGCCTGCTTCTGCCTCCCGAAGTGCTGGGATTATAGGCGTGAGCCACAGTGCCCGACCTCTTCTCCAGTTTTCTTACCTCCAGAACTTACCTTTCCTGCAAGTTTAACATTTTTCCTGCTGCATTTCCTTTGGTAACATGTGACCCAGCCAGCGCTAGCTGAGAAGGGCTTAACATTTTCTTGATCTTAGATAATATGATCATAAATTTCTTTGACTTTCAGCCTCACAATAGTGCTGCCCGCTGTGGTTTTACTGTCGTGATTGTTATTGGTTTTCTTTTCATTAGTTGCTATTTTATGCATGCACACATTTAGTCACCATCTCTGCTATGGCTTCCTAGCACACTATAGTTGCTACTTTAGCGCTTTCTTGAGCAGTCTCACATACAGATCGGTAAATTTTCTCTTTATTTTTTCTGGAAGTAGTGTGTTGTTGATTTGTTAACATTAAACTCGGTACCAAAGGTTATCTAACACATGTATTTTCTCTGTAAAATCACATTACAGCTTTCTTGTGCTGTATAACGCTTTAATATTACACTTGAGGGCCATTTTAAACAGTAAAATTACCAACAAAAAGCACAAGAACGTGGAAAATATGGCACTGGGGTAGCCTGCAGAAAGAACACTAGTTTACAGTCTGAGAGCTGACCCAAGAAGGCAGAGCGTTGTCCTGTTTGATCTCAGTTGTAAACATGCACATCTGGGGACTCAAATGTTTGCCACACCGGACACGTCCTTGAATAACCACAAAAGTACCCTAAGTATTGATTTGGGGCTACAAACACATTTTAGCAAGGAGGCATATTTACAAATACGGAATCTGTAAATAATGAGAATAGTCTGTATCTAAAAAATGTTCTCCAAGGAAAAAACTGGAAAATTCAATGGCTGATTTTAAAAATTCACAAGAGAATTTTGTTTTACAATATAGATGATTGTGGTAGGCAAACAGTTCTCAAAGGAAGCTCTTTTCTTTACAAAGGAAGAAGAGCTTTCAGAGACTCAAGACTTTGCAGAAACTCAAAAATACCCAAATATCTTGATGTAGTAGAAATAAATAAAGTAAGATCACACAAAGTTTAAAGTAGAAATGAAATTTTATACAAAAATACTTCAGAAATGAAGTTGAAATTGGGACAGGTATAAGGAGAATAGAGACATTGCTGGAAACACACAAAGGAATATTGAGCATATAAATAATAAAAGCAAGCATACCCAAATTGAGATAGAGAATTAAAATGAATTAGCAATGCTTTCAGAGAAAGATCTTGATCAGAATGGGAAAATGTGAAAGCTGCCAATACCAGAATGAAGTAACTAGTTAAACACACAAAAATTGGGGCCAGGAGAACATGAAGGAAAGGAACTCACGCTTACTTGTCTGAGATACACACACACGCATACATACACACACACATACAGTCTAAAGGACTTTAAAAAATAACCCCACAAGAAATTCTTGCATGTTTCTCACATACGTATTTTTGTGATAAGGTTTATCACTAAACATTCTTTAGGATTGCAGCAATTCCAATAAGATGTTCCCATAATGCTTGCCCAGTAATAGCATCTCCACCAATGAACCAGTATCTCTGGCTTCGAGCCAATGGATCCAATGAACTCTGTTTCTGAACAGTTTATATAAACTTCTACCATTGGCAATAAAAGTTTTCCTTTACTGTTTCCTCACTGTATTTGCCACAGTACGTCCCAGATTATAATCCTCTTTACTTACTCTCAAATATATTTGTTTTGTTGGGAGATAATCTTCTCTAGTGTCTTTTTTTTCTTAGATTGACAGCAGGAACACGAAAAATGTGGAAGGTAGGTGTAAGAGTGCTGATATGTTCATTTTCTAGAAAATCTAAGTCATAAAGTAAAAGTATTTTAAGTTATAATTCAAGAATATTATTCTGAAGTAAAAATTGGACATGAATCTAGAAATTGAAAAGGCGAGCTATGTCCTTGGGAAATTGACACAGAATGGTAGTATAATGATACATCCTAGTAATGTCACTAAATTAAAAATATAAAGAGAGAATCATGTTGTTAGCTAGGCAAAAGTAAAGCTACTTATAGAGTCAGTCTAGACTTGTACATTTTCATAGCAATATCCAATTGCATAGCTAAAGTTTGTGAACATTTACAAAAATCCCCCAGGAAAGAAAGTATCACCCAAGTTTTATACCCAGCCAAATGTCTGTACAAGTTTTATACCCAGCCAAATGTTTGTACAAGTTTTATACCCAGCCAAATGTTTGTACAAGTTTTATACCCAGCCAAATGTTTGTACAAATGAAAAGGCACAAATAGTATAGAACATAAAGGAAACCAAAGACTATCAGTCCCAGAAAATCAGTGACAGAAGAAGTGGTAGTGAGCATTGAATCTTTTTATTTTAGGAATGTGATGAAAGTAAATATGAGGACTTAGCTGGCAGGGCAAAATGCAAATGCCAAAAACATGACCTGAAAATATAGAAATAAATACAAGTGACAAAAAAATGGAAGAAAAGAAGATAGGAGATTGTGTAGTGCTGACTTCCTCATCTTTAATATCTGAGAGCAAAAGCATTTCACTTAAATTTGGCAAATCAGGTAAAACAGATATAAGTACATTTAATTGATAAGCATAAATACTAAGAATGGTAATACGCCCAACTAAAATCAGGTGAGAGAGGAGAGACGGGAAGGCAGAATAAAGAGTACATAGACAAATTCCATTATTGTCCATAACAGGTAATTGCCTTCATGTGGGAAATAATTAATTCAATGTAAAGAAACAGAAGATTAAGGATACTGCACAAAATTACAGATCTCAAACATAACCTCCAGAATGAAACTTAAATCTTAAATTAGAATGCTATTAAGTCTTCAATGTTAGAATGACACAAAAAATAAAACATACAACATAATTTTTTTTAAAATTACAAATCCACCAAGCTTAACATAAAATCTAATGATCTATCCTAAAATAAACAGGTCAATTATAACATAAATGTAAATAGACAAACTCACTTATTAAAATAACTTAGAGTTTGGATAAAAATAACAAAGTTCAATTTTACTCTGTTTACAAGAAACAGAGTTAAAGCAAAGAGACTTATAATATTTAAAAAGAAAAGTATGAGTAGTGGCATACTTCTTCTTTTTTTCTGTTTCTGTTTTTGGAAGTACTATATTGTTGATTTGTTAACATTGAACTCATGGTGTACCAAAGGTTATTTAACACATATATTTTCTCTTTAAAAGCACATTACAGCTTTCTTGTACTTAGAGACACTATACAATACTTCAGTATTATACTTTTAAAGAGTAAAATTATGAATTGTAATCAATATCAGAGTAAAGCATGAATTGTAATCTTAATATCAGACAAAAAGTTAATAAGCTATATAAGAGCATTTAATAAGACCAAATAATATAATTAACACAGCAGATATTATAGTTATAACTACATAAACTTCAAATGAAATAAAATCAACCTTTATAAAGCAAAATCTAGAAGTGGCTCAGAAAGAAATAGGAACACAGAACTAGCAGGAGTAAGGAATTCAACTTTTTCACTCTGTATCAGATTATGGGAAAAAAAATAAAACAGAGGTCTAAATAGCATAATTAACAAAATAGATATAATTAATATTTCACAGTCTCTGAAACCTGAAAACAAGACAGTGAACCTTGTTCTTCTTCTTCTTCTTTTTTTTTTTTTTTTTTGTGAGATGAAGTTTAGGTCTTGTTGCCCAGGCTGGAGCACAATGGCACGATCTCAGCTCACTGCAACTTCTGCCTCCCTGGTTCAAGCAATTCTCCTGCTTCAGCCTCCCAAGTAGCTGGGATTACAAGCGTCTGCCACCATGCCAGGCCAATTTTTGTATATTTAGTAGAGATGGGGTTTCACTATGTTGACCAGCCTGGTCTTGAACTTCCGACCTCAGGTGATCCACCCACCTCGGCCTCCCAAAGTGCTGGGATTATAGGCATGAGCCACCATGCCCAGTCAAACCTTCTTTTTAAATGCCGGTAGAAAACTCATAAGGAAGGAGAAAGAAAAGAAAAGAAAAGAAAAGAAAAGAAAAGAAAAAAGAAAGGGAAAAGAAAAAGGAAGAAAGGAAGGAAGGGTCACATATCAAGCCTAAAAGAAACCTAATTTCCAAAAGTAAAATGAATACCTGCATTATTTTCTAAACACAATTCAAAAAAATCAAATTACTAATAAAATAAGAAAATTAAATTTCCAAAATTTGACAAAACATGTAAATGCTATCTGAAACAAGCTTTGTAACAGTGCTTACTGATGCAACAAACTTGACCATGTTCTTGTATAAGACTGAACATTATAAATATGCCAATTTCCCCTAAGCAATTTAATAATTATAATGCAAAACCAGTGGAAGTCGCAACAAGATTTGTTTTAACTGTAGACAGGATGATGCTGAAATCATATGGAAAACAAAAAAGAATGAACAGCAGGACACTTCTGTAAGAGAAGAGTTATGAGGAAGGCTGGTCTTTTGTATTTTCAAACATAAAATTAGAGTGATTTGAAGTCTGTTACTGGTGGATGGTTAGAGAGACAAGTCAATGGATCAGAATAAAAAGATTTTAAGTAAAGCACATATTTTCAATATATATATTGAATTATAAAGCACATAATTTTCAATGTATATTGAAATTTTGTTTATGATGACTATGACATCACAAATCAGTAAAGCAAAGTTTGATTACCCAATAAATATACCAAAACCACTAAATGTGCTAGAAAAATAATAAAATTGGATTTATGGCTTTCACTTTACACTGCGTCTCCCAGGAGTCAAGATCCATTCCCAAGCCATGGGCAAGTAAGAACAACTTCTTCCCTATATACTCCTGAGAATGTTAAACCTTGTCAATGTATAACTTTTAAAGAAAAATTAAATACAAAATACTTCTTTGTTTATTCAGTTTTGAAAAATGTATTTGTCTGATTATACAAGAAACATATGTTATAAAAATGTGAGGAATACAGAACATATCAAAAGTAACCAAGACAAAGTAAAGCACAATCCCAGTAATGCCAAAAAGCAATAAGCGGCAGTTATTACCACCCTTCTTTTTATGTTTCTATTTCATTTATTCATTTAATTCCACACTTAAGTCACATGTAATACTTAATAGAGTTGAATGATTTAGTCAGAATCCTTTTTCAACTGGACTTCATGCCACAATTTCATTCTAACTTTTCACCTACGTCTTTGACCTTAGTGTCTTTGTCATCAGAGCTACTTTATGAGTCATCCAACACAATTTTCCAAAGCACATCATTTTCACTTTCTTTTAAGTTATTTGAAATATAACACCTTTTGAATCAATGTGTGATCCTTTAGTGGAAATGTTATTTCAAGCCAGAAATGCTCTTTCATATGCCATTAGGATATTTGCCTTTAAACATTATTGATATATAGTCATAATTTGAAACTCTAACCACTGCTGCTTAAATAACTTGAATTACCAATTCCAACTTTTTGCCTTTGAATTGCAAAAGTCCTTCATAACACTGACCCAATTTAGTGATTAGAGTTTGTGATTTATTCTTTATCTTCTCATACCAAATTGATTTACTCATACTCATTTCACTTAGATTAGTTAATGCCCTCTTACTTTCTCATCTTACTCTTATGCTCTTTGTTCCTTGATATCTCTTCTTTCTCTCCTTTCCATTGCATTAAATATTACTTCCCTGCTTTTCTAGCTATCCACCTACACAGCTTTCAAGATTTAACACAAATTACACTTCTTCTAAAACTGCATTTTTATTCACTGCACTTTGAGCATGTTTTTCTTATTCTTCTGAGTTCTTACAGAAATTTGTGTTCATTTTATTAGCAGTTTTTTACTCATATGGCATAATTCAAATATTTTATCACATTTTACTTATTAATATCTTATGTCTCCATGTTGGTAGTAAATACAATTCTTTGCATTCCACCTAACAGTTTATTTCACATAATGGGTGCTCAGCCTTACACAAATCTTGAGAAAGTTCTTGAAGTTTCTAAATCTCAGTTTATTCCTTTGAATAATAGAGAATATTGGACAAGGTGATGTTCAAGGCCTGTCTTTATACTAACTCTCCAATGCCGATTTAATTCTTGAACACTATTCATATTTCCCACTAGATGGTACTAACATCAAACAAACACTACTTGAGAAAATTGATAATATTTTTCCCCAGAAGGTCACTGCATTGTTTTATTTGTCCTGGACTAATTATTTATCATGTACATAAGACAAAATACACATTATTTTCTGATACTATACAACAGTCTACTGTTGGTATAGCTGAACATAAACTAATAGCTACAGCATGAGATGTATTATTATGTTTCAAGAAAATTGATAATTTTTTAAGTGAGTAGCAGAGATGAATAATCAGGACAGGTAGCCTGTTAATATACAACAGCTATAATTGGAAAAATACATTAGAGACATATACATTCAACCGTGGTACCATCAAACCAATCAAGGGATCAAACATAACTTATTACCTCTAAAAATGTCCTTGAATTCTTTTGAGTGTGTGTTTTTTTGTAAGATCACTTAACGTGAGATCTGTTCTTTTAACATATTTTAAAGTGCACAATATTGTCTTGTGTACAGCAGATCTCTATGTCATATTCATCTTGCATAACTGAAACTTTATGCCCATGTGTTCGGGTTCTCCAAAGAGACAGAACCAATACGATATGTGTGAGCATAGATAGATAGATAGACAGACAGATAGATAGATAGATAGATAGATAGATAGATAGATAGATAGATAGATAGACAGACAGATGAGAAGGGATTTATTAGGAGAATTGGCTCACACAATTATGGAGGCTGAGGAGTATGTTAACAAGCCATCAAGTTGGAGACTTGCTGGGATGCCACCACTGTGGCTCAGCCTAAGTCCAAAAACCTCAGAACCAGGGAAGCAGAAGGTTTAATCTTTAGTTCAAGTCTGAAGGCCTGAGAATCCGGGGTCCAGGGGGCGCTGGTGTAAGTGTTGCAGTCTCAGGGCCTCAGGCCAGTGCATGGAGTTTTGATGTTGAAGGGCAGGGTGCGGAGAGTGTCCCAGCTCTAGGAAACAGAGAGAGGACAATCCTTTTCTCCCTCTTTATTCTATCCAATTGGCCCTTAGTGGGTTGCATGGTGCCTACACACATTAAAGGCAGATCTTCCCCAGTTAGTCCACTGACTCGCACGCCAGTGTCCTCTGGAAACATCCTCACAGACACTCCCAGAAACAGTACTTTACCAGTTCTCTAGGTATTCCATAATCCTGCCAGGTCGATACCTAAAATTAACCATTTAAGCAATAACTCCCCATTTCCCTCTTCACCCTGCCCCTAGAAACCACCACTCTCTTCTCTGCTTCTATGACTTTTACTACTTTAGATACCTCATAAAGGATGGTATAACTGGTGTATGCATATGTCAAAGCTCAGCAAAATGTGTACATTACATTGCACATTTTATCTTTAGTTGTACATTGTATACATTTTCTAAATTGTACATTGCAGAAAAACTCCAATTATCTAAAATTTTTACTTTTATTGAGCTATAACATGTAAATTTCACATATCAATTATATCACAATAAAGCTAAATAATTATAGAGAATCATAGAGTTTTTCAATTGGACATTTATTTGCCTATAAATAATTTAATGTGTATCCTAAAAAAATATTATTTGGAGTAATGTTAATGAAATTAGCCCCAAATACCTTATTTAACAAATGTTTACTGATGGCCTACTCTGTACACACAAAAAATAGGATAGTTGTTTGAGGATACACAATTATGAATCATGTATGGCATGTTGCTAAAGAAAAAGGAAACAAAAAGTCTCAAAACCATAATAAAACTTAAAAATGAGAACATTCAGAGGGTGCAGATATGACCTTCAGTTGCAAAAATAATCACTGACATTCATGGAAATTGGGGTATTTTAGGTGAGTTTTGGATTATGGGCTCAATTTGCTTAGTCACATAAAAAAGCAAATAGTGCAGGATAGTAGAGGACATTGAATGTCAAACTCAGGTCTTTAGATTTCATTCAGTAGATAATGGGGAAAACACTGAAGACTTCTTCACACATAGACTCATTATCAGACCTGTGTTCTAGAAAGATATGTCTGCTAGTTGTGAGGCTATTTGATCAGAATGATAGGAAAGAAACAGGGCTGCAGGTTGAAAGACAGCACGTTCACCGTTCACGTGAGATGATGGTGGCCTGAAGGTGGATGATGGATACGGTGATGGAGGACACACAGCATCAAAAAATGTAGGGAGGATTAATGGAAGTGGAGGGCAAGGAAAATGGGAACAAGCAACAAACTGGATACCTTGGAGTAAACTGGAGTCTGTTTTGTTTTTGTGAGTGATGAAGGAATTTAAAAAATGATGAGTTTTTAACATCTGGAGTTTGAGAAGCTGACACTCTGGCTTCTCTCCCTCAGTAAACCCATGTGCTGCTTTCATGGCATGCTACATGTTTGCCCATGCCTTAAAAAGCCTCCAGATGTGTCAAGCCCATATTATGATTGCAGTCTATCTAAATCAAACAACGCATAGCTAAGTCTTTGTGGAGTCAGTCAGCAACAGCTTGTGTGACCTTCTGGATGCTTCTCTTAAGGAAATTTTCAAGACATTTCGAATCGTATCTGAAAAATACCCGTACATGGCCCAAGGAAACTTTTTTGTCTTTTTCTCTCTTGTAGGAAGCACAAATCCCCCTTGATTCAGTTCAGCTTAGCTTAACAATCTTACCTGAGCATCAACTATATGCCAGGTGCTATGCTAGGCTCTAGGGACACAGTGATGAATGACACAAGATTCCTGCTTCTTTGAGTTCAGAGAAGAGATGATAGGACAGCTGAGTGGCTCAGGTGGGAAGAGGGGTTGCTAGTGAATAAGGTTCTTGGAGGAGGTGATGCATAAATAAACTAGAAGAATAAAAAATACGAATAGCTGAAGAGGAAATGATATTTTAGGCCCAGCGAATAGCCTCAACAAAGACAAGGAGGCCTGAAACAGCAAGTTGTGTTTTGGAAACTACAGGAAGATTGAGAACATCAAGTGCTAGTTGGGAGTATCAGGCAACAGTGCTTAGAGGTACAGGTGATGTGGAGAGGTACAGGCGATGCTGAGAGGTACAGGCGATGCTGAGAGGTACAGGCGATGATGAGTGGTACAGGCGATGATAAGAGGTACAGGGCATGCTGAGAGGTACAGGCCATGCTGAGAGGTACAGGCGATGTTGAGAAGTACAGGTAATGCTGAGAGGTACAGGCGATGACGAGTGGTACAGGTGATGCTGAGAGGTACAGGTGATGACGAGTGGTACAGGTGATGCTGAGAGGTACAGGTGATGATGAGTGGCACAGGCGATGCTGAGAGGTACAGGTGATGACGAGTGGTACAGGTAATGCTGAGAGGTACAGGCGATGACGAGTGGTACAGGTGATGCTGAGAGGTACAGGTGATGACGAGTGGTACAGGCGATGCTGAGAGGTACAGGTGATGCTGAGAGGTACAGGCCATGATGAGAGGTACAGGAGATGCTGAGAGGTACAGGAGATGCTAAGAGGTACAGGCCATGCTGAGAGGTACAGGAGATGCTGAGAGGTACAGGAGATGCTGACAGGTACAGTTGATGCTGAGAGTTACAATGATGCTGCAAAGCACAGGACCTCCCCCCCTCCCCCAGCTGCAGGTGGTGGAGAGAAACACTGAGGTGTTCTGAAGAGGTGGCCAACAGTATCAGATTAGCATTTTAATTTGCAGGGTGACAGGGAGAGGGAATTATTTTATCTGAAAAACAAGTGATACAGTATTTTTAAATAGGAAAAAAAGTAGAAAATACAACGTAGTGAAGAAGAAGGAAGGTCAGGGTGAGGAGGAAGAGATACCAAAACCTGGCAAGTCATCCACTCCTAGACAAACACTTTTCAAATTTTAGTAGATCTAGATTTTAAGATCAAGATCGTTATTGACCGCATTGTCTCAGCACGTCATGCAGATCTTTCCATGTCTCAGTCAAATCATGAGTCAAAAGGGGAAACTTCTCAAACGTTAAATATGATTTACACTGAACTATAAGGGCTGCTTTAGCCTGAGCCCTATTGTTACCATGACAACATAACAAAAGAAAATACTGATGAAGCTGCTCTGATCCAGAAGATCTTTGATAATTTTTAATATCAGGTAAATCACGCCCAGCCTCCTGCACAAGCCATGTTTTACACCAGACATCTTTTTATTTGTTTTCCTTTGGAGACAAGGTCTCACTTTGTCACCCAGGCTGGAGTGCAGTGCAATTAAATTATATTTAATTTATATTATTATATATAAATCATTTAATTTATAAAATTAAATCTAAATATGTAATTTATATTATTGCTGAGTTAACAATAATATATCATCACTATAAGCCACTTTCCATGTCATTAGCTACCTTTTCCAATATAAGAATATGCTACATTTTACTCCATTGAACTATATTTTTTGAAATACTGTCCCACGCCCTGATCTTTCTGTTATAAACAACATTGCAATGAGCATCGCATTTTCACTTTTACATAAATTCATTTTGTTAGCATAAGTTTCTAATTGGAATTCCTATACTGCAAGTTTTACTTTAATCCCAGCATTATCGGCCTTTCTCAGTGGGACATGCTACTCTAGTCCTCACTACAAACTTTTACATTCAGTATTTGCTCTGCTCATAAAACATTTGCCCAAATACAAATAAAATAATATTTTATCGAGCACTGACTATATGCCAAGCATGGGTCTAAGTACTTTATCTGTATTTAATGTAGTTTTCAAAACAATGCAATGGAATCGGTGTGATTACAAGCCTTGTTTCAAATATGAGGAAACTGAGGCACATCCAAGTTGACACACCAGGAACTAGCTTCAAATCAGAAGTCTAGCCCAGAGACAGGTTTTTGCAGCCACTACCCTGTACTTCCCACAGCTGGTTCCTGCTTATCATTTGGGCTTTGTGTACAGTGCTATCTCCTCCTGTCCTTCCCTTGACCATTGTTCCTAAAGCAGTCCACACTTACCCTGACCTGCCCTGCCCCACTACCTGAAATCTGCTCTCTGACTTTTTCTTTCCCCAAGAGACTGGGTCCTATCATTTACATCTCCTGACTTTTCTTGCTGCCTGGTTTCTGGATAGATTCAGCCAGCAGAGTTTCCCTTTGGAGATAAAAGAACAAAAGGAGACTGAGATAGCAGGATTTCCTTCCAATTCTCCCCATGCTTTATACTATGTCTCTAGCATAACTGAATCCCTCCAGAAGGTAGCAGGTAGCTGAGAGGTACAGGTAGCCTGTCCTGCCAGCTCTAAGAGATGTTAATGGCTTCCTAATGTTGCTGGTCTCTGGGTGCCTCAGCATCCCTTGTTTGTGCCTGTATCCCAGTTCACATCTCTGTCAGTGGTGCCTTCACTAAAATCTCTTCATTGGAATCATCTGAGGTAAATTGTTTCCTGGCAAGAACCTGACTAATAGAATCAATGTATTCTCTTTATTTTATTTATGCTACTTTTTTACAATCTGAAGTCAACATGTGTATATTGTGTTTCTCTAGCTTCAAGTTTAAAATTCATAAATGGAACTTATGAATTCCATTATTCAACTCTGTTTCCTCAGCATGTGATAAATATTTGTCATACTTATCTATGTGTTTATTTATTAAATGGTCTACATATTAAATTGCCCTCCAGAAAAAAAATATATATATATCTGTGTTTCAGTCAAAGAGTGGCCTTAAGCCAACATATTTTTGTTAGATGCATCCTGGAACAAATAGGACAGCCTGTAAAATAGACTGATGGGGCGTTGAGTTCCAGGGAGACAAATACAAAGGTGCCTCTCAAAACAATCACTAATACCACTGATTAAAGGCCATGGCTGGAGCCCAACAATCAGGGAGCTATTTGTCCATCAACATGGGTCCTGTATTTTCTCTGATGAAAGTCAACATTTTTCTTTGAAAATTATTGTTATTTAACAGGCAATCTAGAAACAGAACAAGCAGGCTGGAGGTTAGCATCGATAGAAAAATTGAATTTTAATTAGAGAATCCACCTTCATCCTCAAGGATTGAATGGCAGTGAATACTAAGGCTTGTCTGGCTGAAGCTTTGGGCAAGAAAAGATCTGAGGAGCAGTGAGACCTCCCTGCAGAAGGGGCTGCATTTTCACCAAGAGGAATTGGAAGATGCGGTGGGTGGGAGAACTGGGGTTTAGCAGAGAGTTTTGATAAGAAGGATGACTTTGGGAAGAAAAATAAAGAGGGAGAAGACTCAGCAGAAGAGCGAGGAAAAGCCATGGAGTTCCCTCCTCACAAGGGGCCAAGCCCTTCAGGGACTTCCCTCATATGATACACAGTACTGAAAGCCAGCTGGAATGTCACTGCTGACCTTATGCGCTCAGGATCAGTGACAGACACTTCACCTGTGGCATCGGAACTGTTCAGTTATATGAACCAATACAGTCTATTATTTTAGCCACTTTGAGCTGAATTTTCTATTACTTATATTGGAAAGCTTCCTAACTGATAGTTAATCTGGTACCAGAGATACGTGAGGCAAGGAAGCCCTAAGAGGTGAGACCGGCTATAATGAGATAGGATGGAGGGTAGTGGGCACGCCTCTTTCCTGTGCTGGGACATTAGTGATCTTCATTAAATGTTTGCAAAACAGCTGGTTAAAATGCCACCTATGCTGTCTTGTGAGTCAGACTATGAAACTAGCTTGATAGGCAAGACAGATAGGAAAATAGACTTGATAGGAAAATTTTAGACTATCAGAGTATGTTAAGTACTTCCCGTGGTTCAGCTAGAAAGAAATGACCTTAGACTGTCAGTATCTGAAGGCAGAGGGGGATGGCACATAGGTCTCCCTTGACCAAAAGAAGCCTTTTTGCCTTTAACCAGCAATCCAAACTGTCAGAGACCCCGGTAGTCTTGAGCTGGCATGAAGAAAAAGCTAAACTCTCTACTTGTAGCCCAAAGTAACTCCATTCAGGGAACTTGTAATAAACACGTTATTCCTGACACAAAGTTGTTATTCCTGTTATAAAAGGTCATTTATTCACAGACATACAGCCCCGGGGCCAAGTGCAGCTTATTAGTGAGTCCTCATGGGACCACTGTTTCTTCTTATTGAAGGGTAGAAGACAAAGTGTATGTCATTAAAGAGAAATAGGCAAATAAACATTGAAGGCCCATTTCTAGGCCATGCAGAAATTCCCAAACCTAATTTTAGAATCAAGTATTTCACTTTGGTCACTAGCCCAAATTGATAGGACCAAAGAAACTAAAACCCCACTATACATTTGTGGGAGTTTTGACAGAGAAATGTGTGGTAGTATTGACAGAGAAATGCCAAGCCAGATTGCTAATAGCCTCTGCTTAACTTAACTTCTAAAGTGTCTACAGAATGCTAAAAGGGACCACCATGGTCCTTTGTAGATCAATGAGGAAGCACCTTCTTTTAAGTGGTCTGGACTGTTTAGTTATGTGATTTTGACTCTGTTAACCTGGAAACTAGCTAAGATGGAATGTGTCAACTCTATGGTTGGTTCACAATGATTTTGAGAAAACAAAACAAAACAAAAAGGACTCTTGATTATTAAGTTGCATCTGGACTTGTAGTAACAACATAATGACAAATAGTTATTCTAATAGGCATGGCAATTTTTTGGTGTGTGTGGTGATTCTTATAAGGGGCATGTCCTTGTTATGAGACTCCTGGAATCTATATCCCTGCAGTCCTTATAGGACATACTGGTTCCTATGGATCATGAGGCTTTTAAGTTAGGAAAATCCACGCACCCCCTAGTGTGAGTCTCAACCCTTTGATCTAAACTGTCACCTATGAAGAGGACAGCCTGTGGACGGCTATGTGGACCAGTACACAGATTGCTGATGCAAAAGCTTCTGCTGAGAAAAATGTCTGACATCGTCTTACTAAATAGCAGCTGTTCTTATCTGATATCCTTCTGAGTCATTGGTGGCTAATGTGGCCTTCGGGAGTCTTTTTTGAATACTTAAATAAACCAGTGAAGATGCCCTTGGTGAGCTTAGAAAAACAAATTTCCCTGCTGTGTAACTTATATGTAACCATGGAAGACAATGAACAGGAGATCTTCCTGGAAATAAAAATAGGCAATCAAAGATTATTTTGTCTGTTTCCAAGTTTAAGACATTTTAAAAGGAAAAAAAAAAAAACCAACAATTTTAGCTGCACATATGAACAGGACTGCTTGATATTTTATTTTAGACCTGGAGCTTGATGTGATCGATGGGACTCTATGTTATCTCCATTCAGCAGTAGTGTGAGAAGTTGGGAGTGTGTGTGTGTTTGGTTTTACTCTGTTTTGTTTTTATTTTTTTAGCATGAGCATTTTAGAACTTCCCCATTTACTTCCCCATTTTAGAACTTCCCCATTTACTTCTTGGGAAGTAAAATAAATGAGGGTTTTACACAACCAAAATGAAGTAGTATAGTGGGTATGTACTGTTTTGAGCCACTCAGCATCAACTGCTCCCTCCTTGATATGGTTTAGCTCTGTGTCCCCACCCAAATCTCATCTTGTAGCTCCCATAATTCCCACGTGTTGTGGGAGGGACCTGGTGGGAGATGATTGAATCATGTTGGGTCTTTCTCATGTTGTTCTTATGATAGTGATTGGGTTTCATGAGATCTGATGGTTTTGAAAACAAGAGTTTTTATGCACAAGCTCTCTCTCTGCCTGCTGCCATCCACGTAAGATGTGACTTGCTCCTCCTTGCCTTCCACCACAATTGTGAGGCCTCCCCAGCCATGTGGAACTGTGAGTCCAATAAGCCTCTTTCTTTTGTAAATTTCCCATCAGCAGCGTGAAAACGGACTAACACACTCCTGTTGGTAACAGAATCACAATTTTAATTCAGGTGTGTACTCTCCTTTGTGTAGCCCATGAGCTTTGGAGGTCGATTCCATTTCTGGTCCCAGGTGTAATCCTTGACTGACTTAAGCCCATTAGCATGTTTCAGTCTCTTGGCCATAGAGATGGTTTCAGGGAAAGGCATGGACATATGACTAAAACAAAACAGGAAAGGAGTCCCCAATTTCCCACTCTTGGTTCCTAGGAAGGATGCAGTCTGCTCACACCCTCAGGGTACAGGTGATTAGAGAATAAATAGCAGCTCTCCTGGGTTTTTTTTTTTTTTTTTTTTTTTTTTTGAGACAGAGTTTCGCTCTGTCACCGAGGCTGGAGTGCAACGGCATGATCTCGGCTCACTGCAACCTCTGCCACCCGGATTCAAGTGATTCTCCTGCCTCAGCCTCCTGAGTAGCTGGGACTGTAGGCGCCTGCCACCACACCTGGCTAATTTTTTTTTGTATTTTTGGTACAGAGGGGTTTCACCATGTTGGTCAGGCTGGTCCCAAACTCCTGACCTCAGGTGATTCGCCTGCCTTGGCCTCCCAAAGTGCTGGGATTACAGGCGTGAGTCACAGCAACTGGCCTTTTGGCTGTGTTTTAACCATTCTTGGCCCTGACTTTAGATGCCTATTCAAGAGTGTTGGATCTCAAAACATTATCTGGGCAAGTAGGATAGTTCCTATAGCTTACCTTCCTGTGACCAGAGCTCAGCTTGCTTATAATATACCTATAATAACCCTATGTGCCATGCTGTCACCGTCAGCAGACGTAGGAAGTTACTTCTCATTGGCCCAACTGCTTCTAATTTTCTTAGAGTGTAAAACATTATTGGAAATGAACATATCACTACATATTTGTGGCAGCAAGGACACATGGAAAGTTCTATGTCTTTTCTTAGAGCAACATCACAGCCATTGACAGGATTGCTCATCTTAAGTTTGTTGTACGGACTGTGCTGAGGATTCTCATCAGCTCTCTTTTCCCAGTTTGCGAGACAAGCACAAACTAAATGTTAAGAGCTCCTTTATATAGCTAATTATCAATACAGCTATGAATTTTTGTCTTTCTATGTGTAAGAGACTCTTTCAGGAGTGTTAATCGGGTATTATTTGCAATCTAAATTTCCAGAGTTGTAATTTTAGATAGATTAGCCTAGTTATACTGTGTGTGAAAATTTACAATCCTTGGATATTACAACTTTTTCCCAGTGGTTTCCAAACACAAGCATAAAAGCATTTATTTATATCCCCCAATTTTTCTTCCTAATGGGTACAGAGGTAACTATACTGTAACTTCCTAAATAAACATAAAAATAAGATTATAATAGTAACTCTTAGTCCCAGTTGTTTGTGTTCATGTGTAAATATAAAATATCTACATTATAATTACTTAAAAATATTTTATTAAATTTTAATGTGATATGAATTTCTCATGAAAATAAACTTTTCTTTCTTTTTTTTAAAAATTATACTTTAAATTCTGGGATACATGTGCAGAACGTGAGGTTTGTTACATGGGTATACATGTGCCATGGTGATTTGCTGCACCCATCAACCTGTCATCTAGGTTTCAGGCCCTGCTTGCATTAGGCATTTGTCCTAATGTTCTCCCTCCCCTTGCCCCCTACCCCCCGACAGGCACAGGTATGTGATGTTCCCCTCCCTGTGTCCATGTGTTCTCATTATTCAACTCCCACTTATGAGTGAGAACATGCAGTGTTTGGTTTTCTGTTCCTGTGTTAGTTTGCTGGGAATGACGGTTTCCAGCTTCATCCATGTCCCTGCAAAGGACATGAACTCATTCTTTTTTAAGGCTGCATAGTATTCCGTGGTGTATATGTGCCACATTTTCTTTATCAAACCTGTTAATGATGGGCATTTGGGTTGGTTCCATGTCTTTGCTATTGTAAATAGTGCTGCAATAAACATATGTGTGCATGTGTCTTTATAGCAGCATGATTTATAATCCTTTCGATATATACCCAGTAATGGGATTGCTGGGTCAAATGGTGTTTCTGGTTCTAGATCCTTGAGGAATTGCCACACTGTCTTCCACAAGGGTTGAACTAATTTACACTCCCACCAACAGTGTAAAAGCATTCCTATTTCTCCACATCCTCGCCAGCATTTTTTGTTTCCTGACTTTTTAGTGATCACCATTCTAACTTGGCATGAGATGGCATCTCATTTTGGTTTTGATTTGCATTTCTCTAATAACCAGTGTTCATAAGCCTTTTTTCTCATGTCTGTTGGTTCCATAAGTGTCTTCTTTTGAGAAGTGTCTGTTCATATCCTTTACCCACTTTTTGATGGGTTTTTTCTTGTAAATTTGTTTAAGTTCATTGCAGATTCTGGATATTAGCCCTTTGTCAGATGGATAGATTGCAAAAATTTTCTACCATTCTGTAGGTTGCCTGTTCATTCTGATGATAGTTTCCTTTGCTGTGCATAAGCTATTTAGTTTAATTGGATCCCATTTGTCTATTTTGATTTTGTTGCAATTGCTTTCAGTGTTTTAGTCAAGAAGTCTTTGCCCATGCCTATGTCCTGAATAGTATTGCCTAGGTTTTATTCTAGGGTTTTTATGGTTTTTGGTCTTACATGTAAGCCTTTAATCCATCTCGAGTTAATTTTGGTATAAGGTGTAAGAAAGGCATCCAGTTTCACTTTTCTGCATATGGCTAGCCAGTTTTCCCAGCACCATTTGTGAAATAGAGAATCATTTCCCCATTGCTTGCTTCTGTTAGGTTTGTCGAAGATCAGATGGTTGTAGATGTGTAGGTGTTATTTATGAGGTCTCTGTTTTGTTCCATTGGTCTGTATATCTGTTTTGGTACCAGTACCATGTTGTTTTGGTTACTGTAATCTTGCAGTATAGTTTGAAGTCAGGTAATGCGATGCCTCGAGCTTTGTTTTTTTGCTTAGGATTGTCTTGGCTATACAGGCTCTCTTTTTTGGTTCCATATGAAATATAAAGCAGTTTTTTCTAATTCTGTGAAAAAAGTCAATGGTAACTTGATGGGAATAGCTTTGAATCTATAAATTACTTTGGGCAGTATGGCATTTTCACGATATTGATTCTTCCTATCCATCAGCATGGAATTTTTTTCCATTTGGAAAAAACTTTTCATTTGTTTTTTTAACTTTTATTCTAAGTTCAGGAATACAAATGCAGGTTTGTTACATAGGTAAACTTGTATTATGGAGGTTTGTTGTGAAGATTATTTCATCACCCATGTATTAAGCCTAGTACCCATTAGTTGTTTTTCCTGATCCTCTTCCTCTTCCTACCCTCCACCCTCTGATAGGCCCCAGTGTGTGTTATTTCTCTCTATGTGTTCATGTGTTCTCATCATTTAACTCCCACTTATAAATGAGAACACGTGGTTGTTGGTTTGCTGTTCTTGTGATAATGGCCTCCAGCTCCATCTATGTTCCCACAAAGGACATGATCTCATTCTTTTCATGGCTAAATAGTATTCCATGGTGTATATGTACAACATTTTCTTTATCCAGCCTATCACTGATGGACATTTAGATTGATTACATGTCTTTGCTATTGTGAGTAGTGCTGCAGTGAACATATGCATGCGTGTCTCTTTATAATGAATGTTTCCACTTAATTCAGAAGTTTTAACCATTTAAAACTACCTTCTCAACTGCTCATACCGTGCTGATGGGAGTGTAAATTGGTACAGCCACTTTGAAAAACTATTTCACAATATGTTTTCAGGCCGGGCATATTCATATCCTGTGATTTAGCAATTCCAGTCTTAGTTATATGCCAAACAGAAATACATCTATAGGTTCAGCAAAGATATGTACTAGAATAGCCATACAATACTATTCATGATGGTCCCAAACTGGACACTATACAGAAAGAGCAAAAAGGATAAATAAATTATAGTAGTTTCTCTTTTTAAAATTTCTATTTTATTTTAAGTTTCGGGATACATGTGCAGGACATGCAGGTTTGTTACAAAGGTAGATGTGTGCCATGGTGGTTTGCTGCACTTATCAACCCATCACCTAAGTATTAAGCCCCGCATGCCTTAGCTATTTGTTCTGATGCTCTCCCTCCCCATTCCCATCCCTGACAGGCCCTGGTGTGTGATGTTCCCCTCCTTGTGCCCATGTGTTCTCCTTGTTCAACTCCCACTTATGAGTGAGAACATGCGGTGTTTGGTTTTCTGTTCCTGTGTTAGTTTGCTAAGGATGATGGCTTCCAGCTTCATCTATGTCCCTGCAAAGGATGTGATCTCACTTATTTTTATGGCTGCATAGTATTCCATAATGCATATTTACCACATTTTCTTTATCCAGTCTATTACTGATGGACATTTAGGTTGATTCCATGTCTTTGCTATTGTGAATAGTGCTGCAATGAACATAAGCATGCATGCATGTATCTTTATAATGAAATGATTCATATTCCTTTAGGTATATACCCAGTAATGGGATTGCTGGGTCAAATAGTATTTCTGGTTTTAAATCCTTGAGGAATCACCATACTATCTTCCACGATGATTGCACTAAATTCCCACCAACAGTATAAAAGCATTCCTATTTCTCTACAGCCTCACCAGCATCTGTTGTTTCTTGACTTTTCAGTAATCACCATTCTGACTAATTATAGTATTTTCACACAGTGAAATACTATACTATGATAAGAATTTGTTATCAACAACTACATGTAACAACAGGAAAGATCTCAGAAACATAAAATTGAGTGAAAGAAGCTATATACAGAGGATTGCATATCGTGTAATTCAATTTTTTAACGAAAATATCTCACAAAATCCACCTCTGCTGTTTGAAGTAGGACAACAGTTACTCTTGGAATTATGACTGAAAATGCATATGGGGGTGTAGTTTCTGGTGATTCTTTTTCTCCTGATGTGGGTGCTGGTTTCATGGGCTGTGTGCAATTTGTGAAAATGCTTTGAGCTGTAGACTTAGGATGTTAGTACTTTTACTTAAATGAAAACTTTAAAAATTGTAAATGATACTATCTTTCGTGCTTCCTCAGGTTTATTGTCTCTTTCCGTTAGTGTTATAGAGGTACTATTTTTCATATTTGTAGTTACCTCCTATAAAAATTCATAGTGACATGTATAAAATCAGTTGCATCTGTTACCAGCTATAAAAAAGCAGTGGAAAAATAATTTGGAAAAGGTCATTTTTAAAATTTATTTTTGTTTCAGGGAAAAAGCTGTGACAGACTACCAAAGAGGCCACAATTCTTTTCAGGTCTTTTCATCAAAAAGTGGAGTCTATTGCTCTACCTCTTGAATATGGGCTTGCTTTGGCCAATAGAATGTGAATGCTGAGTGTAGACCTTAAGAGGTTTGTCAAGCTTCTCCTCTCTGAGAGCACTTTGATCTCCATGTGACAAAGTCAGGACAGCCTGCTGGAGGATGAGACCAGGTGGAGGGAAGACCTCACAGGCATGTTCCCAGTGACCTGCTAGTTGACTGCAGACACGTGAGCAAGCCCAGATATAATCAGTGGACCTGCCCAGCAAATCTACAGACTTCAAACTTAATAATTTTAAGCTGCTGTGTTTTGGGGTGGTTTGCTTGCAGCAAAATCTGACTAATGAGAGCTCTTCACAAAGTGTGCTCTGAATATTTTATCAAGTGGGTCCACATGGACTGAATATACATGCTGTATTGTCACCATCTTCAAAAGATATCTAAAATCACACCATTTCACCCCATTTCCACAACTACTGTTCGTCAAATCCACCATTGTGTGTCACCATGATACCATAATGGATTCATAAATGTTATTTCTTTTCTTGCCCTTGCCTTATGCAAGTCTGTTCTTCACCAAAAGCTAGGGAGATCCTTTTAAAGCAAAAAGATCATATCACCCCATTGCTCTAAACTTACCAATGGTTTCCCATCTCTTTCAGAGTAAAACCCAGCATTTTCTCACATTGGCTACAGGTTCAACAGTGTCTGGCCTATTCTTGCCTCTCTTATCTTATCTCCTACCCTGCTGTATTAGTCTGTTTTTACAGTGCTATAAAGAACTACCTGAGACTGGGTAATTCATTTAAAAAAAGTCTTAATTGACTCAGTTCCACGTACCTGGAAACTTACCATCATGGCAAAAGGCAAAGAAGAAGCAAGGCATGTTTTACATGGCAGCAGGAGAAAGACAAAGTGAGGAGGGAACTGCCAAACACTTTTAAAACCATCAGATCTTGTGACAACTCACTCACTATTATGAGAACAGCATGGAGGAAGCTGCTTCCATGATCCAGTCACCACCCACCAGGTCCCTCCCTCAACAAAGTGGGGATTACAATCAAGATGAGATTTTGGTGGGGACACAGAGTCAAACCATATTATTACACCCCTGGAGACTCCCAAATTTCATGTCCTTTTCACATTTCAAAACACAATTATGCCTTCCCAACAGTACCCCAAAATCTTAACTCACTCCAGCATTAACTCAAATGTCCAAGTCCAAAGTCTCATCTGAGACAAGGCAAGTCCCTTCTTCCCTGAGTCTGTAAAATCAACAAGTTAGTTATGTCCAAGATATAATGGGAGTACAGGCATTGGGTAACTGTCCCCATTCCAAATGGGAAAAATTGGCCAAAACAAAGAGCTATAGGCCCCATGCAAGTCTGAAACCTGGCAGGCCACCCATTAAATCTTAAGGCTCCAAAATAATCTCCATTGACTCCATGCCTCATGTCCAGGGCATGCTGATGCAACAGGTGGTCTCCCAAGGCCTTGCACAGCCCTACCCCTGTGGCTCTGCAGGGTACAGCCCTTGTGGCTGCTTTCGTGGGCTGGCATTGAGTGCCTGTGGCTTTTCCAGGTGCACAGTGCAAGCCATTGGTGGAGCTACTATTCTGGGGTCGGGAGGATGGTGGCCCTTTTCTTATAGTTCCACTAGGCAGTGCCCCAGTGGGGACTCTGTCAGGGGACTCCAACTCCACATTTTCTCTCTGCATTTGCCCTAATAGAGGTTCTCCATGAGAGTTCCACCCTTGCAACAGACATTTTCCTGGACATCCAGGCATTTTCATACATCCTCTGAAATCTAGGCAGAGGCTCCCAAAGTTCAAATCTTGTCTTCTGCACACCCGCAGGCCCAACACCATGTGGAAACCAGTAAGGCTTGGGCTTGCATCCTCTGAAGCAACAGCCTGAACTGTAGGTTGGCCCCGTTTAGCCATGGCTGGAGTGACTGGGACACAGGGCTCCATGTCCTGAGGCTGTACAGAGTAGTGGGGCCCTGGACCCAGCCCAGGAAACCATTTATCCCTCCTAGGCCTCTGGGCTTGTGATGGGAGGGGCAACCATGAACGTTTCTGACATGCCCTGCAGACATTTTTACCATTGTCTTGGTGATTAAAATTCATCTTCCTGTTACTTAAGCAAATGTCTGCAGCAGGCTTATATTTCTCCCCAGAAAATGCCTTTTTCTTTCTTACCATATAGTCAGGCTGCAAATTTTCCAAACTTTTATTCTCTGCTTCCCTTTTATATGTAAGTTCAAATTTCAGATCATCTCTTTATGAAAGATATGACTGTATGCTTTCAGAAAAAGTCAGGTCACATCTTGAATGCTTTGCTGCTTAGAAATTTCTTCTGCCAGGCACCAGAAAATTATCTCTCTCAAGTTCAAAGTTCCACAGGTCTCTAGAGCAGGGGCAAAATGCTGCCAATCTCTTTGCTAAAGCATAGGAAGAGTGACCTTTGTTCTAGTTCCCAAGAAATTCCTTGTCTCCACCTGAGACCACCTCAGTCTGGACTTCATTGTCTGTATCACTATCAGCATTTTGGTCAAAACCATGCAACAAGTCTCTAGAAAGTTCCAAACTTTCCCACATCTTCTTGTCTTCTTCTGAGCCCTCAAAACTGTTCCAACCTCTGCCCATTACCCAGTTCCAAAGTTGCTTCCACCTTTGTAGGTATCTTTATAGCAGTGCCCCACTCCTGGTATGAATTTTCTGTATTAATTCGTTTTCACACAGCTATAAAGAACTACCTAAGACTGGGTAATTTACTTTAAAAAGGTTTAATTGACTCACAGTTCCACATGGTTGGGGAGGCCTTGGGAAACTTACACTCATGGCAGAAGGTGAAGGGGAAGGAAGGTATATCTAACATGGTGGCAAGAGAGAGAGAGAAAGTGAGAGGGGAACTGACAAACACTTTTAAACCCATCAGATCTTGTGAGAACTTACTCACTATCATGAGAACAGCATGGGGGAAACCACCCCTATTATGCAATCACCTCCCACCAGGTTCACCCTTTGATATGTGGGGATTACAATCAAGATGAGATCTGAGTGGGGAAACAGAGCCAAACCATTTTACCTCCTTACTCTTTTCTCACTGTTCTAGCTTCTCAGTCTCTTCAATTTCCCTCAAACATACTATTCAAGATTCCACATCTTCACTTGCTGTTTCTCTAGCTGGAATGTTTTTTGCCCAAGAAGCCACATATCTTACTCTCTCAGCTTCTACAGGTTTTTGCTCGGACACCTTTTTCTCACTTGGTGATTCTGTGACCATCTTCTTTAAAATTTCTCATCTCCAGCAGCACTTCCTAATATACTCTCATGCTTTCTTCCTCCCCATCTGTAGCACTTACTGCCACCAAAATTGGGATGTGTATTTATTTCCCAGGGTTTTCATAACAAATTACCACAAACTTGGTAGCTTAAAGTAACAGAAATATATTGTCCTATAGTTCTGGAGGCCAGGAGTCCAAAATCAAAGTGTCATCACGGCTTTCTTCCTTTGACAGCTCCCAGGGAGGATCATTGCTTGTATCTTCCAGCTTCTGGTGGCCCAAGGTATTTCTTGGCTTGTGGATGCATAACTCCAATCTCTACCTCTACCTTCACATCCCCTTCTCTGTTTTCTCTTCTCTCTCATGTAAGGAACTTGTCATCGGACATTGGGTCCACTCGGATAATCCAGGATGGTCTCAGTTTGAGGTCCTTAATTTTATTATATTTTAAAGACTCTTCCTTTTTCAAATAAGTTCACAATCACAAGTTCCATGTTGAAAGTGTGAAAATATATTTTTGGGAGCCATCATTCAACCTACTGCACTATGTATGTATGTAATATATATGTGTGTGTGTGTGTGTATATATATATATATGAATTGCCAGATCATAATTGCCCTCATTACTTCTCCTTTCTTTTGATCTTGATATTCTCTTGCTCCTCTCTCTCTCATCTTCTCTTGGTTTTCCACTTTCTCCACACTCATCTCAGAGATTAGTAACAAGCTCAGTTTCAGGAATTGGCAGACATTTTCATTCCATGCCATAGTGATTCTCAACTCTCCTTACAATGTATACACACACACACACACACACACACACACACACACACACACAAAGGTATTATCTGCTATCTGTTTCTGCCCACAAAGGTAACAGGTTTTAATATTTTGCTATCGTATCCCTACATGTACGTAATAGATCCTTAATAATATATATTAGTTAAATGAATGAATAAATATAGTGATTTAAAATATATACTGCATGTGTAATTAATATATATTTATATTTTATTTTGTGGGCTTCCTTATGAGTTTGGCTGGTGATAATCAAATCTTCAGGGCATGTTCTCTGGATAAACTACTAAAACTGACTACCAGCCTTTTATGATGCTTACCCCAACAAGATCACCAAATGCCCTAAAACTTCTAGCTTGCTTTGTGTGTCACCTTAGAAATAGCTTGTTTCTATATGAATTTAACCAGTAATCCACTAAAAATTATTTTCTCTGTTGAGGCAGATTTCTACATTGGTCTGATCTCCATCGTCTGCTTTGCTAACCGTGTGCACTTAGGTATTCCTTCCACAAAGGGGAAGGAGTTCAATATTCCATCTGTTATTTGAAAAAAAATTCAATAGAATTCACCAGGAAACCCTATTTCTACATTCTCCCTTTCCAAGATATTCATGAGGAATAATAAAGAAATAAACTGCCCCTGATAGTTACAGTCTCTCAGGTTATGTATGTGGAGTCAAGTAGGTGTGGAATGGTTTTAGACAGGTCCAGAGAGCATAGCCTTCCCAACCATTTTCCCATGCAAACCCTAATCTAGTGGCAGCTTGGACTGCCCAAGATATTTAACAATCAATGTCTTTTCCATTATGGTAGTTGATCCTCATAACCATTGTGTAAGAAATGCCAAGCAACTATTATTACTCCTGTTTTACACATGAAGACTCAGTGTTTCCAAAAGTATAGATGGGTTGGCCAAGGTCACATGGTGGAACATATATGCAGGGCTAAAATTCAAGTTGTGGCCAGAGTTTTTTATCTTTCATTTCCTAATCCCTACTGAACATGTCTTTTATTTTCTTAATGCACACATTTAATATCCCTATATGACTATGCCATTGTATTTTGATTCATTTGAAGTTTTCAGAAAATGATCTCTTTTTTGTGTGTCTAGGTTTTAAATAGAAATATATTCATTACAACTTCTTTATTGCATCAAGGGACCAAACTACATTCCAGAAGCAAACATTAAATCCTTTCCATTTTTAAGCATTGTTCTCTTTTGCACATGTATTCCCTAAAACAATTTTATTTTTGTTTCTTTTTTCCTCTAGGACCTATAATTCACATTTTTTCATTTTTATTTTATTACTGTTCTGCAGGTATAGCAATTCATAATTCCAACTATATTTCTTCACAACTGGCTTTCATACTCGGCTTCTGGCTTTCATACTCGGCTTCTAAAGAAGTATGTTTTCTCTCTAGGGAGAGCCCATTCACTAGAGAAAGACCCAGGTTTGGATTCAGGGAACTGGGACTTTTGATCTCTGCTCCCCACTGTCTGTGGTTGTGTGTTATTTACTTCCTTGAACATCTGTTCTGGAAGTTTATAAAATGGAACAAATAATTCTGACTAGCGTGTCTTAAGAAGAAAGAGAAAGCATTCTTGAAAGTGTGGTTTGTTCTTAGCTAAAAGATGTTATTAATGCAAGAAACTCTACTGTTTAAAGCTGTTACAATAAAAGAATTAAATTCCCACTATGTTGAATACAGCTTAAAAGTATATCTCTCTTTGCTATTGGCAAAAGTATGAACCAAGAGTGAGCAAATCTATGTACCTTCTATGGGTGTAAAGCACATTTGATCAATGAGGTTCTAGTGTGTGTGTAGAAGGTGTTAGATATATAGGTAAGGAGAGTTGAGAATCACTATGGCATGGAATGAAAATCTCTGTCAATTCCTGAAACTGACCTTGTTACTTATCTCTGAGATGAGTGTGAAGAAAGCAGAAAACCAAGAGAAGATAAAAGAGAGAAAGAAACAAGAGAATATCAAGATCAAAAGAAAAGAGAAGTAATGAGGGCAATTATTATCTGGCAATTCATATATTTGATGATATTTATGTATCATCTATTTTATGTTCACCCACTAAAGGATACATTGTGGAACCTAGAAGGGAAATATAAAATTCAATAAAAGACAACTGTGTGAGTTATATCAGAAGACAAAACACAATTGTGTAAGGTGCAATTTACTTACAGATAAAAGAAAGCACTCTAACTAGTTTAAGCAGAAAGGCATTTAATACAGGTTAGTAAGTGCTTGCAAAAAGTGTTGCAAAAACTCAAGAAGCAGTCTCTGCCACCAAAATTCACTCCCAGCACAACATCAAGAATGAAATTGTTGAGGGAGTTGCTACCTCTGTCTTAGAAAGATGGGAAATCAAGAAGCTACCATCTATTTTGTTGGCCCCAGAGCTATTAGTGTATGGCAGATCCAAAAACAGCTAACTCACCCATCACCATCTCTCTTCCTACTCAACTTGGTTATAAATTTACTCACAGTCTTAGAAACCCCATTTGGGGTCACAACCATTGAGAATTATTTTCTCTAGCTCTCTAGAAGGTGTATGGCCTTAGAGCACTGACCATATGCCCCGATGCAGACACCCAAGAGCCTGAGATTGATGTAGACATGGTGATGTCATATTAACATGGGCAATGTCCTAACTGAGTCATTAAAGGAGAAAGGATGGAGGAAGACATACAGACTCCCACTCGACCTTTCTTTCTAATCAATTGCAATTGACTAGTCAGATCTGCTGGCCTGGCAATATGCCAGTTTCTTCAGAGCTTCCTTGACCTCTTGGTTTCTTAGGCAATAAATGAAAGGGTTGAGAGAAGGAGTGACAATGGCATAGAAGATGGAAATAATTTTGCTCTTGTTGAAGGCATGGATAGCTCGAGGTCGAGCATACATGAAAATAATGGCTGAATAGAAAACGGTGACCACCACAAGGTGGGAGGCACAAGTGGAGAATGCTTTCTGCTTTCCTGTGGGCATGCGTAAGATGGTGGCCAGAATGCATCCATAGGACAGGACAGTAATAAAGAGTGGGAAAAGGAAGATGCCCAGTGCCAGGATAAAGTCCACCAACTCAGCTATGGACATGTCTGTGCAGGAGAGATTAAGTACTGGAGAGATGTCACAGAAGAAGTGGTTGATGACATTGGGACCACAGAAGCTGAGGCGGGAGATGAAGTAGATCTTCGCCAGGGAGATGCCAAAGCCAATGGCCCAGGAACCAAGAGCGAGGCGGAAGCAGAGCCCATGGCTCATTATGGTCAGATAGTGGAGTGGACGACAGATGGCCACATATCGGTCATAGGCCATGGCGGCCAGGAGCACACATTCTGTGCACATGAGTGCAATGAAGAAGTACAGTTGTATCATACAGAGTGTGAAAGAGATGCTGTTGTTCATAGACCAAAAACTAAACAGTAACTTGGGCACAGTCACAGAGATGTACCAAGTCTCCAAGAAGGACAGGTTGGCCAGGAAGAAGTACATAGGCTTGTGCAGTAGCCGATTTTGCTGTACCAATAGGATGATGATCACGTTTTCAGCAACTGTCAGAATATAGGCCACAAGGAATATCAGAAACATGGCTGCCCGCATACTCAAGCTCCCAGGGAATCCCACCAGAATGAACTTGGTGACTCGTGTGTGGTTCTCCAGTTCCATATTGGAGACACAGGGCTTAGGTCTCCTGGGGAGGAAAAATCATTTGATCAGACTCCTTGGTCCAGCTATATTTTTCCATCCTTGTCTTCTCTATCAGTAACAGTAACAGTTATCATTTATTAATACATACTATAGTTCAGACCATGAACTGGGTATGTGAGGCACACAACATAATTTAATTTCCACATAGCCGTGTGTGTGTGTGTGTGTGTGCGTGATAATATCTGCTTTAATGATGAAGAAATCGTGTCTTGGAGAGGAATTAAGTAACTGACCAAGCTGTCACTGGTACTGGGGCAGGAATCACATTGAAGTCTCAGTCTAAAACCCATGCTCCTTCTAATACCTTGCACCGTCTGACACTTTACAATTGCCAATTCCAAAAGATACACCTGACCTTCCTGTCTCACCACCTACCCAGAGCTCTGGAAGTTCTTCCTTACAACTGCTTTATCCTTCACATGCTATTATTTTCATCTACCATCCCTGGAGATAGAGAGTAGCTGTCATCACCTGTGAGGTACATGAGAAAGTGAGTAGCAGAGATTTGGGCTTTTCGGTATTAAAGACCCCCTGGACTTCATTCAAGTCTAAGGTCTGCCACGGATTTGCTATGACCTTGAAATCTTACCCTCTCTGAGATTCAGTTTCCTCTGTTGTCAATGTGAATATTAATATTTATTCAGCTTATTTCATTGAGGATCAAAATCCAAATGAGTTAATGTAAATGAAATTGTATATAAACTAATAGCAATAATCATGAAAGGGGATTTTCCCCCATATTAGAGCAGGGATGAAGGTAAGAATATGCTAACAGGAGGGAGGAGAGGAGCTGCTGTGATCCAAGGCAAAGCCGTGAGCGAAGTAAACATGGGCTGCATTCAGGGAATCTGACGTTCTTGGGAGTGAAGGTGGGGATCACTGAGTGGAGATTTTTAAAGATAAGCAAACAAAGATGGAGATACATTATAAAATTGGAAATATTTTCTATCAAGGTTAACAGACAAAACAGAACACTAAAGTAATCAGGAAAGGTCCCTCTGACCTTTGAGGAGGTGATACTAAGGCTGGGAAAGATTCTAGGGCCCCAGCTCTTTGAAGGGCTGAGGTGGGAGGGAGCTGTGCTGAAGGAGGTACGATTGCCGTGCTGTGATGGATGGGAAAGGAGTCAAGGAGAAAGGTAGGAAGGCAGGGCCAGAAGGTGCAGGACCCCAGAGGTTATAATCGGGGATCGGAACAGTGGTCTAAAAGCACTGGGAAACAAGCAAAAGATCAAAGGTGAATGGGACATGATATGATTTATGCAATGGAAAGATAACTCTGTCATTGCAAAATGGACTCCTTGGAGGCAAGAGTGTGAGCTGTGAGCTATGAAACTAGTCGGAGGCTACTCAGAATAGGCGACAGTGAACTTAGATACTGTGGTTCCAGAGAAGTGGATTTAAGATACACGTTAGAAGCAGAATCTTTAACAGTAATTGGTGGGTTGGATATGGAAGGTGAGAGAAAGAAAGAAATCAAGGAGGAATCTCAAATATAGAGCTTATTACCTAGAGGTGATGCCATTTACTAAGGTAGTTAGTTAGATGGCATCATTTACTAACTATTTTACTATCTTTACTAACTGTCTTACTAACTATCACAGTTCAGAAAATCCTCTAACAATAATTTACTGAGTATTTAATAGGTGCTGGGAAGTTCTTTTCAAGCAATATCCCGTGTAATCCACAAAATAATGTTAATTACACATTGTTAATCTAATTTCAAAGAAGACACTGTGGTTTAGCTAGATTGAATAATATTTTCAAGTTAGACAGTGATAAAATCAGAATCGTAAAGCCCAGGGCTGACTACAAAGGCATGTCCTTAACCACTAGAGTGGAACACACTGATGAAGAATATCACATTTTGGGCTCGCCAGTGTATTTTACATTTAAAATTTCTGACTATTTTATGAAATGTTCTTTAATCCTGTTGAAATTTTATTATAAGCTGAGACTATTAGAGATGACCCCAAATGTTAAAAAGAAAGCAATATGACACAAGTACGTATTCAGTCAGACACACATAGCAGAAATGAATGTATAGAAATGCTTGGTAAATGTATCAGAGAATAGATAATGATTGGATATGTTTTGAAATGTAAATTAGGAGGAGGAAAAGGTATTTTTGGCAGATGAACCAGAGTGAACAAAGGCACAGAGATCTGAAACAGCTTGAAATTTTCAGGAAAGCAATTCATAATTGCTGCATGAGAGGGCAAATTGTGAGCGAGTGAATGAGCAGAAAAGAGATGGATGGAGAGAGAAAGAGAGAGACTTTATTGTCATGGACCAGATCATGGAATAGTGAGGCATTTAAGAATTATCTTGAAGTATAGACAATTAGTAATCACTGTTTGTCAGCAGGATGACAATATCCTCTTATTATATTCTTATTTTTGATGTGGGAGGATGGGTTCGGATGGGACAAGGTTGTCAAACCAGAGATTCATAGACCCATTAGAAAGCACCCTCACAGCAGACACTTAAAGATACACACAAAGAAGAGAAAAATCATTCTAGCTTATAACATTTGTCAAAGAAACAAAGATGGACATATTCAGCTATACTTGTTCACAAGTTACATAAGTTTTCACTACTAGAGGAAGCTCTACAAGAAAAACAAAGAATTCCTTATTTCTCATTAAGTAAAGGTGCACAGGCACTAATTATTGCATACTGGTATTTTTATGTATCATCTTACTGCAAAATATATAAAGCCTTTTTACTTATAATAGTTTTTACTCCGTTAAGCATACTCAAACTTGTTACCCCACATAGCAGATTTACCCCTGGTCTCGAATCAGACATCTTTGTTTCTTATGCCTGCTGCTATGCACTTTTCCCCAATTTTGTCAGGGTTCTATACATACGTAAATTCCAAGTAATTTGAATTTGATGGACTTTTAACCTCTGCCCCTGCCAAAACAGCAGTAGTTTTTGTAGCCACCACCACAAACAAGTTGCCAGGAAGATGCAGTGGTTGCAGTACAGGGATATCAGATCATCGGGTCCATGGTAGGGATCTAAAGTTTGGGATCATAATCTGGGGCACTTATTTTTGATCCCACACCAAGAGATGTCTCCAAAGTAGCAAGGGGAGCCTGCTCCCTCAGCTCACTGCATAACTGGCTGCACTTAGATTTCAGGAGACAAGAATATTGTCTGGACTGATTGCTAGGAATTGAGAGTGGATAGAACAAAGAAGCATTAAATATTTCAGAGTTTAAATGTTGCTGCGCTGTAGGAGCCTGAAACAGGGCTGCCTGCATAGTGAAAAAGTAATGCTCTGAGAGGGAGCACTTACCTCGGCACAGCAGCTTCTGATAGGATGATATGTGAAAACAAAGCCTTCACCGATTCTAAAATAGGAAGAAGTAGAAGAAAAAGATGCAGGTATTGAATAGATGTGAGGAACCCACTTTCTAAACCTAGAAAGAGTGACTGGGTACAGATTGCCCCACTGCTTTCAAGCTGAAAGCCAGGATAAGATGACAGGAGAGCCCTAGGCGCCAGGACCACATCTGATGTGCCTGATGTGGCACCAGGCTGGTTCTTCCAGCGCCCTGGGATCAGGGTGCCCATCACCTTCCTGGTGAACACGGCAGTGATTTTAGGCACAATGAGCTGTGAAGACCTTTGGATTCTGAGGGCTTTATAGAGTACCAAGACTTTCCCTACATGTCTGTCAAGACCCAAGAGAAAATAACCTTGACAATGGCAGCTCAGTTCTCTTGTGGGATTCAAGAGAAATTTCCATTTGCCCATTGTGGTGATCTTAATTGTTTTATATGTTATTAGTTCCGTAAGAAAAAGAAAAAGTCCACTTGGGACCACACACTTTGGAAAGAGTCATATTTTTTTGACAGATGAAGAGAAAAATGTACTGCAGTTAAATCTCTATGTACAGACTTTCGAATATTCTTCCATCTTTGGCTTACTTGAAACAGGATGATGACACAAGTGCTCCAAATGTGATATTGATATCCAAAGGAGACTGATATTACTACATTTTAGTAAAAGTTTGAATAAGTTTTTGTTTTAGATACTTATGTCAACTTGTTCACTAAGTAAATTTATCATGACAGAATTTATTGTTGCTTTATAAGCTGCCCATGGGTACCATTTGACCAATAGTGCACATTCTGGTACAAAGCTCCAGTGTACGAAAAACCACTTCTTCTGTAGCCAGCAGAACTCTGAAGTTGCCCTCTCACAAGGAAAAGCTATCAGATTCACTGTGATGTGATGCAATGGGAGATAAAGACATTAAAAGTTATAAACAATTCAGTCTGGAGAGCCACACATGTTTATGGTAATTAAGCAAACAGTCTTCAGTACAGTTTCTCTTATAGGACTGAAGTACGAAAACCAAATAGTAGCAAATAAAAATAAGGCATCTCTTTCAAATCTCTGGCCTCGATTTATCTCCAAGTCTCAGAAAAACTCTGACTTGTCTAAAATGTATTATTTGGTATTAATCACAATTTTTCAACATGGTTTTAAGCTGCTGTGATATGGTCGTCACTGAGGGGGACCACATTGCTCCTCCAAAGATAGAAAATGTCCATCTACTGTGAGAAGATTCTGTGAATTACTGTGACAACCATTTTTGACTCTTGGAGTCAACATTTTATACAAGCAATTCTAGAATGGAGATATTTAGTAGATAAAAATTGGCGGTATTCTAGGACATGTTGACACAATCTTATCCTAGAATTCAGCTGTACAGGTTTTCCTTGGAGTTTTTTCTTTTTCTTTTTTTTTCCTGTACCAATTAGTTTCAGGTTGAAACGTTCTGCAGTTCCCTGTTCAGTGTACATGGGAAGCAATAAGGAAACTCTGAGAACTTGTGTGTTGTGCCTGAGGTCCCTTGGCTATCTGCTCTCTTTTTTCAGAGTCCACGTATATTTTTGTTATGTCCAGTTTTTTGTTGTTGTTTGTTTTTATTGTAAGGAGCATTTGATTCTTTGTTATTATTCTCTGTTCACCATTAGTTGACACTAGTTCTGTTTGGGGCACACCTCAACACTTCGGCCATTATAACTCGGTTTTAGCTGTCAATTGTTACTGGGCAGAGCCTGAAGGTCATTCAGAGGTGAAATCTTAGGACCTTCACAGGCCTTTTCTGAGCGTGCATTCTGCTCTGGATATGCACATGGCTTTCTTAGTTTTCTGGTATACACCTGAGTTATAAAAATCCCTTATTTTCCAATGTACCTTCTTCCCCAGCCTATTTTCTTCCCAATCTTTTCTGTTGCTTGTTCCCACTTTCATCCCTAGACCAAGACTGCTGCAAACAATACTTTTGCTTTTTTTTTTTTTGAGACGGAGTCTCGCTCTGTCGCCCAGGCTGGAGTGCAGTGGCCGGATCTCAGCTCACTGCAAGCTCCGCCTCCCGGGTTTACGCCATTCTCCTGCCTCAGCCTCCCGAGTAGCTGGGACTACAGGCGCCCGCCATCTCGCCCGGCTAGTTTTTTTGTATTTTTTAGTAGAGACGGGGTTTCACCGTGTAGACCAGGATGGTCTGGATCTCCTGACCTCGTGATCCACCCGTCTCGGCCTCCCAAAGTGCTGGGATTACAGGCTTGAGCCACCGCGCCCGGCCCACTTTTGCTTTTAACTGCATTCAGCAAATGGCACCTAGGAAGCTACCCCAGACCTGGGAAAACTCCAGTCAAGCAAAACAAAGGTAAACCCTTCCACCAGACCTTTAGTTGGCTTCCAAATGGTCAGAAAATTGTAACCAATTTTCTTTGAGAATAAGGTTGATATTGCTGTTTCTCACGCACATTGTTAAATCTGCGCCAGAAGTGTGGGCTGTTATCTTCACAGCTGACACCAATCTGGGAAGTGAGAGAGGACAGGTGGGCAATTTAAATGCCCAAAACTCTGTTACTACAATGCAGCAGCTTCTGTTTTCATTAATCTTTCTGTTGTTTGTTTTAACGTTTGGCTAGAATCCATAGTTAAACAGAAGCTAATTCTGACAGTTTTTGCCATCTTATTAGTTGTTTTTTGTTGTTGTTTTTTGGTTTTTGTTTTTGTTTTTATTTTTTTGAGACGGAGTCTTGCTCTGTCGCCCAGGCTGGAGTGCAGTGGTGCAGTGTCTACTCACTGCACCCCCCACCTCCCAGGTTCAAGTGATTCTCCTGCCTCAGCCTCCTGAGTAGCTGGGATTACAGGCACCTCACCACCATGGTGGCTACTTTTTGTATTTTTAGGAGACATGGGATTTCACCACGTCAGTCAGGCTGGTCTTGAACTCCTGACCTCGTGATCCACCTGCCTCGGCCAGATTACAGGCATAAGCCACTGTACCCGGCTTCATTAGTTGTTTTGATGGAGCTATGAAGAAATGGAATTCTTTAGTTCTTTAATGATGGTTTTTTATATTTGTATGTGTATATGTGTGTGTGTATATATTTACTTTATATATCGTCTTTGCCACTTGCAACCTTGCCAAACTCTTTTATGTCTAATGTGTGTATATATGTATGTAGAGTCTTTATGTTTTATGTACATAATAACATTGCCTGAAATTTGAAATTGTTTTATTTTGTTTCTTTCTCATTTGTATCCCTATTATTTATTTTTTCCGGACCCTATGATTTTGGCCAGGACTTTCAGTTGAGGAGAAATGATGAGCATAAACATACAGGTCACATTTTCAGTCTTAGAGGAAAATTAGTCTTTCATCATGTTAGCTGTTGTTAGCTGCAAGTTATTCGTTAGACACCATCCTTGGTTAAGGAGTATCTTATGTAACTAGTCTTAGAGTCTTTGTCATTAATGAATATTGAATTATATTTACTGTCTTTTCTGCATCTATTAAGATGATCAATTGGTTTTTCCTTTAGTCTGTTGATAAACGAAGTACATTGATTTGAATTAGTTTTGGATGTTTAATCAACATTGCATTTCCTGCATAAACTCCCCATGGTCATAATCTATTATATTTTTGTAACTTGCTGGACTTGATTGGCTAATATTTTATTAAGAATGTTTGTGTGTACATGAAGGTTATTGGACTGTTTTGCTTTTGTTTGTTTGTTTGTTTGTTTTGAGACAGGGTCTCGCTCTGTTGCCAGGTGGAAGTGCGGTGGCACAATCATGGCTCACTGCAGCCTCAAACTCCCAGGTTCAAGTGATCCTCCCATCTCTGCCTCCTGAGTAGCTGAAACTATGGGTGCACCCCACCACACTTGTCTAATTTTTTTGTATTTTTGTAGAGACACGGTTTGCCATTTTGCCCAGGCTGGTCTTGAACTCCCGGGCTGAAGGAATCTGCCTGCTTTGGTCTCACAAAATGTTGGGATTACAGGTGTGAGCCGCTCTGGCTGGCCTCTTTTCTTATATATACGGTTTTGTCTTCAGGTAAATCTGGGTTCATAAAATAATATAGTCAGTATTCTTTTCTATTTTCTGAAAGACTTGTGTAGAAGTAGTACTATATTATCTTTTTATATTTGGTAGAATTCATTAGTGGAGCCATCTGGACCTGGATTTTTCCACAAGAAGATTTTTAAACACAAAATCAATTGCCTTCATAGACAGGGAGTCAGGCTAGCTGTTTTCTCATATGTGGGCTTTGGCAGCTTTTGACTTTTCAGGAATTTAACTATTTCATTCAAGTTCTTTGAATTTTTGGTATAAAGCTATTAAACTATTACCTTAGTATTGTTTTGAATGTCTGCAAGGTCTGTAGAGATGTGTTCTCTTTAACTGTATGTGTCCTTATTTGTGTTTTCTCTCTTTGTTTCTTGATCAGTCTAACTAGGGATTTTTCAATGTTATTGATCTTTTCAAAACTTGCTCTTGGTTTCATTAAACTTCTCTACTATTTTTCTGTTTTCCCTCATCATTTTTTATCTTATTTTGTTTCTTCTGCATCTTCTGTCTTTAGTTTTATCTTTTCAGTCTAGTTTCATAAGACAAAACTCTGAGTCATTGATTTGAGACATTTCTAACAAAAGCATTTAGTGCTTCATATTTTTCTCTAAGCTCTGTTTTTTGTTCAATTTGAAATATCTTTTTCTAATTTTCTTTGTGATTTCTTTGACTTATTGATTAATTAGAAGTGTAGAGTTTAACTTTCATACATTTGGGGATTTTTCCATAGGTTTTGGTTTATTCCTTATTTCTTATTTAATATCACTGTTCCTTATTTCTAATTTAATATCATTGTGTTAAAAGAAAATATTCTGTATAATTTCAATTTCAAATGTGTTGACATTTGTAGTCTTCTATTGCTGAGTAGAATGTTACAAAAATGTCAATTAGGTTAACCTGGTTGATGGTATTGTTCAGGTCGTCCATATATTTGCTGACTTTCTTATTGTTTATTTGATCTATCAAATACTGAGAAAATTATGTTAACATCTCCACTAATAATGATGGGTTTCTCGATTTATTCTTTCTGGTTTTTTTAGTGCTATTATTAGATTATTAAAATTATTATATTGTCTTGAAAAATCAACTCCATTATTATACAATATCCTACTTTAATTCTGGTAATATACCTTCTTATGGGAATTTATTAGAAATTATTATAGTCTCTCCAGCTGTCTGACATAGTGTTGCGTGGTAGATCTTCGTTATCTTTTTACATTTCATCAATTTATTCTTTTATATTAAAAATGAGTTGATTGATTGTAGAGAGCACATAGTTGGGTCTTTCTATTCAATTCTACATGTTGTTCTCTGCTTTTTAATCATTGTGTTTTAGACGATTTACCTTTACTGCTATTAGGGGATGAAGCTGTATTTAAGTGTACCACTTTGCTATTTGTTTTTTGTTGTTGTTGCTTTTGTTTTCTTTTTCTACACTTTTACCTTTTTATTAATTTTATTAATTTCATCTTATACCTAATATTGGCTTATTAGTTATACCTTTGTTGAAATGTGTTTAGTAGTTGCTCTAAATTTTAAAACATATATATATATATTTTTTTTTTGATGGAGTTTTGGTCTCGTGGCCCAGGCTGGAGTGCAATGGCGCGATCTCAGCTCACTGCAACCTCTGCCTCCCAAGTTTAAGTGATTCTCCTGCCTCAGCCTCCTGAGTAGCTGGGATTACAGGTGCCCACAACCATGCCCAGCTAATTTTTATATTTTTAGTAGAGATGGGGTTTTGCCATGTTGGCCAGGCTGGTCTCAAACTCCTGACTGCAGGTGATCCACCCACCTCAGACTCCCAAAGTTCTGGGATTGCAGGCATGGGCCACCATGCCCAGCCTAAAACATAAATATTTAGTCTATCATAGTCCAATTTTAAATAATATTATAGTCCTTTACAAAATGTGTAAAAAGATTACAATAGTTCACTTCCATTTTTTTCCCTCTCATCTTTGTGCTACTGTTGTTGGCATTTATTTCTAAGTGTGTTATAAACTCCACAATACATTTACTTTTACTCTGCAATACAGTTACTACTTTTACTTCATTCAGTCAGTTCTTATTTACGAATAATAAAAACAAATATTTTTTACCTTCATTATTTTTTGCCATCACTGGCACTCTTTTTTTTTTTTTTTTTTTTTTTTTTTTGAGACGGAGTCTCGCTGTGTCGCCCAGGCTGGAGTGCAGTGGCGCGATCTCGGCTCACTGCAAGCTCCGCCTCTCGGGTTCCCGCCATTCTCCCGCCTCAGCCTACGAGTAGCTGGGACTACAGGCGCCGCCACCGCGCCCGGCTAGTTTTTTGTATTTTTAGTAGACTACGACGGGGTTTCACCGTGTTAGCCAGGAGAGTCTCGATCTCCTGACCTTGTGATCCACCCGCCTCGGCCTCCTAAAGTGCTGGGATTACAGGCTTGAGCCACCGTGCCCGGCTATATCCTATTTATAGTTATGGTAAAATTCCTGTTTAATAGATAGATCCAGTCTAGATCATTCCTGGTTCTCATTCTTTTGAATGTTTTCACTTAACAAAGAGTAAGTATTTTCTTGCTGCTTTTGAAACGTAATTTTTATTAAATGCCGGAAATTGTTGGTAAAAGAACAGTAGAGACTAGGCTATAGAGTCTTTATACTTAAAAATGGGGTGCTGGTCCTTCTGTCAGACTATGTGTGTAAGTGGTTGAGGTGTTTTGGGTACTGTTACTACAATTACTTGCAGTGATCTACAGATTTCAAATTCTTCCAACCATGAACAATTGATGCTTTGTTGAACCTAAATAGGAGATTTTAATCAGTGTTCCTGTTCTACCCAAATTTTACCAAGCATAGCATTGCCTTTGTAATACAAGATATCTCCATACTTTGGCTTCTTTCCCAGAAATAGGTGCTGTTGATTTTTACTTGGTGCAAGGCTTGTGACAGGGACAAAGATATTCTTGTTTTCCCTGATCCAGCCTCCATCCTAGTCAGGCCCTGTAAACCTGAGACTTGGGAACTGGTGTTCCTACCTCATCTCACCAGTCATGGCAGCCAGACTCTGCTTTTTAGTTGTGACTGGTCATGGGTGGGAGTTTCTGCCCTTTTCCTAGTGGACTCCTAGTAGCAGGGCAGGATCCTAGCTTGAATGGATTTCTACCTCTTCCCTACGAGCAAACTGCTTTTACTTCTACTTTTCCCTCAGTAGCAACTCACTTTTGTCTGGGTAAGTGGCATGAAGGCTTTCTGAACTTTCCCCAGAGGTAAACAAATGTTGATTTTGTTTGCAAGGCTTATGGTAGGAGCAGAGAGATTTCCGATCCTCCTTCAGGGAAGAAAACATTTTGCTTCTATCTTGGTTCTTTAAAGATAATTTTATTTCTTTCTATGAATACTTTAAAAAGAAAAACTGTGGTTGAGTGCGGCGGCTCACCCCTGTAATCCCAGCACTTTGGGAGGCTGAGGTGGGCGAGTTGCCTGAGGTCAGGAGTTTGAGACCAGTCTGGCCAACATGGTGAAACCCTGTCTCTACTAAAAATACAAAAAAGTTAGCCAGGCATGTTGGCATGCACCTATAATCCCAGCTACTCGGGAGGCTGAGGCAGGGGAATTGCTTGAACCAGGGAGATGGAGGTTGCAGTGAGCTGAGATTGTGCCACTGTACTCTAGTTTGGGGGACAGAGTGAGATTCTGTCCCCCCCCACACACTTACACAAAAATGAATAAATAAAAGAAAAAGAAAAATTGTGTTACCTTTGGTTCGCAGCAGTTTTACTCTGATACACCTAGGTATGCTTCTATTGTGTTTTTCCCGTTTGAGATTTGCATCTGTGTTTTGATGACTTTATTAAATTTTTGAAAATGTTTCACCATTATGTCTTACAAATTTCTTTTTTCCATTCTCTTTCTTCTTTCAGTTTGAGTCTGCAATTACAAGTAGGTTAGACCTTTTCATCATGATCCAAATGTTAAACCTTTTTAGCATATCCCATAAATCACTAACGCTGTTTTGAATTTTTCTTCTTTTTTTATTTCTCCCCTGAATCAGGTTATTTTCTACTGACTTATCTTCTACTTCACAAATCCCCTGCAGTTCTCTCTAGTCTGCTATTGAGATTGTTAATTTTATTTTAAAAAATTAAATTTAAAAACACTATTTGATTCCTTTTAGTAGACTCCAGATTTTTGATAATATTCTCCAGCATGGTTTCTCTTTTCTTAAACATGTTAATATGTTAATCAGTTATTTTATAGTTAAGTCTGATAGTGTCAGTGTCTATATTTCTTTGGAATTGTTTTTTGCCATGAATCATAAAACTGAAAAATGCTTTAAAACCAATGTTACAGAGTAACAGTGGTCAGGAGACTAAGAAAACGGGCAGAACTTATGGTAGACTCAAAGAACTGAGAAAGCAACAGTTGCCTTTCCAGGCTTATTAAGGAACAGATCTTTTCTAAACATCTATATAGTCAGCTGGGATTTCTAAAGTAGCCTTCTCTAGGAGTAAGGAGAAATTACAAAAATAAAAACACTTCATAAAGTAGCTCCTAGATAATTGCCAGTTAGAAGTCAAATAAATCATTTCTTGAGGAGGATAACATTATGGAGAGCCTCACATTACCCCTACAGTTTTCCAAACACAGTGTCCAACACTCAATCAAAACTTACCTGTCATGAAAGATGAGATTCAAACACTGAAAAATAGTTTTATTTTTAGTTTTTTGCTTAGGAAGCTCTTTAATTTTTCACGGCAGGTATTCTTTTCATAATTCTACACAGCTTCTAAAATCAACATTTTGAATGTGGAGACAATACGATTTGCTTATTATGGATTGAATATGTAATGAGGAAAATGGAGGAAATAAGGATATAAAAATTATGCCATATATTAAGATAATAAAGAGGAATATTTTGGTGGGGGGAGTAAAAGTAGAGACTTGCTTGGATATGTGAAAATCTAAATAGAGTTATCAAGCAGGCAGTTGGATACTGGAGCTGTGCTGGGTGTGTATAATTTGGGAGTCCTTAGTGTTTACCAATATTATAAAATTAGATGAGATCAGCTTGGATATTAGTGTACTTGGATTTGAGATTGAATGTGAATCATCTAATATACAGAAATCTAAAAGAGAATGTGTCTTCTGCATGGGAGTCTGAGAACTTTCTAATGAGGTAACAGGAATGCAAGGAGAATGTGGGATCCACTGTATCATATTCTGCTAGAGAGGCTGAGTGAGATGAGGACTGAAATTGACCATTGGTTTTAGCAATATGAAAAATTCTAGTGTTTTATACACTAGTGATTTTGGGCAAATGGTGGGATCAAAATCTTAGTTTAGCAGGAATCAGGAGGACCAGAGAGACCATGGGGTGAATACCAGAGGATCTTTATTGAGTGCACTCAGACCCAGCAGACTTAACATCCAAACACTGGGCCAAGAACAAAGACAGCACTTGACTTGTATACATACCTTGGAAAGGGGGTGGGTTAGCTTGAAACAAGCTTACAGTGGCATGAAGTGTAGAGGCATGAAAGCAAGGATACAGAGGCAGAAGAAAGGCAGTTAATCAAATTGTGACAGGTGCATAACCCAGAATTACATATGACCTTTGCTACACAGCCCAGCTGGCTGTTATCTAGGGTTTGCTCTAGCATCTTGCATGGACTTATCTCATAACCTTCGCTATGATGCCCAGGTGGCTGTTGCTCAGGCCTGCTCAGACAACTCATGACCTTCACTGTACCACTTAGATAAAACAGAAAATTTAAAGTTACTACTTACAGAGAACAGAAATCTATAAACTCATACCATAAGAAAAAGGAAAATTTGTTTTTCTCCTTCCTATGTTGAGGGAGTGCTGGAAGAGTCTCCAGAGCACATTCCTTTGTGTCCTAGTTCCTCAGATAGTGTTTGTTGAGGCTTTTCCTAGGTCTAGGCTGTGCCTGTTGCTGCCTCTGGGATAAGTCAGCCCAATACAGGGCTGTTTCTTTTTCTTTTAAATTTTATTTTTTCTTTCTTTAATTTGCACCTCATGGGGAGTGATGGAAGGGGAGAACATGAGAGTGAAAGGTGCAGTTATTTCCTTCAGGGAATCTCTATGTAAAGGAGCATAGTGAAATGGGACCATGTCTGTAAGGTAATGCATAGTGTGGTCTATTTTTTTAAATCTAAAAATGATTTATTCTCAAGTGGTAGGCATGATGTGGTCTTAAGGAGGTTCTTTTTTCCTTCAGATGGCAAAGGCATATCAAATTTGTGCTTATGGAAATGATCCAGGAGAAAATGAAAAATTTATGATTTAAATAATTCAGGCAAAGATACATTCAGATTTTGTGGGGTATGAAACAGATAATTTATGAGGTACCATTGAGGAAAAAGAACACAAAATAAATAAATAAAGTTTGTATGAAAATAAACAATTATTTAGAGTGTAAAATAATAGATAACTAAGTTTTACAAGGTTGAAAATACCTTAAACATCAAAATTTTATAAAAATAAATTTTTTTTTTCTATTAAATATCTGACACAACTCTATAAATCTCTGCTCCCTACTGTTTTGGCTACATATTATCTGATCACATTTTCATGACAATAACTTTGTAATATCACTTTGGGGTTGATTTTGGAATCACAGGAGGTGAGTAATTTGCTCAGATGTGTAAGCCAAATGGAGATAAAAACCAAGAGGAAGAAAGACCACCTGTAAAGTATAAACTTCCTGCCGTGCCTCAAATAAACAGGGTTGTGAAGCAGGAAGAAACTGTTTAGGATGGCCTCCTAGAGGGAAGTGCTTAATCAGACCTAATTAAAACTTACTTGTTGACACTGGGTTCTATCCAAGTCCTCCTCCCCTGTGGGTGGCAACTTCATTTTTAAGTTATCACTCTGGCTTTTATTTCTTTTCTTTCAACAGAGAGAAATGTACTGACATTTTTTTCCATAAAAGAAGTTTATTTGGAAAAGTCAGCCTCTTACACAAGGTTTTGTATCTAATATGTTCACTCTGTCAATTACAGGGGTACTTTAAATGCATTGAATATAAGAAATATTTAGTTTTTGTTTTGGTCCATCCCCTTTTTATCCTGATGCAGAAGCCATTTCTCTACTTTTCAGGTAAGTGAAATGGGTCACACAATTTGTAGCTTTGTGTGGAGAGTAAGTATGTGTTCAATAATTCTAAGTATACCATAATTTCTTTAAGTCCTTCTCAGAAAAAAGAAGAAAATACTTATTAAAGCTAGGCACACTTAGCAATTTCTCTCATAATCTTATCTTTATCTGCTTGCTTGATGCCACATTTTTCTGGCCCTCTTTAATTTGCGAAGATTGAAACTAAAAATAAAACAAAACAAAACAAAAAACCCCCACCAAACACACACACAGCTCTAAGCTAGAATAAGATATAATTGAGACCTCTGTGAATCAAAGGAGAAAACTTTCAGAAAAAAAAAATCCAATAGTCTCATGATTTAACCAAGGTTTTGGGAAAACCTAAGCTGAATTCAACTGATGTTTGAAATATGTTTACATTTGATTGGATGTGCTGTATTTACTAAGAAGGCACAAATATGTAGTTTTGAAATTTTTAATACTAACCGTTATAGTGAGAAAAATACTACCAAGTGATTTCAGCAGGGGCAATAATTTATAACCATTCAAAATCTGTCTTTGAACAGGGGAGCAAAGTACTAATTTAATGAAAACAATCCTCAAGTACTTACTTGGCTTCTGATAAGTATCCCAAGAAATGGTACCCAAGAAGCGTCAACAAGTATAGTCTGGCTAGAACATCCAAGATGTTTCCAAAGTTTTATGCTTCAAATTTTCTAAATGTATAGATAGCAGAACCATATACCAGAAAACTACTGATGCTGGAAAAACATATTTAACAACATTTTATAAAATCTCCAACTTTCAACCAACATTTCTATTCATAAATCTTCCAGTGACCATATCTAACAATACATTACAAATGCCAAAGAAGCAAGATTACTTTTAAATTTTAAATTCATCTCAAGTTAGTTATTATTTTTCTTTTTAACACAACACTCAAAACACATGAATTCAGCAGAATTATTTTAAAAGTTAAGTTCTCTGAAGATTTCTAAAGACTAAAATGTAAGGCACATGTTAAAATCTCCATGACACTGTTAAAAGCTAAGATGAAAACAAAACCAACTTCCTTCCCTCATCCTTTACCATCAGCCACCCCCTCCTCAAAGCATATGGCATTTTAAACTTAAGCTATTGCTAAGGAGTGAAGCAAAAATTCCATCAATGAACACCTGGTATGGTTTCCACACAAATGTCCATTATCTGCATTGAGCACCACTGGTAGATCCCAGGCCAGTAGAATATTTTCAGATATCTTGGGTAATGAACTGCTCCATTTACCCTTTAGCCGAATGGGTACAGGCTGGACTCTCCTCTTCTTTGGGGCCACCTTCTGTGCCTTTCTAGTTAGGGGAATTCCTCTGCATTAGTAACTTCTTCAGGCTTCTCAGCAAGATCTATGCTGCTCTTCTCCCTTTGCTTTCTTTTTCCTGCTTCTCCTCTGCTTTCTATTCTTTTACCAAAAGTTGATAATTGATACCTATCAGCAGTGAAGAGCTATACACCTGCAATAATTAAGATTATGCTGTATGCCCATATGTCTATTTGTAATTTCCATATGTCATTGTGATAACCTAAAAGTGGTGGCCCCAGGAGGACACAGCAGCATCCCACAATGGTAACCAAACCCATAGTGCTGGAGAACCTCTGGGTCCAATGAGGTCCATCAGTGTTTCAAATAATATGGAATTGAGTCACCAAGGTAAATTCAAAGAATCCCGCAGAGACACAGAACTCAATATAGCTGGTGGATAAAGGTGCTAGCAAATGGCACATTCCGTTCACAAAAATGGAAGCAGCAAACAAATACTGAACTTGAGAACTTGAGACCTTATCCGCTTTCTGTTGGCTGCAAGTCCCATAGAAGGCCTTGCTGTGTGTCAACAAAAGCCAGAAGGAAAAGAAGGAAGGCAGAGTGCTCCTGGAATGATACTGACTCTTGTCATAATTACTAAGAAAGGCCAAAGGTGTAAAGAGTCCAGAAAAATGTGAGCACATTTCCAGAGAGATACAGCAAAAAATCTCTCTGAGTAAACAGGGATAAGTACAGGAATGTATTAATTGTTTGGAAGATTAATAATTTCCCTTCTTTGGGGTGTCCTCCAATAATATCTGTATTTGTATCACCTGTACCTTTTTCTGCATCTGATTTTTCAGCTTCCTGAAGGAATTCTTTAGACCTCTTTCCCTGCCTTCGTTGGCTTGGATATTATTGGTCACATCATGTCTCCAGCTACACAGCAGTTTAGTAGGAAACCCCCAAGAGTTAGGAAGCTTCCTCTCCATCCATAGATACCAAAGAAAGCCCGATTGAGGGGGCCAGCATAGAGAGGCTGCCCGCCATGGCCAGTCTGATGGCCAGTGGTCACTTCATATAGAAATGCTTGCCAATCATGGTCAAAGCTAGGTTCAAGTTAAAAGAAAGCCCAAGACCTCCAATGATTCCAATACGCAAGTAAAGTTCCTGTATAATGTTACAGAAAGAAGCCACAATCAACCACAGCCTGACAAGCAACACCAATAGCCATGACTGAACGACTGTCGCATTATTCACCAGGATACTGCTGATGAGACCTCCACCTTACATAACAGCCAGCATGATGGAGCACATCTGTGACACTTCGCTGGTGGTGGCATGGAATAGATCTTCCATCTCTTTGAAGAAAACAGTAATATATTTGAGAAATGCTGAGAAAAGCTGATGGAAATGAAAGCTTCCACTAAACTGCCCACCCCAACCTCCAACTGAAGGGGTGTATCCAACTTAACTTCCAACTGCTGGTGGCATTTTAAGTGTAGAAAAATTCCGGCTTATAGCACCGAGCATAGGAGTGAGGCAGTGGCAGGGGCTGGAGTTCTGCAGAGCCCGGAGTGAGGCTCCCAGGCTCGCATCTTTCTCTTGCTGCCTCATTGGGTGGCTGGAGCACCCACGTGGCCAGTTAGTCTAGTTGAAGCTTGCTGCTTTTTCTGGTTGAGCTGGAGTGGCTGCCTTATCATTTGCAGGCTTTTAAAAAACTCAATTATCTACTTAAAAGGCTTTAGTTTGTTGCCTATCCTATCACAACTTAACTTTAATGCCTCCAAGCATTTTATTTTAAGCCATTCTAAGTTGTTTCTACAATTTTTTTGTTCTTTTTTTTTGAGACGGATTATTGCTCTGTCTCCCAGGCTGGAGTGCAATGGCATAATATCGTCTCACTGCAGTCTCTGCCTCCAGGGTTCAAGTGATTCTCCTGCCTCAGCCTCCCAAGTAGCTGGAATTATAGGCATCTGCCACCACGTCCAGCTAATTTTTGTATTTTTTAGTGGAGACGGGGTTTCACCATGTTGGCCAGGCTCCTCTCAAACTCCTGACCTCAGTCGATCCACCCACCTCGGCCTCCCAAAGTGCTGGGATTATAGGCGTAAGCCATCGCGCCCGGCCTACATTTTTGTTAGAGTTTTTACAGTCATCATGAAGGGTATATGTGTAATAATTTTATTGAATGTTTGCATATGTAAATGTATATATCTATCGCCTTTAAAAACGGATGATGGGCCGGGCGCGGTGGCTCAAGCCTGTAATCCCAGCACTTTGGGAGGCCGAGACGGGCGGATCACGAGGTCAGGAGATCGAGACCATCCTGGCTAACACACTGAAACCCCGTCTCTACTAAAAAATACAAAAAACTAGCCGGGCGAGGTGGCGGGCGTCTGTAGTCCCATCTACTCGGGAGGCTGAGGCAGGAAAATGGCGTAAACCCGGGAGGCGGAGCTTGCAGTGAGCTGAGATCCGGCCACTGCACTCCAGCCTGGGCAAGAGAGCGAGACTCCGTCTCAAAAAAAAAAAGAAAAGAAAAGAAAGGAAAAACGGATGATGGCTTAACTAGGTATACAATTTTTATTTAACAATATGTATGTTCAGGATTCTATAGAAAGATGTTATTGTCCCTGTCAGCTAATATTTCAAAGACCAATTCTAGCTGTCATAGGCTGAATTCCAACCTGGCCCCCAAGAGTCTCACTTCTTGGTGTACATGTGCTGTACAGTACTCTCTCCTTCAATATGAGCATGACTTGTGACGTATGATGGGATTTCACCCCTGTGATAATGTTACACTATATGGAAAAACAGAATTTGAAGATGTAATTAATCAGCTGAATTGGATTTACACAAAAGGGAGATTATCCTGAGGGAGCCTGACCTAATCAGGTGAGAACTTCAAAAGTGTCCAGACTTTCTTAGCCATCAGAGAGGTTTGACACAATAGAGATTCTCCTGTCATTCTTGATGAAGCAAGCTGCCATGTAGTGAGAGGAGTGGGCCATGTGTTAAGGACTTGAGGATGGCCTCCAGGAGCTTAGAGGAGTCACCAGCCAGCAACAAGCAAGATAATGGGTACCTCAGTCACACACATGCAAGAAAATGAATTCTTCCAATGATTGGTGAGTTTGAGAGAGGACCCTGAGTCCCATATGAGATCACAACCCCAGCTGATACCTTGATTTGAGCCTTGTGAGACCCTGAGCTCAGAACCCAGCTATGCTTCTCACCAACAGGAATGTCAAGATAATAAATCTGTGTTCTTTTAAGCTTGTACATTTATTACTATTTGTTACACAGCACTAGAAAATTAATGCACTTGCTTAACATTTTTCTAAGTGACTTTTCTGTTTTGTTTTCTGAATCTTTATGATCCTTTCATTATACTTGAAATTCAGTCATTTTTACCAATATATCTATAAATATTTTTACGTTTCTTTAATTTTCAGGTACATGGCAAGTCTCTTTCATCTAAACAAATTCTTCCTTTATTTAAATGATATTTTTATTAATTATAGTGAAAAGTAAAAAATATTTTTATTCAGTCTGGTCTTCAGAAATACCAATTATCCATATGTTGTTTCTTTCTTGTCTGTATCAGTTATCTTCTTATGGATTCCAAACAACAGATTAGCTTTTCTATAGTATTAATTTTTGCTGTTTACTGCTTTAATGTCCTTTTAAAATCTGAAATAGTTTGTGTGTGTGTGTGTGTGGACTTTACTTGTAATCCTTAGCTCCTTTTGTATCTCATTCTGCTGTCCCATCACCTCATCTTTCATTGAGCTGATGTGTTTAATTTTCTTGCAAGTACTACAGTCAGAAATTATTAGATCCGTCAATATTTATTCTCCCCTTCTTTCTTAATATCAGAAGCTCTGATTGTGTTTTAGACACATGATTACTAACGATTACACTTATCACCTTTGAGTATGTACCTGGCCAAGTAACTAAGTTTAACTTAACCAGCAAAATTTATACAACAATTTTTTGTGTGTGAGTTTTTAAAAAGGTCTCTAAAGGAAGTGGGTATGCTCCTTCTTCTCTTCTTTATTTTCATGTGTTTATTTATATTTTGAGACAGGGTCTTACTCTGTCATCCAGGCTGGAGTACAGTGGCATGATATCAGCTCACTGCAACCTCCGCCTCCCGGGTTCAAGCAATTCTCCCGCCTCAGCCTCCTGAGTAGCTGGGACTACAGGCGCGTGCACCACCAAGCCTGGCTAATTTTTGTATTTTTAGTAGAGACAGGGTTTCACCATGTTGGCCAGCTTGGTCTCAAACTCCTGGCCTCAAGTGATTTCCCCCACCTCGGCCTTCCAAAGTGCTGGGATTACAGGCATGAGCCACCCCACCTGGCCTCTTCTTTATTTTTGATGGACAGCATGTGAGTGTGTTTGCTGAAATTCAAGCCATTTATTGAACTATGAGGTAGAAATTACACGCCTGGAATAGTGCATTAGAAACAGAAGAAGCTTCAATTCCTATAACTTCAAGTTAGGCAGGCTTACGTTGCCTAAATCTCAGTTAATGTCTGTTTTATTTAAACCATGATCTCTCAATATTTTCTGCCTCTCACAGTTTGACTCCACTGAAATAAATGCATTAATAAGTGTTGCATATCCTTATTGTTTGTTTCATGGGGAAATTATTCCCATCAATATCACATTAAAAGTGGCTTCCACTCTGGAAGCTAAGTACAATTTTCTTATCTAACAAAAAAGAAAACTAAGGCATATATTATTTAAATAACTTGCCAGAGAGGACAGGTAGTGAGAGACAGAACAAAGAACAGGAGTCAGGTCTGCTTGATGAAGCTGGGGACCATTCTTTTTATGCACTGACAAACTGATAAAACCAAAAGTGGGCAGATGAAGCCCCCAAGTCTCTGGATATCTGAGAGAAGATGTCTACAAAGAAGCCATATTATTGAGCCCTCACATGTATATTTTCAGATATTGGTCCATATAAAAAAATCATTAAGCATTTGGAGGAACACTTGGTTCAAATGCAAGGATTTGACCATCATAGTCTTCTTTTAGTGTAAGTGTGGGAGTCCTGTCTACAATGATCTGATCTCCTTTTTGGTTTTGATGATAGATAACAAGAGGTTCTTAGAGTCTTGACCCTTTATCTGCATCTTTCTAAAACTTTCTGGAGAGCAGCCATAACTTCCTTATTCCTCAAGCTGTAGATAAAGGGGTTCAACATGGGTGACATCAGCCCACAGAAGAGAGCAATCATCTTCTCTTCCTCTGCCGAGGAGGCTGACTGTGGCTGCAGGTAGGTGAAGATGGTAGCCCCCAAACACATGCAAACCACAATGAGGTGAGAGGCACAGGTTCCAAAGGCTTTGTGACATCCCTGGGTAGAACGAATGTGCAAAATGGCAGCAACTATGTGAGCACAGGACAATAGAACCAGGGAACAGGGAAGCAGGATCACCAGAAACCCAGAAGTGGTCACTATGGCCTTGTTGAAGGAGACGTCCACACAGGCTAGCCGTAGCGCTGCTAAGGTCTCACAGGCAAAGTGATTAATAACATTGTGACACAGGGGAAGCTGGAAGGTGGTAATTGTTTCCATCAGTGAATTTGAGAAGCCAGCCACCAGGCAGCCGGCCACCAGCCCCAGACACAGCCCTCCATGCATGATGAGTGGGTAGTGCAGTGGGTGGCACATGGCCACATAGCGGTCATAGGCCATGGCCCCCAGCAGGAAGAACTCAGACCCACACAGTGCCAGAGAAACATAGAGCTGCAGCGCACAACTGTGGAAGGGGATGGACTTTCGGGCTGAGAGCAAGTGGACCAGCATTTGTGGAACAATACTGTTTGTATAACAAAAGTCCACAAATGACAGAACACCAAGGAATAAGTATATGGGGGTATGAAGCCTGCCGTCCAATCTGATCAGAAGAAGAATGAGGGTGTTTCCTACAATAGTCACCAAATACATGGCCAGGATCAGGGCGAAGAGGGAGACCTGAATGCCCCAATCCCTGGAAATCCCCAGCAGAATGAACTCACTCACCCATGTCTGGTTTTTATTTTCCTGACCCATGAGCTTCCAAGTGCCACACTAAAGATGTAGAAATAACCAGTCATGGAAATGAAGAATTGGAAGGTGATTCATAGGGCGTATGGAGAGCCCACCCATCTGAACATAAACTCCCCCTAGAATGTCTCAGCCAAATCACCATCCAAACTCTGCTTGAACAATGCATCCAGGCATGAGGACCACAGTGGGACCCAGCTGTGCGGGGAAATCAGGGAAAAAAGAAGTTACCTTCTTAAAATTCAGTTTATTGGAATGTAATTTTGTCTCCCAAATATCTGCTCTCTTAAATCGGGGAAGGAAATTAATACCATATTTAGGCTTAAAGTCTTATTCATTTTAGTAGCTATTACAGAAGAAATGAGAAAGTTTTTATCCACACAAAATATATGTCTGAGTTCTGACTGCTGTTCACTACCATCTAACTTCTTTTTGTTTACTGGGTTGTTCCTCTGGACCTCTCAGACACAACTCTACTCACCCCTCCTCAGTGGAATGCATCCATGAGGCCTTGAACATTTTAAATAGTCTTTGTAGACATTTTATAACTAAACAGCTTTGAGTTTGTTTTCTGTAATTTGCCCTTTTACTTTCAGAGTGTCAAGTGGAAACACTTCCTCCCCACCTATCTCATGCAAGAGGCCCAGTAAGCCAAGATCAACCCAAGGTAACCAACTTCTAGGGATCAGGTGTTGCATGAAGAAAAGATACACATAACTGCTAAAATTAATCTCCTATCCCCCAAACGGTGAAGTCAATGAAGTAGTTAGTGATATCAGATTATTACTTAATATTGATGTTTTCTCAGGGATAGTATAGTTTATTCATTTCTTGTAGAAAATGGATCAATTCTCACCAGTGAAGATAGAAAGATAGAAGATAAGGCTTTAATTCTAGAACATAGTGACATAGGTGGTAGTTTTTTTTTTTTTTTTTTTAACCTACTTTATTGAGCTTCTGCACAGCAAAGGAAACAATCAACAAAATGAAAAGGCAACCTACAGAATGGGATAAAGTATTTCAGACCATATATCTGGTAAAGGATTAATATCCAAAATATACAGGAAATTCCTACAGGTCAATAGCCCAAAAAAGGTTAAAAGTGGGCAAAGGAACTGAATAGATATTTTCCCAAGGAAGACATACAAATGGTCAACAGGTATATGAAAAAGTGTTCAGCATCACTAATTATCAGAGAAATGCAAAGAAAAGTCACAAGAAGAGATCACCTCACTTTAGCAGTAGTTTTTTGAACACCAAAATAAAACTTTTTAAATATTTGCTTAGTTACTGAAGGAAGTGATTCATAACCAGGGAACTTAGAGCGTGAGGTCTTGGAGAGAATCTTGCAAAAGTACATAAAGGATTTACACCAAAAATTGGTTGGTATTCCAATGGCTCTACCCTAGTCATGATGTAACTATAAGGGACAGCACACTACAGTTGAATTTATTGAAAGATTCTAGTCTCAGCCTAAAAACTATTGAAATGACTGTTAGAGATCACATGACTTATAACACAGGTGGTAGGGGTACTTTGAAGTTTATTATTATGCAGACTGCAACATTCAGATGGTTGCTCATAAAATATTCACAATTTAGTATTTTTTTTAATAGGGTCCAAGACACCAATGAATTTGCTAAAAACATAGAGCTTTCAGAAATTGGGTGTCAAATAAAAATTTGTGAAAATGATCACATAACATGAGGCACCACATTCAGTGCCTTGCACTGAGAATTTTCAGTCATCCATCCCGAAGTCATCAGACAATTAATGCTCAACTATAAGACTGGGAAAAAAATGCACAATGCTTAAAGGTGTAAGGTTGTTCACGGTGTGAAAAGATAAAAGGATTCAAAATCTTCATCACAAATGGGTAATTTATAATTAAGAGCAGTATTTTGCTCAAACGTTCAAAGTTAACAGATTTTAATCCCCATAACTAAAAATAATGACATTGTTAATTATTTTGTTTCCTTTCTTGTAATTTTCTGTTGTGCTAGATCTATTTGTACATCAATTTCTTTTTGTTCTGCCCATTTTATACTAGCATAAAAAATATTTGTTCTAGAGACATATGGCTTAGGAAACTTCCTAGTCATGAAAGGCCTGACACAAATATGCACTGGTGATGTTTACAATGTTCATTTATCCTGGTGTAAATGTATTTGTGGTACCTGCATGCTTTTTAGAGATTTACCAACAGCTGAAGAGACATAATGTACCACTAAGTGTAGGACCCATCCATTCTTCCTCTTCCTACTGCTTTGTTCCCTACCTAGGGCTTCCTACACTGTAGTTCTCAGAATACAGGTCAGATTGAGGGGGGTTGCTAGGTTCATTTTGACAGGCAAGGGAGTTCTCTAAAAAATTCATTATAAGTACCTTCTCTGGGGGTGTTATTTTAAATCTGAAGATTTGAACTGTATTTACTCCATATGGGGGCATTTGCTTTTTTCCTGCATTTTCTCCTTCCCACCTAACATCATGATGGCTGCCGACATCTGCAAATCTTCAGGTTTAGAAGGGAATTATAACTCTCTATCATCTGTATATCTATTTATTGATCTATGTATCTATCTATTGATCTATCTACACACACACACTCCTCTCTCTCTCTCTCTCTCAAGAATTCTTTATTGCTGACAGTATGAATATCGAAGGAATTACTAGTTGTTTTATGTTTACTACTTTGTTATAGGATTTAAACAAATGAACTAAACAACTATGTATATCACAAATAAAACTTAAAACATACCAAAATGGGATGAAGAATTTCTCGGAAATGTTTCTATGGTGACCCGTTCTTTAAAGGAATACCAGTGATTTGTCCTACATTGTATGCAAGACTTACTTCAAATACCCTTTCTTTAGTGCTGCCTACCAAGAGCTCAAATGCAACTTCGATGCAGCAAGGTTTTCAGATATTATCAGTGGTGATGATGTGCACACAGGTGGCATTCATGTGGAAATTATGGTTAAGGTTGGATTCATTTACACTTGACACTTCTATAACAAAGGCTTAAAGAAAAAAAGTGAACAAACAAAATGTGGTATTTTTCTACCTCTCTCCAAAAAACCTATGCAAAAGGAGAGTATTTATACTTCAAGCCAGGTCATTTTTGCTCAGATACAGTGTAGTCAATTTGGGTTTTTTCTCCATACAAAATATATTTGACATTTTTAAAGGTGACAGGCATTAAAGTCAAAGCAAAACCTGTTTCTTTGTAAAATTGTTTCAAATAACTTACCCGACTCAATTGCCCAGTAAATCATTGAATGGTTGGATTTGGTTTCAGAAAATTTTCTTCAGTCTTGTCTACTATTTTTGTGGAAAGTGGTGGGAAGAAAACAAGCAAGCTCCTGAAGCACTCTTGGCTAGAAAAAGTCAAAAGTTCATGGGGTGGAAAGAATGTTAGGAGAAGAATTAAGTTGTGACTGCATTGATCTTTATATGACATTGGGATAAGCACTGATCTCTATATGACATTGGGATAAGCACCGATCTCTATATGACATTGGGATAAGCACTGATCTCTATATGACATTGGGATAAGCTTATTCTTACTGTTTTCCTGAGAACATACTCTGTGCTAGTCATTATGCTGAATATACATCTATTCACATAATATAGTAAATATAGTGTAATCACAACATCATTTCAAACTTTTGCTTGTTGTCTATATTTTACAGGTAAAAAAAGGAGGTGATATGCCTAGATAGTGGGAGTCGGTAGAAAACGAAGGATTATCTGTGAATCTAGTGTGCATCCATTGTGCCACTCCTATCTATAGCATGACTTTGTGTCATGCACAATTATAGCCACTGTTTAGAGCAGGGTGTCCAATCTTTTGACTTCCCTGGGCCACAGTGGAAGAAGAATTGTCTTGGGCCACATATAAAATACACTAACACTGATGATAGCTAATGAGCTAAAAAAAATTGCAAAAATGATCTCATAATGTTTTAAGAAAGTTTATGAATTTGTGTTGAGCCACGTTCACAGCCGTCCTGGGCTCCATGCAGCCCATGGACTGTGGGTTGGACAAGCCTACTTTAAAGGCCAAGGAGTAAATGAATGTAAAAGTCAGGATACGTATCAAGAGGACTAATTGAGTTTCTACTTTTGATCTCATTCAGTTCTGAGACTGACTATTCCAAGAGTCACAGTGCACCAGAGTACACTTACCCCACTTGCCCATGAAGGTGACGTTTGGCTTTCAAGCCTCATGGGCAACAAGTCAAAAAGGAGAAACACCAGCATCTTCCTCATATAGGGATTCTTTTTGCTTTTATGATTAACTAGCCTCTTTTATGCACTTGAAAATGTTATCATGCTTTATGTCTGATACGGTAATGAGCACAACAGCTTACAGTGGGTACATGTTGGAGAGACTGTTTTTCCCCTCTAATAAAAATTAAAGAGATCTGATTATGGAAAATAATGAGAACACAATGGAGATGTTTGCCAAATAATACAAAATTTCAATTAGGCAGGAGGAATACATTCAAGAGCTCTATTGTACATGATGGTGACTATAGTTAATAACAATACATGATATAATTGAAAATTGCTAACAGAGTAGATTTTAAGTATTCTCACCACAAAAGAATGATAAGTACGTGAGGCAATTCATATGTTTATTAGCTTGACTTAGCCATTCCACAATGTATACAGGTATCAAAACATGTACACCATAAATACATCATGTTGTACACCATAAATATATACAATTTTAACTTGTTAATAGCAAATGAGCTAATATCAGAAGTAGATAAAGGTGAGTGCCCATATTTAAAAATTAGCTTTCAGAAGAAAACTTGAACTTCAGCATAGTTTTCTGTAGGTGAAACAAGAAAAAGGTGAAGAATGATAAGAGATCCTGAAGCGACTGAAGAGATGAGTCTTACCCAGTTGGAAAGATTTGTTCCTTCTTAGCTGTTTCCCATTGGGAACTTAGAATCTATTCTTTGTGGTGATGAGAGCTTATAGATCATGCCAACATATTTCCCACTATTTGTGTAGTTACTGTCACACTAGAATAAAAAGGGGGCTGTATTTCCAGGTTACTTGCTAATCATGCCAAAGGCAGAGGTATAATGCTGAGTGGCCACGTGGTTACCTCAAAATCCCCATACAGGTAGGAAAGAACCGAGGGTTCTTTGCATAGTCACAAGAATGCTCTCCATGTTGCCCCCTTTGGATTCCACATACAGACACACTCACGAGCTCAAGCTTTCCACACACTTCTTTTCATGCCTGCTTGCCTGTACACAGACAGACATGGAAACTTAATATTGTTAATGCACTAAATATCTCTGAATTGTACACTTTAGTGTTGTTAATTTTATGTTGTGTAAATTTCATCTCAATTAAAAAAAATCTTCACATACTGTGATATATATATATACATCAAATGCCTTTCTCAAAAAAAATTATGCCAGATTTAAATAAATAAATAGATACATAGATAGATGGATAAATACCTGAAAGAGAAAATTATAGAAAATGAGATAATGGGGAAAGGTAAGTGGATATCGAAATGTAAATAAGAATCAGCAAATGAAGAAACTTATTGTAAGCTATCTATGGGAGAAAGTGAAAACTCTTAACTTTTCTCTTAAGAAAGAATTAATGGTCATAAAGGGAAAAGGACCTAGTGCTCACTCCTTAGGAAGCATAGGCCCATCCTAAAGGTTGGGAACCCTTAAATCACTTGAAAAGTTCTGGCTTTCTCATTTGAATACCCAGAACACATTTTCTTAGGACAGATTTCCACTGGTGGACAACTTCATCATGCCACCATACCCTCAGGCCTGAAGACTATGGGAGAAGGCCAGGGATTACAGGAACCAGGTTTCATCATTCACGTTGATAATTAAATGTCGAAGAATCAAGGAGAATTCCCAACTCACCTGTGGAGAGTTAAGAACGCCATCCTGTACCTTGGAAGGATGGCAGGGCTGGGAAAGTCATGGAATTTGAACAAAGTGCAGTTGTAACAGATAACTTTCTTTAACTTTAGGGATGAAATCTCAGGAGGCCAATTATATTTTGTTTATTAGATTTCTTTTATTTTCCCTCCCCCTCTGTATGGTCACGTATGCACCTAATATCCTAACCTACATTCAACTTTGCAAATAAAAGTTTTATCCCCTTGTCCCTGGAGCATGGGAAGGAGCTCACCAAACTAATTTCTCAAGGGTGTTACGTTTATGTCTTCAGTTATGCCACCTTTGGATGGAGAGAACTTTGATCCCACTTTATGGGCTTGTAGATGTAATTAAATCTCTAGTTCCTCATTCCAATTGGCCCATTTCAACTTCTGTTTGAGCAATAGCTCCTGGTCCAGGCAACTTAGGAGACCATTGGAATTCTCTGTGTGCATAATCTGGTCTGAGCATGGGCAGGGAGACTTGCCTATGGCCAGTGAGATGTTGCTTTATAGTGGGCTGCTTGCTCTCCAGGTTTGGAATTCTACCACCACCTTCAGGAACCTTCTTAGAATTTTTGTCTTATCTTTACTTAAAGGAAGACAGACCTTATCCTGGTTTTTAACTTAGAAATTTTACTTCCTAGAAGCGTTAATAATAGATCTTTAGTGAGGATGCTAAGCATTGTGCAGCAAAACCTGTAGAATTGCAATGCATTTCTCTCTCTCCCCTTACCCAAGGGTGAGAGTGGAGATTTCCATGTGTGCATTGTTAGTTAATATGAAAGCCTCAGGCTGTTCTTACTGTCTGCTCAGCTACCTGTCATTACCCTGGGAAAACTACCTTGTGATTTCTACTCCCTGGCTTGTTCTGAAGCTGATGCAATGGTATCTTTTTCTGGCCAATGGTCTGAGAACCACTTTCTAAGTACAATGAACAATATACCTAAAGAGAGTAACCCATCCCTGTGAGTGCTGGAATTGGAGAGAGAAATTCATTAGAGACCGAGGTAGCTCTGGATCTTAAAAACAAAAGAGATAAGGAGTGCAGGGCCAGGGAAAAGAAGAAATTTGCTTTCTAGCTCCCAAAATGTTGCTGATATCTCTCATTCAATACTTTCTTTTCTTATTTGCTGTCTTCTTTACTTTGTGGATTTCTTATCTAATTTCTTGTTCTTTTTACCATTATTTTTACAGGTCTAGGAGGAAACAAATAGAAACTCATTTGTAAAATACACTTCCTCACCTTCAGATTTTAAGAATTAATTTTTTTCTATAGTGTATAAGCAAAACAAAAATGACATTTCTTTGGCCTTTTAGTATAGACACTTGTGCCAACATCATTCTTTGTAGTATATATTTTCCTAAATTTATTTGAAATTATGAATATATGATATATTAGAGTCCCACATATGAAAGTTTCTTTTTGGACTGCATCTTGATTCACTGATGCATTTGTCTTTCTCTACACCAATACCATAGTTTTAATTGTAGTTACTTCATGATATGCTTTGATATGGCATGGAACAGGTACTTTCTCACTTTATTTCACTTCTTTCTCACAAACCTTTTATTACTCTTGCTTGATAGCTTTTCTTTCATGTGAGGTTTTAAATCAATCTATCAAGTACCATTTTTAACAGTGTCTTCTAGATTTGGATTGCTATTTCCTTGAATTACATACTCTTTGGGAAAATTTGACTTTTATGATATTAATTGCTTTGCTGCCAGAAGTAGCTATCACTTCATTTATTTTAGGACTTTTTAAAATGTATTTTTAAAAAAATTAGAGTTTTCTCACTAAAGGTCCTGTATGTGTATCATTAGATTTATTTCATATTTATTCTTTCATGGTTTATGTTGTTATTGTACACGGGATAGTTTCTGTTATTTTTTTAGTTGTTGCTTGGGTATGGAAATGCTAATCTCCTTGCTGAGCTCGCAATGATTTCTAATAATTTGGTAATTGAATATCTTGGATCTTTTAAAGATATACAAATCATATCAACTGTCTTCTGTCCATCAATATCCAATTTCCACTTCTTTCTTCCAAGTTTTAATGCAATACATGGCATTTCACAGCCTTCTTTATAGCCTTGGTGAGACTACTTGACTGTTTGGACAGCTAACATGCAGATCCTTGAGAAGGAAAATAAATATTTCTTGTTGTAAGTTCTGTGCTTTATGGGTTGGTCTTTACTTGGGATTATCTCTGCCCTATCTGATTCATATGACTGCTAATCTCGTTCTATGAACATGTATAGTATTTATTCTATAAAGCAATAAGAATGTGGCTAGGCAAGTGGATTATAAGCCCACTAGGGTTTATAATATAATATTATATAATTATAATATGTAATATAATATATAATAATTATATATAATATACATAATATATTTATACACAATATAAATATAATAAATATTATATAATGATATAATATAACATTATAAAATGTTAGCTAAGGCAATCCAATAGAGTATTTTTAAAAAATAATGTATCATAATAAAATATGGGTTTTCCCAAGGGATGCAAGGATGGCTCACCATAAAATAATTGACTAATGTAATGAACTACTTAATAAGCTGACAGTGGAAAATTTATATGATTATTTCAATAAATGGATTAAAACCCATTTGATAAAGTATTTATCCATCGATTTAATAAATCATTTAAAAACAGAACTAGAAGGGAACTTCCTTAACTTGGTAAAGGTTAACTATTCCAAATCCATGGCACTGTACTGGATGGAGAATCTCTGTATGCATTTCTTTAAATCAGAAATAAGAAAAGATACCTATTCTCACAGCTTACAATTAGACAGGACACTAGAGGTCCTGACCTATGCTATAGGAAAAGAAAATAATTAAGATTTACAAAGACTGTAAGAAAACCATCATTATTTACAGATAATAAGATTATATATCTAGGAAATTTTTTGTAACACTCTATTAGCTTTAATAGGAGAACTGGACACAAGACCAACCTTACAGATATCAATAACTACTCCTGTAATTTCAGTACTTTGGGAGGTCAAGGCAGGAGGACTGCTTGAGGCCAAGAGTTCAAGACCAACCTGGACAACAAAGTAAGACCCTATTTCTACAAAAAATAAAAAATTTAGCAATGCTTGGTTATGCACACCTGTAGTCCCAGCTACTTGGAAGGCTGAGCAGGGAGTATGGCTTGAGCCCAGGAGTTTGTGGCTATAGTGAGCTATAATTTCACCACTGCACTCTAGCCTGGGAGACAAGGTCAGACTGTCTCTTAAAAAAATAAAGAAAGAAATCAATGGAATTTCTGTACACCAACAATAACCAACTAGAAAAATATAATAAAATGTCATTTATAACAGCAACACAAATTATAAAGTTGGAATTGTACAAAGTAGGGGTTTTTTAACAGAGAATATACATGATTTCTATGGCACTCTTTGTGAGACCTTTCAGTCCTCTCAATCTTTTTCTTTCTTCTTTCTTTCTTTCTTTCTTTCTTTCTTTCTTTCTTTCTTTCTTTCTTTCTTTCTTTCTTTCTTTCTTTCTTTCTTTCTTTCTTTCCTTCCTTCTTTTACTTTCTTTTTCTTTTCTTTTTTTTTTTTTTTTCTGTGACAGTCCCCCTCCAGTTGCATAGGCTGGAGTGCAGTGGCAAGATCTTGGCTCACTGCCACCTCCACTTCCCAGGCTCAAGCGATTCTTCTCCCTCAGCCTCCTGAGTAGCTGGGATTACAGGAGTGGACCACCACGCCCAACTAATTTTTGTAGTTTTATTAGAGACAGGATTTCATCATGTTGGTCAGGCTGGTCTTGAACTCCTGACCTCAGGTGATCCACCCACCTCGGCCTCCCAAAGTGCTGGGATTACAGGCGTGAGCCACCAGTCCCAACCAATATTTTTTATCTACCTTCCTTATTATTTTTCTCCCTAGCAATTAACACCATCCAACATAACATATATCTTAATTATTTCTTTTTTTTATTGTCTGTTTCCCTTAAGTTGAATGTAAATTCCATGAGGGCAGAGATTTTTGTTTGCCTAGAATAGTATCCAGCATGTAAAAAATATTTAACAAATATTTGTTGAACAAATGTGGAGAAAGTGTTAAAACTATAAATAGGACATTAAAGAGTTTCTGAATAACTGTAACGATATTTCATGCTTTGTTTTGGACAATTTAATATTATGAAGATCAGTTCTCCAGACAGAAGTAATCTAGAAACAATTAAAATTTCAGGTGAAATTTTTAGGAAACTTTTGACTAAAATTAGTCAAAATTTTATATGAAATATATCTCTCTATAAATAGCTGGATTAACTTTGAAAAAAGGACCAAATAAAACAGGCATGCTCATGTTATTTGATGTCTTACACACCCTGCAGGAAGACTTATTGAAAGCCAAAATAATTTAAAATATAGAATATTAGAATGCATGGTGTTAAGAGCAGATGCAATAACAAACAGGAATGAATAGAGAGTTTAAAGATAGACCCAGACATAGGTAAACTTAGTACACACTAAAATTACTACAAATGAATGAGTGAAGAATTAATTGCCTAATAAATGGAACACTGGAAAAGTGTTGTGGGAAGTCAGGGACCCCAAACGGAGGGACTGGCTGGATTCGAGGCAGAACATAAATTGTGAAGATTTCATGGACATTTATCAGTTCCCAAAATTAACACTTTTATAATTTCTTACGCCTGTCTTTACTGCAATCTCTGAACATAAATTGTGAAGACTTCATGGACATTTATCACTTCCCCAATCGATACTCTTATAATTTCTTATGCCTGTCTTTACTTTAATCTCTTAATCCTGTTATCTTTGTAAGCTGAGAATGTACGTCACCTCAGGACCACTATTGTACAAATTGATTGTAAAATATGTGTGTTTGAACAATATGAAATCAGAGAACCCTGAAAAAGAACAGAGTAACAGCAATTTTCAGGGAACAAGGAAAGATAACCATAAGGTCTGATTGCCTGTGGGGTTGGGTAGAATAGAGCCATATTTTTCTTCTCACAGAAAACCTATAGATGGATGTGTGAGTGGGAGAAATATTGCTGAATTATTTTCCCAGCAAGGAATAGCCCTGGGGAAGGAATGCATTCCTGGGGGTAGGTCTATAGACGGCTGCTCTGGGAGTGTCTGTCTTATGCAGTTGAGATAAGGACTGAAATATGCCCTGGTCTCCTACAGTGCCCTCAGGCTTACTAGGATTGGGAAATTCCAGCCTGGAAATTCTAGTCAAACTGGCTGTCTGCTCTCGAACCCTGTTTCCTGTTAAGATGTTTATCAAGACAATGCGTACACAGTGGGACACAGACCCTCATCAGGAATTCTAATTTTGCCTTTGCCTTGTGATCTTTTATTGCCCTTTGAAGCATATGATCTTTGTGACTTACTCCCTGTTCGTACACTTCCTCCCCTTTTAGAATCCCTAATAAAAATTTGCTGGTTTTGCAGCTCAGGTGAGCATCACGGAACCTGCTGATATGTGATGTCATCCCTGGTGGCCCAGCTGTAAAATTCTTCTCTTTGTACTCTTTCTCTTTATTTCTCAGACCAGCCAACACTCAGGGAAAATAGAAAAGAACCTATGGTGAAATATTGGGGGCTGTTTCCCCCGATAGAAAAGATAACATTGGATCTATATTTCACAAATATTTAAAAGTGAATGTCAGATATACTAAAGAAATATTGTAATAGGTAAAACTAAAAACCTAATTAAATAAAAAATATAGTATTTTATGACCTACATGCAGGATTTTTTCTTTTTAGAAAAACGAACTTCCAAAGCACAAATCACAGAATAAAAAAGTGATGCATTTGATTGCCTCAAAATGAAGGCCTTCTGTTCAACAAAGGACTCTATGGATAAAGTTGAACAGAGGGATGACAGATTAGAAGCATGTATTTGCAGTGGGTATAACAGAACAGGGCTAACATCTATAATATATCTATCAATAAAGAAATGGCAAACAACCCAAAGGAAAAATGGGCAAAGAAAATGAACATGCAGTGTACAACAATAAAAACCCAAATAGCTAACAGTTTGCTTCACTCACTCAGAAAACATATATTTTGTGCCTACTATGAGACAGGCCCTATTTTAGAGACTTGGCATATACTAGTTTACAAAACAAAGAGCCCTGCCTTCAAGGGGTTTGTATATGGGGCAGTGAAGGGAAACCTATATTTAAAAATGCATAAATTGCAAAATGCTAGAAAAGGTAAGTTCTTTGGAAAAAATAAATCAAGGGAAGAAGGAGTGGGAGTGTGGGTCAGGAGGGAAGTTTGTTGTAACAAATAGGTCAGTCATGTAACTCTCGTTGAAGAGATGATGGTTGAATGAAAAATCAGCAGAGGTGAGGAAGTGGCTATCTAACGAAAGAGCATCCCAGGAAAAGAGTATAGTTAGAAAACAGGCCCATCTCCACACAAAAAAACTTTGGATTTTGTTTTTAGTAAATGCAGGGTGTGAGCAGGGTAATGACATGGCCTGAGTTATATTTTAAAAGGTTCCCTCTGAGTGCTGGGACATAAGAGTGAAGCAGAGAAACTTGTTGAAGGCTACTGCAGTAACCCAAGTGGGAGACGGTGGTGTTTCATACCACAGAGTGACCACAGAGGTGAGAAGTGATCATATTCTGCACATATTTTGAAGGTAGGGGCAACAGGATATTTTTGCAGATTTGAGTCAGGTATGAAAAAAAGGAGTGGTGAATGGACTCCTCATTGCAATGAGGAAGTTACCATGAACTGAGACGAGGAAGGCGTGAACAGAATGATACAGAGTGAGAGTGGGTGGGAATCAGGAACTCAGCATGAGAAAAACATGAGAATGAAACTCCGTGTCTGATTACTTTTCAGAGTAATGGAAAATAAAACAATTTTATCTTTTTAGCTAAAAAAAAAAAAAAATAAAAACATGCCAAGTGTTGTTGAAGTTGTACATAAGGAATAATTGTGCACTGAAGTAGGAGTATAGAGTTATAAAGCCATTCTAGAGATCACTATGACCTAGCAACTTGGTTCCTGTGGAAATACACCCAAGAAATTTTCACACAGGTCTTTAAGTGAGCCTGTAGCGTGATATGAATGCCAGGGTGCTGGGGAGTTGGATATTTAGCTACCAGGAATGATAGCTAGAATATTGTGGACACCATGGATTCATAATTGATCACTGTGAACAATTAGAAGTAATAGACTAGCAATATGTATGAATCTTTATATTGTTGAGGCTGGGCATGGTGGCTCACCTCTGTAATCCCAGCACTTTGGGAGGCCAAGGCGGGAGGACTGTCTGAGCTCAAGAGTTCCTGACCAGCCTGGGCAACATGGTGAAACCCCGTCTCTAGCAAAATACAAAAAATTAGTCAGCCATGGCAGCATGTGCCTGTAGTCCCAGTTACTCGGGAGGCTGAAGGAGGAGAACTGCTTGAACCCAGAAGACAGAGGTTGCAGTGAGCTGAGATAGTGCCACTGCACTCCAGCCTGGGTGACAGAGTGAGACTCCATCTCAAAACAAACCAACCAACAAACAAAAAAACAATAAAAAATACAGTGTTGAGTGGAGAAAATGAATACATAGAATCGGATAACAACATAACACATTTTCTTAAAAAATGGATAAATTCACTCTCAAAACATATTTATTGCATTAACAAATTAGAATGGTTGGCCAAAAGACCAGGAAGAAACAGACATTACAAATAAGATATAAGAGAATTAATGCAATATGCAGCATAATAATGTTTTGCTCAATGACTGACCTCATATACTATGGTGGTCCCATAAAATTATAATGGAGCTGAAAAATTCTTATTGCCTAGTGACTTCGCAGTTACCGGAACGTTGTAGCAACACATTACCTTTTCTATGTTTAGATATATTTGGAAACACAAATATTTACCACTGTGTTAAAATTGCCTACAGTATTCAGTACAGTATCATGCTGTACAGGTTTGTAAACTAGGAGAACAGCCTATACCATGTAGCCTAGGTGTGTAGTAGGCTATGCCATCTAGGTTTGTGTACCTATGGTACACAACTCTATGGTGTTTGCATGATGACAAAATCGCCTAATGACACATTTCTCATAGCATGTCTCTGTCGTTAAACAATACATGACTGTAATAAATTTTCAAAAATTATTAAGAAGTCCCTCGTGTTATTCCATATACTGACGAGTATTATTAACCAATTATCTCTGCACTTGAGATTTTAAAAAGCCTTATTTTCTAATATCTTAATTCTATCATATATGATCTTTATACACTTCATAAAAGGCAACTCCTAAAATAGCAAAGAACATGTCCATTGATAAATTATTCAATGAGCATGAATTTAACAGCATTGTTAGGCACTGTGACTACAAGGAGCATCCACTTTGCTCTCAAGAAGCTTACAGTCTAACTTGCCAAGACAACACTGCCCTTTCCACTGCAAAAGCAGGTTTTCTTCTTTTGAAAAGTAGGGGATCAAAACTGCTTTATTTTTGAAAATTTGCACAATTTTTAGCAGAGTTATTGATGACCGTAATGTATAGAATTCAAAATTTCCAGCGAAAGGCAATATGTGTAAATAAATTAGATTAAGTCTAAGATTTCACACACAAATATCTTGTAGGTCTAGAATCATTTTCTCCAACAATACCTATGACTTGTAGAAAAACACATTTTCTTTTTATAGAGATTTACCTGTTTTCTCCCAACCCTTGATGGATGAACACATGCAGTGAAAGAGGGGAGACAGGATGCAGGTGCAAATGGGGAGGGAACCGCAGCTGGACCATAACAGGCCCTGCACAGGAAGAGTTTGCATTTTGTTCTAAGCAGGAGATGTAGCCTAATTTATTTTCTCAGATAAAGGTGTCCTCACCAGGTCAAAGGGCCCAGGTTACCCAACAAATAAAGTGCAGGAAAAAGAAAGAGTTGGAGGGGACCTACAGGTTGAAGAGACTTTGAAGACACACGAAGTGGAAATGTGCAGAACTAAACTAGATGGACTAGGGATGTTCGTTTGGGCACTAAAGCCATAAAGACGTGCAAGAAAGTGATTACTACGAAGATCAGCATAGTAGTTACTATTGGGAAAAGGGGTTGGGTGATTAGGATGGGGCACATGGAGGGGCTTCTGCAGTAGCTGGTAGTTCTATTTTTGATCTGAGCAGTGCTGACAAGCAGGTTGGCTAATAGTAATTCACTAAGTTACACAAGTGTTTAGTGTGGTTTCCTGCTTCTGTATTTTATTTTACATAAAAACAAATAGTAATTTTAAAAATTAAACTATTGTGTAAAGAATAAAATGTAGAAAGTAGAGATGGAAACAGAGAAAGCAGATCAATCATATATAATTGTTGATAAAGCTAACAGAATTAATTGACAATTAGATGTAAAGGGAAGGAATCCAGAATTACTCTGAGTGTGTTCCTTTTACTGATATAGTGATGGTATACTGGGGCAAGAGACGAGCAGTTTGCCATAGAGGAAGCAAGAACAACAGTACCAGTTTAGCTATATTAAGAATGTGATTCATTTTCCATAACTGTTATTAAGCAAGCAATTGGACACACATGTTTGGAGCCCATGAGAAAGATCTTGCCTATCCTGGAACTAAGAAAATTAAGAACTTCATTATAGATGTGTGGATAGATAGGTGATAGATGCCACGAGTCTGGGTAAGATCACTTGGAGCAGACAGAGAACAGCAAGCCACTATATCCACAGCAATTTTATAAAGCCCATTTTGAATAACCATATGGCAGAGAGAGGATTGCATAATACTTTGGCCTATAATTTACCCTAAAAATCTTTTTTTTTTTTTTTTTTTTTTGAGACGGAGTCGCTCTGTCGCCCAGGCTGGAGTGCAGTGGCTGGATCTCAGCTCACTGCAAGCTCCGCCTCGCGGGTTTACGCCATTCTCCTGCCTCAGCCTCCCGAGTAGCTGGGACTACAGGCGCCCGCCACCTCGCCCGGCTAGTTTTTTGTATTTTTTAGTAGAGACGGGGTTTCAGTGTGTTAGCCAGGATGGTCTCGATCTCCTGACCTCATGATCCGCCCGTCTCGGTCTCCCAAAGTGCTGGGATTACAGGCTTGAACCACCGCGCCCGGCCAAAAATCTTTTTTAAGTAGTTGAATATCTACTCTATGTCAGCCACTCTGCCAGGTATTTTTAAAAGATTATCTATAATCTTCAAAATAATCACACGTTAGGTATTATGGCTTCTTTTAATAGCTGAGGGAACTAGAGGTCAGAGATTGTTGAAAGCCACATTGTTGGTGAGAGATAGGGTCAAGACACAAAGTGTGGCTGGTCTCACTCAGAAGCTCTTCACCCTGTCCACATTATATTTCCTGAAACAAAGGAAGCATGTGAAGTCTAGGAAGATAGATTCCCAAGCGGACCCCAGTTTAACAACTGGAATTTTTTGTTTTTGTTTTCTTGCCACATATTTAACAGGGTTGTGATTCTTAGAGCTGTAGTGCCAGAGCCAGTGTACAAAAACATGCTCCCTTTGGTCTACCTTGTCAGAAAATCTTAGGAGAAAGGGCATAGCAATCATTTCTTCTTTGTAATGTCTTTCTTTGGACTGTTGGAAGGAAGGAGAAATTCATTGAATCTTCATCCTTTTTCACTAAATTTTTCCAACACTCTTTTTAAGACACTCTGCACATCGTTGTTCCTCAGGCTGTAGATTAAGGGATTAAGCATTGGAGTCACGACGGCATAAAAGAGGGCAACCATCTTCTCCTGTTCCACAGAGGAGCCACCCACAGGTCTCATGTAGGTGAACATTGTAGCCCCAAAGCACATGCAAACCACAGTGAGGTGAGAGGCGCAGGTCCCAAAGGCTTTGCGGAGCCCCTGGGCAAAAGGAATACGAAGAATAGTAGCAACTATGCGAGCATAGGAGAATAGGACCAGTGAACAGGGAAGCAGGATCACCAGAAACCCTGAGATGGCCACCATGGCCTTGTTGAAGGAGACGTCCACACAGGCTAGCCGTAGCACTGCTAAGGTCTCACAGGCAAAGTGATTAATAACATTGTGACACAGGGGAAGCTGGAAGGTGGTAATTGTTTCCATCAGTGAATTTGAGAAGCCAGCCACCAGGCAGCCGGCCGCCAGCCCCAGGCACAGCCCTCCATGCATGATGAGTGTGTAGTGCAGTGGGTGGCACACGGCCACATAGTGGTCATAGGCCATGGCCCCCAGCAGGAAGAACTCCATGCTGCCCATTGCCAAGGAGACACACAGCTGGAGCACACAGCTGTGGAATGATATGGACTTTCGGGCTGAAAGAAAGTGAACAAGCATCTGTGGGACACTGCTATTGGTATAACAGATGTCCACAAATGACAGGACACCAAGGAAGAAATACATGGGTGTATTGAGCCTGCTGTCCAGCCTGATAAGGAGGAGGATGAGGAAGTTCCCCAGCACAGTCACCAGATACATGGCCAGGAACAGGACAAAGAGGAAGACCTGAGTCTCCCAGGCACTGGACAATCCAAGCAGAATGAATTCACACATCCATGTCTGGTTTTCTCTACCCATGAGCCTCTGAGGACCAAACCCAAGTCATAAATCAGTAAGTCCCAGAACTTCAGGGTGGCAGAGTCTTTATGAGGTCATTTACACCAGGTAGCCCATCTAATATTAAGTGATGTGATTTTCCAGATTATATACATCTCCTTGAAGGTTCTGGCCACAATAGAACCTGTAGATGTTCGCATTCATTGAGGAAAAAAACCTCTTCTTCCTTAAGTGGGGAAGATTTTATTAAAATCAGTGGACACTTGACTTAAAAAGATTAACTGTGAAACCAGAATCTCTTCTTTTACATCCAATTTCTAATTACGAAGTTTGTTTACTTCTTTGTTGGATACCCGTTTATCCCTCCTTACTGTCTCAGAATCCATAGTAAAGTAACCTAACAGTTACAAGCACATTTTACATTTTTTGATCTCTGAATTCTCTGACTACAAAACTATGTTGCCCCATTTTTATCCATTTATAATTAGTAACTTGGGGCTTCATCTTAGAAAGCAAACATAAAATAGATTTTTAAGTGATAAAAAAAAACTGTCAAAAGTCTCTTATCTGGATGATAAGGTAAGAGGGAAGAATGCCCAATGTCATTTTCATCCTCCTGCAGAAAAGCAGCAGAGTATGTGTTAACAGCAGGCTATGACTGTCCAGAAACTATATGTCAGTGATGCATCTACTATCTTCCGTAATAAATGATAAGAACTTACATATTTGCTAGAAGTATTAGCCTATTAACTAGGAGATAATGGTCATCTAGTTGCATATTCCCACCAGTTCTATTTGTATTATATCCTGAATAGTGACAGTTATGGTTTGGAGACCACGGTGTGATGTAAAACAATTAACTGGAATTAACTCGTTGAAATGACTATTGATTATCTCTCGCTCTCTTTCTCTCAATTCCCTTTATTCTTGTTTTCATCTCAAATACTTTGCTGTTCCCCTCCCTTGGAAAACTTTGTCTTCTCTTATCTTTGTATTGTTCTCCTTCTATTGTGGCTCACAGAACCAAAAGGCAACCCTCTAGCCTGCTCAATACCATCTCCAAACTTTCTAATACTGATGATAAACAGTATTTTGGAAAGTTCAAGGGCTCTAGTATTCAAAAATGCTCTTTGAAACTCTTAGTAATCTGTGTTCGCACCTTATTCAAATCACAAATGATTTGGAAACATTTTATGGTCTTACCAAAGCCTACTCTAAATTTCCCACATATTCTATTTTTTAATTACTCTGTCTTGTGGCAAAAGAAAATGAAACTTAGACCCAGATATTCCAACCAAATATTACCTACTTTCCATCTGTGGTCAGGTAGTGCCATTAACTGCAGATAAGTAGGGTGTCCAGAGCACTTGGATAAGCTAGCAGACAAAAAGTCAATGGGCATTTGGATATGATAATCCTTTATTCACCTTTGAATAAATTAAGCTTAATAAACCATTCCTATCCCAAGAGATAATTTATGTAAGTTACAATGAGAGGAGGCAATAAAAGTACTAAATGTTTTTTAATTCTTTAAAATTTACTCTAAAGCTTCAAAAGATTAATAAATCACTTCATAATATTTCTATCAAAGAAAGAAAAAACCTACCCTTTTTAAATCCCTAATGAATAAAATAGTCAAATTATGAAAGCATAACTGGCAGGTATTGCAGGTAGTGCCTCATCTCAAAGGGGAAAATCAATGCCTGGGACCTGTCAATGTGACTTGGCCATAAACAGACAATATTTTAGAAACTAGTTCTGAAAATTCAATGGAGTAGTAGTCAGTTCTTCTATGACCTATGAAACAATTCAAATAAAGGAATTTCGTCAGCAAAGGGTTAAAACTAACAGAGAAGGGTATATTTGATGATGCCTTAATGGATCTCAGGTACCAAATAAGGAAACCTGGTTGAAGAAACCAACAGACATTAATCTCTTGGAGTTTTAAACCTTTTACTTCTTAACAAAAATAAAAATAAAGGTTGGACAAAATTTAGTAATCCCTGATTTTTGGCCAGAAAGGCCCCAGAAGGTATTGATTAAAGATAAAATAAAAATACCTGTAGTTAGCATGTCATATTTCTGTATCATCTTCGTTATTTTTTTTTTTAACGGCCTTTTCCTGGGAGTGAATGAACTGCTTTGCCAATGAATTTGCATTTACCAGTTCATCTCTCATTAACTCTTTTCTTGATCTGTCTAAAGGGAGCATAAGTTCAAATCTTTCCTAATTCATTGGAGGGCGGCAATATATGTATCCTTAATGAAATAAGAATATAATGCTAATGGTAAAGATAATGGTTTCTTAAGAAAAAAAGCAAAAAATAAAATAATAAAGCTTAAAACATTTTTGAAAATTTGGTATGTAAATAAAAGTTAAGCAGATTTTCTAAAGTTAGGTGGCAATGTTATAATTGACAATAATAGTGAAGGCGAATGGCATTCCTGTATCACCTTTTCTTCCTGAGTTTATGATTCAGGCTTCCTATGGTGATGAATTAGAAGTGTTCTTTTCAAAATACAAAGCCACATGGAAAACTTGAGTTTTTCCCAAAATGTCGATTGGCTGAGTTGCTCTCCCAATCCCAACTTCCTTAGGTATAGCCACAGTGCTGGCAGCAACATACGCTTTGGTTATTCTGATGAAGTTATCTTATGACCATCATCATTTATGAACTAGTCAACACAAACCTGTCCTCTAGTCCACATTTCCAGGAGTTAGTGCTGCTGTGTGCTGCGGTGGGATGCAGGAAACATGACCAGCTAAGCTTGGTGATTCCTGTGAAAGCTGTCAAAGCCTTATGCTGGGTGCTTTTCTTCTCAGAGGTATCTGAAAATAACTTCCTCCTCAATTTGGCTATTCAAGCTATGGTTTCTTGGAACCAATTGCCAAAATGAGACTTTTATCGTTCCACCAACCAAATTCATTCCTATTGTCACGTAAGGCTTAAAAGTCTAGGAAGCAGCTGTGTGTGTTAAGGAGGAAACCCTGGGTTCATGGCTCAAGGTTCTAATACAGCACTGGAGATGACAGGAGGTCAGCACTACCCCAGGAAGAGAGGGCTGGGCAAGAGGCAGGATTTAGAAGTTATTTTCTTTCCCCGTGGAGAGAAAATCTCTGTAGGCCAATTATGCTGTGTTTATTAGGCTTCTCTTACTTTTTCTTCTTCTTTTTTTCTTTCATTTTTCCCCTTCGTTTCTTTTTCTTTCATTCAGGAATTTCAATATGGTGACTCCCTCACCTTAAACTCTTACATATACATTTAAGAGAATTTACAAATAAGAATTTAGTGTTTCCTGAGCCCAAAACATGAGAAGAGAATTCAAAGTCCCAATTCCCCAGTGGACATTCTTCTAAGCCTTCGTTGAAGTTTCACTTTGAGGAAGCTGTAACTTGCCCATGATATTCTGTCCACACACTCATGATTTGGAATATTTGACCCAAGTGTCTAGTTATTCATGGATCATCTATACGACCTTTGAACATTATCTTCTTTAACATGACACTTAAGTTGTGCATTATTTGTGATCAAATATCTTTTCACAACTGATGCAACTGTTTTGTGAAACCTTTCTCATTCTGTCTGACTACTGAAAGAGTACTTCAATCTGTCAAATTATTTAACTATGTATCTAGTGCTTAACCCTTATATTCTGCAAATACCACAGAAATTTACTACATACTTTAAGCTTCTCAAATTATATATCCATTGTGTTAGAGATGTGGGTTGTTTCTAGTTTGTAGCTATTAAAAACAATACTGCTATGAACATTCATAGACACATATAACACACTCATCTTTCATCCCACATATGTACCCATTTCAGTTGCCTGGTAGTGTAATTGCTACATCACAAGTTAAATGCACGCCCAACATTAGCTAACATTGTAAGTTTGCCAAAACAGTTGTATAAATTAAATTTCCATCAACTATATACTAGGATTTTTTTTTGCTCCATCTTTTATCTACCCTTGTTACTGTCAGTTTTTTTCATTTTTAACCATTCTCATAGGTACATAGTAGTATCTCACTGTGATTATATTTTACATTTCCCTAATGACTAACAGCGTTGTACGTATTTTCAAATATTTATTGGCCATTTGGATATTCCATTTTGTGAAATGTATACGTAATGTTTTGCCCAGTTTTCTACTGGGTTATCTCTCTTTTTCTTATTGATTTTGGCTCTTTATATATTTTGAATGTAAGTCATCTGTCACAAAACATTTTCTTCCACGGTGTGGCTCGCCTTTTTACTCTCTTCATTGTGCTTCTGATGAATTGATTATCTTAATTTCAATGTAGTTTTATAAATCAATTGTTTTTCATATAGTTCTAACGTTCTGTGTCCTGAATGAGAAATCTTTGTCTACTACAATTCATGAAATTATTCTTTATTTTTATCTTCTGGGAGTTTTAATGTTTTGCTTTTCACAGTTAGACCAACAATGTATCTGGAACTTATTTGTGTGCATGATGTGAGATAACAGCTCAGATTCACTTTTTTCTATGTGGATATCAAATTGACTGAGCGTGGTGAGAGAGCGTTGCTTCTTCGCTGCTCCCTTGTATGGCCATAAACCAAATTTCAATTTATTGTGTAGGTTTTTATTTCTAGGCTCTAGGCTCTTTTTTTCTGTCCCATTGGTCTGTTTATTTATCACTATACCAACACTACATTTTCTTCATTACCATAGTTTTATAATAAATCTTGTTTTATCATAGTGTAAATCCTCCAACTAGATTCTAAATTTTTAAATCATCTTGACTATTCAGGCCATATACATTTTTAATATGATTCTAAAATGTTCTCAAAAATTTCCAGGAAAATAACTTGCCAAGATTTTAATTTGATTTTCATTGAATCTGAAAATCCATTTGGGGGGAAGTGACATTTTTATGGTATTGTGTCTTCCAATCCATGTAAAAGTCATATTCTTCCATGTATTTTGTATCTGTATTTTTAATCTATATATACGTGTTGTAGATCTCTCATTAGATTTGTTTCCAGATTTGAAGTTTTGAAATGTTGTTTTAAACAGTGTTTTTTAAATTACGTGAAAATATAATTAGCCTTTCTATATTGAATACATAAAATGGCTTTTGTGGATGACTAGTGTCATTTCTATCTTATATATTTGGTAGAATTCCTTGAAGAAACACTTGATTTAAAATAATTCTTTGAAGGAAAATTCTTAAACACAGATTCAAATTTCTTAAATAGAAGACACACGATTTCTTCATGTGTCCAGTTTGGTAAGGTTTTTTGGGGGGGAATTTCTCTGTCCCATCAAACATTCAACTTTATGGGCCTAAATTTGTTAATATTTTCTTATATTTTCTAATTTATATAGAAACTGTGATAATGTGTCTTTTTCTTTTGCTGAGATTGTTTTTTTCTTCCAGTTCTCTCCACGCCCTCTATTTTGATCAGTCTGGGGAATAGATTATAAGTTTCACTAGAAAATATTTTAAAATCATTTGATGCAAGGAGGACAACAAATAATCCAAATAGATTATGACACCAAAACACAGGCAACAAAAGGAAACATACGGAAGTGGGATTTCTTCAAACTAAAATGTTTTCACACAGCAGATGGAACAATCAACAGGATGAAAAAGCCACCTATGGAATGGGAGAAAATAGTTGCAAACCAAATATCTGATAAGAAGTTTGTATCCAAAACATATAAAAACCGTAGACAACTTAATAGCAAAAAAAGAAAAAACCCACAAATAACCCAATTCAAAAACTGGCAAATGACTTGAATAGTTGTTTTTCCAGAGAAGACATAAAAATGAAAAACAAATATATGAAAAGGTGTTCAGTGACACCAATCATCAGAGAAATGCAAATCAAAAAACACAATAAGATATTACCTTACACCTGTTTGGATAACTATTATTAAAAAGATAACAGATAATAAGTGTTGGTGAAGGTGTGGAGAAAAGGAAATCTTTGTATATTTGTGTGAATGTGAAATGGTTATATCATTCTAGTATATACTGGATGATGATATTATATATTGGAATATATATTATATATAGGAATATTATTCAGCCGTAAAAAAGGAAATCCTGTCGTTTGTTACAATGTAGATAAACCTGGAGGACATTATGCTAAGTGCAAAAATCTAGGCAAAATGTAAGATCTCACTTACATGTGGAATCTTAAAAAGTTAAACTCATAGAAGTAGAGAATAGAACCATAGTTTCTAGGGGATAGGATATGGGGAAATAGGGAGATGCTGGTAAAACTTTCCGTTATCAGATGAACAAGTTCTGGGTATCTAAGGTACAGCATGGTGGTGATGCGTGTGTTAATTAATTTGATGTGGTAATCATTATGTAATGTATAAATATACCAAATCATGTCATACTTCTTGAATATATACAATTTTTATTTATCAATTAAATATGGGAAAAAAATACAAATAAGGGGTAGTCTCATCCTTGGAAAACACCATTTAATTTAGCAAGTAACAGAAAGAAGACAATTATTTCCTCCTTTAAGAAGAAAATTCTTAATACTATAAAAGAAAGCAAACATCATTTAAAAATTATCTTCAAATATATATGGAGAGAACTTTTAAAATATGTAGCTCTTCTGAGCTTCTCTAGTCCAGTGTGGGACAAGTTGATAAATAGCTAGGACCTTGAAAAATCCATGGCTATTATATCAGAACCACTTCGAAAAAAAAATACATGTGCTAGGATTTGATTGCAACAATGTAGCAATGTATTTCACAGTTCTATTTTGGAGTTCTATCAAATATTAAAAGAACACATACTTTCAAATTTGCACAAGATTTTCAAAAGAAAAAAATGAGGGATTATGGCATACCTAATTGTGTAAGATTATCATAACTCTGATCCCAAAACTAGATAGGGAATATGAAAGGAAGAAAAATTCAGTCTGAATGGGGAAAATGGAACACATCCTTCCTTCCTTCCTTCCTTGCTTCCTTCCTCCCTCCCTCCCTCCCTCCCTCCCTCCCTCCCTCCCTTCCTTCCTTCCTTCCTTCCTTCCTTCCTTCCTTCCTTCCTCCCTCCCTCCCTCCCTTCCTTTCTTCCTTCCTTCCCTTTTTCTTTCTTTATATGGGTGTCTAATTTTTCAAGCACAATGGTAGAAACGATTGTCTTTTCTCCTTTGAATTACCTTGGCATGTTTATCAAAAATCAATGGACCGAATTGGTGAATTTCGTTTAGTTTTGGACTCTTGTCTATTCCATTAATCCATATAGTTTACCTTTGAAGAAATATTTCACTGTATTTACTACTGCAGTATATTGACTGTATTGACTAAGTTTTAAAATCAGTGAGTGTGTCAAGTTTGTTCTACATTTCAAAACTATTTTGTCCATCCTCAGTTTTTTGTTTTTCATATAAATGTTAAGATCACATTGTCAAATTTTTGAAAAACTCCTGATAAGATTTTGACCAGGATTGCAACGAATTTACAGATCAAATTGGAGAGATTACCATCTTAATAAAATATTGAATCTCCCAATCCTTGAACATGACATACATATCTGTTTAGTTCTTCTTTAATGTCCCTCATTTTAAAAACGGTTTCCACTGTATAATCTTGCATGTATTTAGCTTTCCCTTAAGTATTATTTCATGATTTTATGCTCTTTTACATGACACTTTGATCTAATTTTATTTTCTACTTGTTCATTGCTAAAAATAAAATATATTATTTATTACTGACATGTATCCTTTGCCATCGTTAAACTCCCTTATTAGGTTTTTTTTAATTTAATTTTTTATTTTTTTGAAATGGAGTTTTGCTCTTGTTGCCCAGGCTGGAGTGCCTGTTGGGTTCAAGTGATTCTCCTGCCTCAGCCTCCCAAGTAGCTGGGATTACAGGCACCCACCACCACACCCAGCTAATTTTTTGTATTTTTTTAGTAGAGACAAGGTTTTGTCACGTTAACCAGGCTGGTCTCGAACTCCTGACCTCAGGTGATCTGCTTACTTCAGCCTCCCAAAATGCTGGGATTACAGGCGTGAGCCACCGCGCCCAGCTCATTACTAGTTTTGATAGGGCTTTTTTGTGGCTTCTTTGAGATTTTCTATGGAGATGATTATGTCATCTGTGAGTAAAGATAGGTTGACTTTTTTGTTTTCTGATCTTTATTCTTTCATTTCTTTTGCTTTTCTTTTTTCAGTGACTAGAACCTAGAATATTGAAATGGTGTGCTGAGAGTGAGCATCCTTGATTGTTCCCAATCTAGGAGAGAATCATCTAATCTTGCACCATTAAGAATGATGTTAATTAATAGAATTTTGTTGATGTCTTTTTTGTATTTAGGAAATTCCCTTCTATTTCTAGATTATTTAATTTTTATCATTAATAGACATTGAATTTTGTCAAATGTTTTTATCACCTATTGAGATGAGCATTTTAAAAAATCTGTATGCTCTTAACATAGTGAATTACATTGGCTTATTTTTTAAAAGATTTTATTTTGAAGTAAGTTTAGCATTACAGAAAATTTTCAAAAATAGCACAGAAAATTTCCATTAATATTCTCATCTTATATAACTATAATACAAATAAAAGAACAGGAAACTAACATTGTTGCAACTGATATTATTTTGTTATTAGCTAAATTACAGCGCTTAATCTAATTTCATCAGTTTCCCATTCATTTCTTTGGTCTTTTGTCTTTTCTTAAAATTTAAGATGCTATCCAGGATCCCACACTGTACTTACATGTTATTTCTCTTCAGTCTCCTTCCTTCTGTAGCAATTCTAGTCTTTCCTGGACTTTCATACCTTAACACTTTTGAAGAGTACTTTGCATTCCTGTGACAAAAGTAACTTGGAAATAAATAAGGATGGCATTACCACAAAGGGTCACAAAATGACTTTTGGAATATTACATATTTTGTTTGGGGTTGTCATAAACCTTCATCAAAAACTCGTAGAACCATACACGTAAAATGGTGAATCTCACTGTGTGTACAATATGCACCATTAAACTTGATTTAAGAAAGGAAAGAGAAAAAGAACAAATAATGTTATAAAAAGGATATAAGTACTAATTCAGTAGACATTCAAAAGATAATCACCAAAGTTATGAAGAGATTTATGCCAGTAAATTTAAAAACTTAAAAATAGACAAATTCCTGGTAAAATGTAATTCATTAAAAGCTGATGGAGTATAAAATAGCCTGAAAAATTCTCAGAAACATTAGAGGAATGAAACACTTACTAAAAGTATTCCCACAAAGCTAGTTATATGGGTAAGTTCTATTGAATTTTTACAAGGAGTTGTTTCTGTCTTGCATTCTTTGGAGTGGAAGTATGTGATTGTGTGTTACAAAATGTGGTGTTCTGAGGTAGTAAGTCAGGCAATATAGGTAAGCCTGTGTTTTACTTGGCAATAGACATGCCCTGACATGGAACTTTTATTCTAAAGGAAGGGATGTCTCTTTCTAGTTGGAATGAAGCCTGTGATATCATATGAGCCCCGTTTTCAGTCTTCTACTGACAATGGAAAGTTAGGCCAGATGATGTCTACACTTATTTCATATCTACATTATATAAGTTTATGACAATTTATCTTAAAGCAAAATTGTCATCACTGCACAGATTGCCTCCTTTTTTTGATTTCTATATACATGAACTATAGGATCATGTCCACTCATTTAAAAAATTAAGAAGTGTAACTGCCTCCTTTTTTGATTTCCATATGCATGAACTATAAGATCATGTCCACTCATTTTAAAAATTAAGAAACGTCAAAAAAGTGTAAGAGATTGTTGAAAGCCACACTGTCTCCTTCCCCTTGTGTGTCTGCTTATGGCTCTTAAATTTATCACAGATTTGACTTTCACTTACTCTCTAGCAAGAGTACTTGGATAGCCCTTAGCACTTAGCGAATGGGCATAGAGAGTTATGCACTTACATAGTACTTAAATAATAGTTGACATATAGTATTTGTGATGACCCTTAGTAAATTGTTTCTCTGTAAATTGGAGTGTGATAAAAATTTATTTTAAAGACTATTTCTGTTTGTATAATAAGCATCAGTAATTTTAAAGCACATAAAATACCAAGCGGGTTAAATGTTTTGTAGCCTTTCATGTTATATTCTGATAATGGTTTCCTGATATTTGGAATGGGAATAATAATGCCAGCTCTCCCTATCTTACTACATAAAGGATAAAGAAACAAAGCTATAATGTTTATTGAGTATAAATATACATTCTGGATTATGTGTCCCCCTCCCCATACTTGTGTTGAAGTCCTAATCCCTAGTACCTCAGAATGTGACTGTATTTGCAGATAAGGTCTTTAAAGAGGTAATTACGCTAAAATGAGATTATTGGAATAGACACTGATCCAGCACGAGAGATGTCTTTATAAGAGGAGGAGGTTACGACACAGACATACACAGAGGGATGACACCTACAAGGCAAGGAGCAAGCCCTCACAAGAAATCAACCTTGCCAACATGTCCCGACCTGCAGGACAGTCGAATGGGCCCTGGAAGGGGGAGTGGGAATGGAGGAGACAAGAAAACACAAGAAATGGAGACAAGACAAACAGCCTGATCAAGTCTCGTTTATTGAGTGTAGGGTCATGCCTTATATAGGCTGGCAGGGGAAGAGGTTGGGCCAGGGCGGTGATAGGGGCCGGAGCTTCTCAAATTACAATCGCGCATGCGCCGTGGGTTTGTACTTTTCCCTGGCGCGGGATCGCACCTGCGCCCTGGGCTGCATATCTTCCTGGGCGGGAAAATGTTTGCGCGCGCGCGGGAAAGGTTGGCGCGCGCGGGAAAGGTTGGCGCGCGGGAACAGTTTTGGCGCGCGCGGGAGAAACTTAGGCGCGCGCGGGAGAAACTTAGGTGCGCGCGGGAAAAGCTTTGGGCGCACGCGGGAAGGGTTTATAAATAAAGAACCCGGGAATGCGCCCCCTTGTCTCCGCTTTGCGGAGATCAAGCAACAGAGGTCGGCTAATTCCGGGCCTCATGGCTCCGGACAGGTCCCCCTTTTTTATATATAATTATGGCTAGAAGATTGTCCCTCGGGAACTGCGCCTGTCTTAGGTTGGAGTAATGCATCTCATCACTGGTACCCGTCATGGGATTAGGCAGTAGCTTATGACGGCCCTCCTGTCTTAGGTTAGTGAGAGATGATACTCTCTTACCCGTCATTGGCTGTCCAGTTCAGCGCATAGGGAAGGTGGTCATAATGGGTGTGAGTATGAACCACCGCGATCTTCTTGTTCTAGGCGATGATAATGGACCTGTATAGGCTTCGCTTGGATAGCCTCGACTTGTTGCTTAATGAATGTCATGAGCTTATTGAAAACCAAAGGTCCTACAGAGAGTAAAAGCAATAGGCAAAGCAGGGGGCCCAGGAATGGCATAAGATAGGGAAGGAGTCCATGGAACCCAGTCCAAAACGGGTTATTGGTTATTTCCTTTCGTCGTTTTTCTAGGTCTTCTTGTAGACGCCTGATTTTGTCCCTGACGATCCCGGATTTGTTGGCATAAAAACAGCACTTCTCCTGTAAAGCCAAGCAGATGCCTCCCTGTTCTGCAGTTAGTAAATCTAGGCCTCTTCTATTTTGGAGCACTAATTCTGCCAGAGAATCTACCTGATCTTGTAAATCTTGTATAGTACTCGAAATGGCCTGCATATCTGAGATCAGTTGGCGAGACAATTTGGTGTATTGAGTAACAGAAACCCCTAGGCCTGTAGCCCCAGTTGCTACGGCAGTAGTTATGCCTAATCCTGCAAGTAAGGGGATAAATTGTATTGCCCTTTTGTTTCTTCCTAAAAAGTGATCTATAGCTGGGATAGGTACAGGTTCATCTCCAGGGATAATGTCTATGTCAGGTAAAAGTGTGGCTAAGACACAGCGTCCTGTCCAGTTAGTAGGTAAATAGGTATAAGCCCTATTATTGCCACATATAAAAACCGAGCTGTTTGGGGCACACAGCGATTGGAAAATATTTACTATGGTGGAACAATTATTGAATTGATTGAATCCTACATCGAGGTTGTAAGTGTTATTAAGGGGAGGGGAGTAGATGCAAGAGGAACTAGGAAATTCTAAAGGCTGTACTTTAAGGGGAGGAATTATGGTGCAAGGGGTATTGGATGTATAATTTAAGTTATTACTGGGTATGGCAAGAGGAACGGGATCTCCTGATTGCAGACACAGCCAGCAGTCATCAGCCAGACTAGAGTTGGAATTGTTAAGCAGGTTATGAGTAGCCGTGAGGAGGGCAAAGGTCTGGGCATCAATTTTCTCTTTCCCTCAGGCTTTGGGCAAGGCCAAGGGGTGGTAGTGAATTTCCGGGTACAGGGACCTTTGCAACTCTTCAAGTTTTTTGTATACCCTAATTTCTCGGACCTTGTCTTGTGGTCCTCCTCCGTCAGAGGTATGAAGAGGGGGGTGAATATTCCAGCAGACAGGCTGTCCTACAGTTCCAGTACAGCCAGCTGATATAAGGTTATTGGTACTTCCTACAACTGTAGGGACACTATTGGCCCCTATAGTAGCGGTTCTAGATCTTGTTAGGATAGCAGTATAGTATGTTTTACCGCCAGAGGTACATTCTAAATAAGTAGTGTAGCAGGAACTATGCATAGCAGTCTCAAATGTGTCACAAGGGCAGGTTGTGGTATCCCCTCCACTAAATATTCTTGGGGTTGACACACACCTCCACTTAAGAGAGTCACTAGACAGGTATGCTGTGTAAGCGGAGCAGGACACAGCTGAGATGTACGTATTTGGAAGGGAGGTCACATATCCCCCCAAACAATCACAGGGCTTACCGTATCGTTGTCGTATATATTTACGGGCCTCATGGGGATTACCAAAGCCGGCATATACCTGGAGTGCTTGGCAAATCAGCACCATGGTCCAGAGGGGCTTGTAGTTGAAGTTCATCTCTGCAATAGAGGAAAAGAGTACTCTCAGGGAGAAAATCACTCCCTGGATTGGTTATTATTAGGTACCTGTCTTACCAGTCGCTCTGGTAGCCATCTGGCTGCATCATGAGTTTGAGAAAAAACACAAACTGAGCCTCTTCCCCAGATTAACACTGGGTCTGGACCATGCCATGTGTTGTCTAAGGGGTCTTTCCATTTAACCGTGGCAAATTGTTTTTTGGACTCGGAATGCCAAAATCGATCGGCTGCTGATCTGTTCAGGTTGTCCAAATTTAAAAAATTTAAAATAAAAAGTGTGTGATTAAGGATATTTCTAGGGGTGCCCTTAGTAGGGTACCATTCTCCCTTTTTTATTTTGTCAATGGTGGTTTTTAAGGATAGGTGTGCTCTTTCAACTATTCCTTGTCCTTGAGGGTTATAGGGAATTCCAGTAATGTGTTTTATTTGTAATTTAAGACAAAAGTCTTGAAAGGCTTTGGATGTATAACCAGGACCATTGTCTGTTTTTAGTTGTTTAGGCTTTCCAACTATGGAAAAACAGTGTAGTAAATGAGCTATGACATGTTTGGTAGCTTCGCCTGTTTGTAGGGTGGCCAGTATAAATCCACTAAATGTATCTATACATACATGGATGTATTTTAAGTTACCGAATTCTGAATAATGAGTGACATCCATTTGCCAAATCATGTTGGGAACTAGTCCTCTTGGGTTAATTCCTAAGTGAGGGACTGGCAGGTATGTTATACAGGTCTGACATTGTTTAACTATTTGTCTTGCTTGTTCTCTAGTTATTTTAAACATCAGTCTCAAAGTTTGAGCATTAAGATGGTGTAAGGCATGAATAGCCTGTGCTTGGGCTAGGTTTGTATTTGTAGCTATGGCTACCGTCTTGGTTGCCATATCAGCCAGTTGATTGCCCTGGGATAGAGGTCCTGGTAATCCTGAATGAGCTCTAATATGTCCAAGAAAGAAAGGTGTTGATCTGTCATGTATTAATTGTTGGCATTGTAAAAATAACTTGGCTGTGTCTGAGACATGTTTGATTTGTGCTACGGTCTCAAGTAAAGGTATTGAGTGAGCTAAATATGCACTGTCAGTATAAATATTAAGGGCCTGATTAGGGAAGGCTGACAGTACTGCGATTAGGGCCTACAATTCTACTAGCTGAGCTGAAGTATGGCTGGTTTTGAATTTAACAGTGGTGTCTGCAAAGGTGTATGCAGCAGTTCCTGTGGATGACCCATCAGTGAATACTAATAAGGCATTGTCTAAAGGTGTTTTACTGGTAACATGAGGGAAGACAAAAGCATGCAGCTTACAAAATTGAATAAGCCTGTTTGGTGGATAATGGTTATCTAAGTTGCCAGCATAAGAGGCGCAAGCAATCGGCCACGTTTCAGTATTTTGCATCAACCAATGGATTTGTGGCTTAGAATAAGGTTGTATGATCATAGAGGGTTCAATTCCAAAATATTTTTTGCTATTGTCTCTCCCTAGAATAATTAAATCTGCTATGGCATCATAATAGGGGAGTAATACCTTTTTGGGAGATGAAGGCAAGTGGACCCACATAATAGGGTTATTTTGCCAGAATAAACCAGTAGGTGTTAGTGTTGTGTTAAATATTAAAAGGGTTAATGGCTGTGAATAGTCTATGTTAGTAACAAATTGCTCAGCAATGGCTGCCTCTACTTTATTAAGTGATAAAAGAGCTTCTTTTGATAACGACCTAAGGGACTTAGGGCTGGGGTCACCTCTCAGGGTGTCGAATAAGGGTTTTAAGTCTCCTGTGGTGAGTTTTAAGTAGGGCCGAAGCCAATTTATGTCTCCAAGGAGCTTTTGGAAATCATTGAGGGTTTGTAACTTATCTTTACGGATAACGGCCTTTTGATTTGTAATTTTAGGTCCATTTATTTGAAAACCTAAATATGTATAAGGGTCTTGTAGTTGTATTTTTTCTGGAGCTATTTGTAAACCCGCCGTGGTTAGTTCTTGCTTGAGTTGAGCAAAACACTGTAAAACTTGTTCTCCCATTTTTCCTGCTATAAGAATGTCATCCATATAGTGTATAATATACATTTGTTTCCATGTCTCTCTAACTGAGTGTATGGCCGTAGCCACATATTTTTGACACAAGGTGGGACTGTTGGCCATACCTTGAGGTAACACTTTCCATTGGTATCGTTTCATTGGTTCTTTGAAATTTACAGACGGTAAGCTAAAGGCGAATCGTTTTTGGTCAGTAGGATGAAGGGGAATTGTAAAAAAGCAATCTTTAAGGTCTATGATAATTTAAAAATATCCTTGAGGTATTGCTACCGGAGAGGGTAGCCCTGGCTGTAAGGCGCCCATAAGGACCATAGTAGCATTTACTGCTCTTAGATCTTGTAAGAGTCTCCAATTTCCAGATTTCATTTTTATGACGAATATGGGGGTGTTCCAAGGAGAGTTGCTTTCTGTGATGTGTCCTGCCTCTAATTGTTCCTGCACTAACTGTTGGGCAGCGGCAAGCTTCTCATTGGTTAGTGGCCATTGATCAACCCAAACGGGTTCATCTGATTTCCAAGTGATTGGATCAGCAAATTTTTGGGGTGCAGGCATGTCAATGGCCACGGTTAAAAATTTCCAAGCCCCATTTTATCCAATTTTCCTATGGCTGGGATTGGCTGTAAAATGCCATCTTCTCTTTTTCCTAACCCTTTTCCAGGGTGGTAGCCCTGAGCCAACATTTGTGCAGTGACTATATCATTTGGGCTACCCATCATGACCCTCATTTGGGAGAGAAGATCTCTACCCCAAAGGTTAACAGGCAAATCAGGGATAACAAATGGCTTAATGAGACCGGAATTACTTTCTTGATCTCTCCAGGTGAGATATTTGGAACTTTGTCTAGGGTTATTACTTTGCCCGATTCCTCGTAAATTTGTTAAGGTCTCTGAAGTGGGCCAACTGGAGGGCCAATCTTGCTGTTTAATAATTGTTACATCAGCCCCTGTGTCTATCAGTCCTGTAAATAACTTTCCGTCTAGCCACAAGGTGAGAGAGGGTTTTTGATTAGTAATGGGCTGTACCCAGTAGATGTCTGAGGATCCGAATCCTCCCTTTCCCCTTAGGGGCGATTGGACTTTATTAACTGTTTTTAGCAATGGTAACAGGAGTAACTGCGCTATTCTATCCCCTTGAGGAATGATAATGATGTTGTCAATAGCCTTGGCCATGATTTTGATTTCTCCTATATAATCACTATCCACTATTCCTGGAAAGACCTGTAGGCCTTTCATGGTGACGCTGCTTTTTCCCAGGATTAATCCAAACATGTTTGAGGGTAGGGGCCCATATATACCCGTACTTAGGGCCTGAGGTCCCATTTCAGGGGTTAATACTGTGTGGGAGGTGGAACAGAGGTCCAATCCTGCGCTTCCTGGGGTTGCTCTACTAAGCTGTGAAACGGATTGTTGTTGGTTGGTACAAAACTGACCGCCCCATAAGCTTGTTTCGGGGCCTGGGGCCGGCCCCTCAATCCATTTCCCTGTTGAGGTGTTAGGGGATTTCCTTGATTGTCAATTTTAGATTTACATTCATTGGACCAATGTTTTCCTCTTTTACACCTAGGGCAGAGGCCTGGAGCTTTTGCCTCTAAGGTCTTAGCTAGCTCTCCCTTACAATCCCTAGCGAAGTGTCCCAATTTTCCACACTTGAAGCACCCCTTGCTATTCTTATTTTTACTAGCGAGGAAGTCTTTTACGGTTTGTCCACTAAAGGCAGCAGCCATAGCCAAACCCTGTTGATATGAGGGCCCTATGTCTGAACAGAGGCGGATGTAACCTGTTAAGTCTGTTTTCTTTCTATAAGGTCTGATTGCTGCCTGACAAGCCGGGTTAGCGTTTTTGTAAGCTAGCTGTTTTACATAATCCACCCCTGCCTCGGCATTTCCAAATATTCTGCTGGCTGTGGTTAAAAGTCTATGTACAAAGTCTGCAAAAGGCTCATCAGGTCCTTGTTTGACCCCTGTGAGCGAGGCTCCTGGATCCCCCTTAACAGGAAGTTTTCTCCAGGCTTTGGTAGCCGCTGCTTGGATTTGAGAAAACAGTCCAGGATCATACTGCATCTGAGCATCGGTTTCTGTGTAATTACCCAAGCCAGTTAGCATATCAAAATCCCAACCATTTCCGGCTTGTTGGTTTCTCTTGGCCGTATCTCTACAATTTTCATAAAATTCTGACTTCCAAATCAGATGGTCGCCTCCAGAAAGAACTGCTCTAACTAAGGTATTCCAATCTATGGGAGTGAGCCAATTTTCGGCCACAGATTCGACTATGGCCAGGGTGTACGGGGCAATAGCTCCGTATTGCGAGACAGCAGTTTTTAGTTCTTTTATTACAGTAAATTCAAACCCATTGTGGTGTCTCCAGGCTCGACCCTGCATATCTGTAGTTTCCGTTACTGGAAAAACATCTCGAGGAGAGGAATCCTCCCTATCCCTACTACCAAGCGACCTTCCTTTTGGGACATGCTGTCCAGGTCTCTGAGGGTGAGAGGGTTTCTCTATTCCTTTAGGGTATTGAACGCTCTCACTTCCTGTCCTTAATTTCTGCAATCTAGTGATTAAAGACTGATGTAGTTCTTCGAGCTTTATTTGCTCTTCAAGCTGTGCAATTTTTTCTCTAAGCTCCTCTTTTGGGTCTATTACTGCCATAACTGCGGGGGCAGAAGCCTTATTATAGGGAGGGGGATAAGTAAGAGTTTGTGGCCAGTCAGAATTATAATATTTTGCTGCCCCTTCCTCTAAATTATCCCAGTTTACTTCTGAACAGTTAAGGTTATTTTTACTTTTGCTTTCATTAGTTGTAGGTAAAACTGGGTATTTTTTGAACTTTTCCTTATTTGATGTTTCTATATTTGTTATTGAGGGGACCCCAGCCTCTTCCTTGTCGCTTTGTAGCGATATAAGGTCTATTTCTTTATTAGGTATGGGTTTTTCGAGGTCGGTTTGGGAGCTGCCTCTTAATATTTCCTCAGTCTGAGTAACCACTGCCATTACCTCAGGATCTTTTTCTTTTTCCTTTTTATCTATTATATCTCTGATTAGATTCCAATAAGAAAAAGCTGTCACCGGAACCTTTTCTGGTCCAAAAGTACTATAGTAATCTTGAAAACAGTCTCCCACTCTACGCCACCTCTTTACGTCAATGGTCCCTTCTTGTGGAAACCAAGGGCAGGTTTCTTTTACAAAATCAAAAAACTTAAACAAATCATTACTTTTAACCTTTACTCCTCGTGTTTTTAAAGCCTCTTTTAATTGCCCTACATAAATTTGATGCTGGCTTAATTCTTGTCCCATAATCAGACACTATTACTCACCTCTGGTTCCAACGCGGCAGGCTCCCGCGACGTCCGGAGGAATTTCTTTCCACTTTCACTTTCGGCCGACTTTAGTGCCTTCTTCCTCACTTTTTCCCCCGTGTCCAGGTCCCTGTTCGGGCGCCAGGTGTCCCGACCTGCAGGACAGTCGAACGGGCCCTGGAAGGGGGAGTGGGAATGGAGGAGACAAGAAAACACAAGAAATGGAGACAAGACAAACAGCCTGATCAAGTCTCGTTTATTGAGTGTAGGGTCATGCCTTATATAGGCTGGCAGGGGAAGAGGTTGGGCCAGGGCGGTGATAGGGGCCGGAGCTTCTCAAATTACAATCGCGCATGCGCCGTGGGTTTGTACTTTTCCCGGGCGCGGGATTGCACCTGCGCCCTGGGCTGCATATCTTCCTGGGCGGGAGTTTGCGCGCGCGCGGGAAAGGTTGGCGCGCGCGGGAAAGGTTGGCGCACGGGAACAGTTTTGGCGCGCGCGGGAGAAACTTAGGCGCGCGCGGGAGAAACTTAGGTGCGCGCGGGAAAAGCTTTGGGCGCACGCGGGAAGGGTTTATAAATAAAGAACCCGGGAATGCGCCCCCTTGTCTCCGCTTTGCGGAGATCAAGCAACAGAGGTCGGCTAATTCCGGGCCTCATGGCTCCGGACACCAACACCTGTATGGCAGCCTTCTAACCTTTAGAGCAGTGAGAAAATACCTTTCTGTTATTTGAGCCACCTATGCTATGGTACTTTGCTATGGCACTTCTTACAGTAAATTAATAAAACAGAAGAAATGAGATGACAGACAAAAATGCTCTTTAGCAATTAAAGCTATTCAAATGTAAAGTTATATTGTCCAAATTAACAATAATAAAAATAATGTCGATACCCATGTCTCTATGTGCTGATTTTGCTCTTAATTTTTTAAAAATTTTTTACAGTTACAGGTTTTTATTTTTAGGAATAGAACTCAAAATCAAAGAATGTATTTTTCAAAAAAAATAAATAATGGTAAACTCTTTACAGTAACCTCATCTGCTATATTTGTCTTCTTTGGAAAATAAGAGTCACTAACTATAGAGCACCATAGCTGCATGGAGGTGTTTCTCACTTCGTCCTGTTCCACTTTGCAAAGAAAGTAAAAGATCTCTGAAGGGTAGGTGGTTTAGGAAGCCCTGGAAGTAAAAGTTTCTCCTATAAGATCTCTATTTGCCTAGTGTTCGTAATAACAACATTTTTAGAAGCAGCGTGGTACAATGGTTCTGAGTGTAGACTCTAGATCCAGACAGCCTGAGTTTCAACTAAGAAAAGTGGTTAGGCACCGTGGCTCATGCCTGTAATCCCAGCACTTTGGGAGGCCAAGGTGGGCAGATCACGAAGTCAGGAGATCGAGACCATCCTGACTAACACGGTGAAATCCCATCTCTACTAAAAATACAAAAAATTAGCTGGGCGTGGTGGCATGTGCCTGTTATCCCAGCTACTTGGGAGGCTGAGACAGGTCAATCACTTGAACCTGGGAGGTGGAGGTTGCAGTTAGCTGAAATCACGCCATTGTACTGCAGCCTGGGTGACAGAGCGAGACTCTGTCTAAAAAAAATTAAGTAAAATAAAAAGTAAAGAACCTTTGTAATTAGTTTGAGTACTCAGACATGTTCTCTTACATGTCACAATATGAAAAATACCTTCAGAATCCAAACACAAACTTATTTTTAGTAGGGTTTAAAAACCCAAGAAAAGATTGCTGTTTCTAGTCAAGATGGAGAAACAGGCATTTAATTTACTCTCCCACCAGAAACAACTAAAGAGCAGGACAAAATATACGGGAAAAAACATTTTTAAGACACAGAATATGAGATGATGAACAGTGATCCCTGAGATATGGGAAAGAAATATCATGTTAACATGAATCAAAAGAAAGTGGAAGTTTCTATATCAGTATCAATCACAGTAGATTTCAGAGCAAAAAACAAAGAAAAGCATTTCATAATGATAAAGGATTCAATTCATGAAGGATGCAGAACAATGAAATATTTACATACTTAACAGACATTCAAAACATATGAAGCAAAAACTGACAAAAATGCAAGAAGACAGACAAATTTACAATTATAGTCAGAGATTTCAATACCCCTCTCTCAACAATTGGTACGCCTACTCCTGACTGAAGCACAGCCATTACCCTTACATGTACTGTACGTAAGTGAATGATATATTTTTATACAAAAAGCAACACATATATTTGTTTCTACCAGCATCACCACAAACCTGTGAGTAATGCTTTGCCCTAGGATGTTACAACTAATTCGATGTCACCAGGCAATAGGAGTTTTTTGGCAATTTTATAATTTTAGGAGACCTCTGTTATTTACGTTGTCTGTCATTGACTGACACATTGCTATGCAGTGAATGGCTGTACTCCAATCAACAGCAACATAAAATGCATTTTTTTCATGTGTGAGTGGAACATTTACCAAAATAGAGCATATGATGAGCTATAAAACAAGTCTTCATATATTTAAAATTATTCAAGTCAACCAAAATTGTTAATGTCTAGTCAAAGTGCCTCAAACCTCTAAGGGAGGGCTTAGTTGAGGGAGGGCCATATGACCCAGACTGAGCCAATTTGGATTCTGAGACTTTTCTGTTGGAACTAGCAGGGAATTCAAGATTTTGTCTCTTTTATCATGACATACATCTCCTATCATGACAACACCTCCAATGTTACTTCCCCCCCCCCCATGGAGGAAATTTATGAACAATAGAGTAGAATAAGTCCCACAGAGAGAGAAAAGCAAAGAAAAATATATAGAATAGACAAGCCAGGCTGAACTGAATCTGGACTCTAAGTATAGAATACCTGCTGCCCAAGTTTAGTAAGTTACATCTATTATGTAATCAAAATAATGCCATCTACAAAAGATCCAGCTCAACAACTTAACCTTCAATTTTAAGAAACTGGAAAAAAGCAAATTAAATACAAATCAAACAGAAAAAGGGAAATGATGAAAATTACAGCAGAAATAAATGAAATTAAGGAAAGAAAAACTAGAAAAATCAACAGAACTAAGAGCTGGTTTTTTGAAAACAGCAATTTTTTTTTTACATTTTAGCTGAACTAGCCAAGAAAAAAATAAATTCAAATTACTGAAAGCAGGAATGAAGTAGTATGATGACTGACCTCAAATAAATGAAACGGATTATATGATAATAATGTGAACAATTATATCCTACAAACTTAATAACCTAAACAAAATTGAAAAATTCTTAGAAGCAATTAAAACTGACTTATGAAGAACAGAAAATAGATCCATAAGTGAAGAAATTGAATTAATAATCAATTAACCTTGAACAAAGAAAAATGTAGACTTAGATGCCCTCATAGATAAATTCTACTAAACGTTTAATGAAGAATTTTCACCAAATCATTCCAAACTTTTTCAAAAAATTGAAGAGGAGGGAACAATATCCAATTTATTGTATGAAGTTAGTCTTGATCTGATACCAAAACCACACAAAGACATCACAAGAAAAAAACCCAAGATCAATATTCTTTACAATCATAGACTGAAAAATGTTTAACAAAATATTAGTATATCCTTGTGAGGAAAGTCATTGGCTTTCTCCTTTTCAGAGTTAGACTGTTGGGGTGGGTATAAAAGATGGAGTCTGTAAAATCTTTCATTCTTAGAAATTCATCTCCTAGTTCTGTAGAAATGGTTGTATTAGATGTTCTCTATCATTTAATAATACACTTGTGGAATAAAAGATATAAGTGCTGTATAAAATCAGCCAATTATGTTAAACTAGCATATCTGTCTTTATTGTATTTGTCATCAGCCTGAGTAGAAAAGCCTTTAAAACTGATTTTTCAGAAAGCATTTTTGTTTGATGTTTTATTCATTCAGTAAAGTATTTAATTAGTGCTAAGTGTGAACCGGACACTGGTGCTAAGCCAGCAAGCAATCATCCTAGGTAGGGTTTAATCCCCAGTAACATTGTCATATTGTGCATGTCTTCATTTACTTTTCTCTTTCCCCACTGCCACAACTTTAGTTCAGATTCATTTATTATATAATCAGCATTACTGGAACGACTCGCTAGCAGACTTCTCTGCCTCTACTCTTTTCTTTTTTTTTTTTTTTTTTTTTTTGAGACGGAGTCTCGCTGTGTCGCCCAGGCTGGAGTGCAGTGGCCGGATCTCAGCTCACTGCAAGCTCCGCCCCCCGGGTTTACGCCATTCTCCTGCCTCAGCCTCCCGAGTAGCTGGGACTACAGGCACCCGCCACCTTGCCCGGCTAGTTTTTTGTATTTTTTAGTAGAGACGGGGTTTCACCGTATTAGCCAGGATGGTCTTGATCTCCTGACCTCGTGATCCGCCCGTCTCGGCCTCCCAAAGTGCTGGGATTACAGGCTTGAGCCACCACGCCCGGCCTACTCTTTTCTCCTCTTATTAATTTGCTAGTGATCTTTTAAAAATAATATTATTATATCAAGCAATTTACCTGCTTAAAATCCTTTAATATATCCATTTTGCTATCAGGAAAAAGTTCAAACACAATTTCGCCTTCAAAGCCCTACATGGTTTAACCCTTGCCTATACTTCTTTTTTTAAATTTTTTTATTTCAATAGCTTTTGGGGTACAAGTGTTTTGTTGTTGTTGTTGTTGTTGTTGTTGTTACATGGATGATTACATAGTAGTGAATTCTGGGATTTTATTGCACCTGTCACCCTAGTAATGTACATTGTACCTAATGTGCAGTTTTTTTTAATTCCTGGTCCCCTTTCCACTCTCCCCTTTCTCTAAAGTCCATGATGTCATTCTACATGCCTTTGTGTACTCATAGCTTAGCTCCCACCTATAAGTGAGAACATGCGGTTTTTGATTTTCCACTCCTGTGTTACTTCACTTAGAATAATGGCCTCCAACTCTATCCAATTCGCTGCAAAAGACATTATCTAATTCCCTTTAATGGCTGAGTAGTATTCCATGGTGTTTATAATACCACATTTTCTTTATCCACTCATTAGTCAATGGGTACTTAGGTTGGTTCCACATCTTTGCAATTGTGAACTGTGCTGCTATAAACACTCATGTGCAAGTGTCTTTTTCATATAATGACTTCTTTTCCTTTGGAAAGATCTTAGCAGTGGGATTGCTGGGTCAACCTCATGACTGTCCGTCACCCCCACCCGACATTCGTGTAGTTCCGTGCTTTCTCCTAGCTTTTTGCACAGGTTATTCTTTGGTCAGGTTGTTTGTCATGTGGATAACACGTTCTCAGCTTTCAGATCTTAGTCCAAGGTTTCCGTCATATACCAAGTCCTCTGAAAGCATGCCAGTTGACTCCTACAAGCCCTTGGGCTTACTCCCACTGTAACATCTATCTCATTGCATTATAATGGCTTCATTGCCTGTCTTTCCTACTATGTGGTCATATCCTTGATTGCAAGAACTGTATCTTACTGAGTGTAGTGTCTCATGAATCATTCATATTCACACATTAAAAGAAATTCCATTAATATTTATTGAATTAATACCAATGAAAATTCAGTCCAGTATCACTGACTCCTTTTAGGATGTCTGCCTATCTCACAAAATTTAGAAATAGGTCAATCTTATGCTAAAATTGACATGTCAAATGGATTTTGGAACGTATGAGCCTTCAACTTTCTTTTGACTCTGAGACTATGTGATAATATGTTCATAAATGGAAAAACTGCAAATCAAATGAACTAACGAAGACACAAAGGCAAGGAGGGTCCCCCTTTTGAGACTCTTTAAGCAAGTAAGAAGACTCATTATCATTATATATTTTTCTCTTTCTTTTTCTTCCCTGTCCTCTAAGTATTTCTTTCCAATTTTTTTTTAACCATATTTAGGTTTTTCACCAAAGGTGAGTTACACTCTCAGAAATCCCAGATCACTAGATTTACAAAGGTTGAATAGAGTCTTATTGCATGTGTGTGAGGTGGGGTAGAAGAAGGCTCTTAAAATGGACATAAGGGTGATTTCTACACAGCAGACTGACTGATCCTGATTTTCAAAACTTCATATTAAAACCATATTGTTATTCATTGGCTTGTCCAAGGAACCTGTTTTTCTGAAATTAACTACATCTTTTGTATTTTATACATCTATCTCATTGTTTATTTATTTATTTTCTTTCCAAAATTTCAGATAAAGAGTTCCTTGAATTTTCAGAGATTAGACTGCTTTAGGATTTTAAATGAGATCCCATGCATATGCAATAATTTTCTTGCAAAAGTGTGCATTCACTATTTAGCAGCTACTGAGGCTCAGCTTTTCCTTAGCCAATACTGTCATTGTGTACAAACAACCTTTGGTTATATTGTGATCAGAGTGAAACAAGATCTTTAATTGATGTTTCTCCACGAATCACAAATATAATGCATGTGGCTACTTACATCACGTATTATTGTGAACAAACTTTCAATTGTGAAAATGCATTTGACCAAAATATAACCTTTCTGAAATATGGAAAAATAACCAGTTATTCAGTGTAAGATCTAGGAATAGGTCCATGATTACAAACAATGTAACAAACCCAACAGTACAATAATATAGTACAGTTTCTTCCAATTACTACCAAGACAAAGAAATGGAGACTAAATAAGTGTGGCAGGTCTAAGGGGGCAATGCCATACTCCACTTATCATGCTGCTATGACATAAAAATACCGCACATCTCACTCCCCAACTCAACAATTCAGCCTCCTACATAACATCCACAGTACATGCTACGTCATCTCCTTCCTAGTTGCCAGGGCAACGTAGTTTATGCCTGTCAGATCTAAGTTGGGTGGAGAACACTGAGGCAAAGCTGTTTTCTCTAAGTCATCTTGACGAGTCAAGTTGCCAGCTTTGATGTTAACCCAGAGAATTTCCATAATAGTTTCTTCCAGGTGCCTTTCACCTCTTTATTTCTTAGACTGTAAATCATAGGGTTCAGCACTGGTGTCAAAATGGCATAAAAGAGAGAGAACAACTTCTCCTGAAGGACAGAGAGACTGGAGTGGGGCTGGATGTAAGTGAAAATGGCCAGGCCATAGCACAGGGCAACCACCGTGAGATGAGAGGCACACATGTGGAAGGCTTTCCTCCTTCCTTCTCTGGACTGGATCTTTAAGATGGTGGAGATGATCCGGATGTAGGACAAAAGAACCAGACACAAGGGTGTCATCAGAAGAACAATGCTAGATACCATGATTGTGACCTCGTTGGAGGAGGTGTCCACACAAGCCAGCCTGATCACAGCTAGAATTTCACAGAATATGTGATCAATAAACTTGTTTGTGCACATGGGCAGCTGAAAGGTGATGGTGGTATGCATGAGAGAGTTAATGGATCCACTGACCCAGGATGTGATGGCCAACCTAGCACACAGCGCTCCATGCATGATGGCCGAGTATGGCAGGGGGTCACACACAGCCACATAGCGGTCATAGGCCATCACTGCCAGGAGAACAAACTCAATCCCACCCAAGGCCAGGGAGAAAAATAATTGGGCTGCACAGCTCTGCAAAGGGATGGCTTTATGTTCTGCAAGAAAATGTGCCAGCAGCTGAGGGACTATGCTTATGGCATAGGAGACATCGACAAGGGAGAGGTTGGTGAGAAAGAAATACATGGGAGTGTGAAGTCGGCTGTCCAGTCTGATCAGAAGGACAATGAGACAGTTCCCCAGCATGGTCACCATGTACATGACCAAGAATAGGACAAAGAGGGAGACGTGAGCATCCCAGTCACTGGACAGGGTGAGGAGAATAAATTCACTCGCCCAAGTCTGGTTATCTGTTCCCATTAAAATATTCAAGGATTATTAATCTGTGGAGAGAGTCAGAAAAAAACAGAAGCTGTTGAGTAACCATAATAATAACTTTTTTCTTTTTTTATTATACTTTAAATTCTGGGATACATGTGCAGAATGTGCAAGTTTGTTACATAGGTATACACGTGCCATGGTGATTTGCTGCACCCATCAACCCGTCGTCTACATTAGCTATTTCTCCTAATGCTATCCCTCTCCTAGCCCCTCACCCCTCGACAGGCCCTGGTGTGTGATGTTCCCTTCCCTGTGTCCATGTGCTCTCATTGTTCAACTCCCGCTTATTAGTGAGAACTTGTGGTGTTTGGTTTTCTGTTCCTGTGTTAGTTTGCTGAGAATGATGGTTTCCAGCTTTATCCATGTCCCTGCAAAGAACATGAACTCATTTTTTTTTTATAGCTGAATAGTATTCCATGGTGTATATGTGCCACATTTTCTTTATCCAGTCAATCATTGATGGGCATTTGGGTTGGTTCCAAGTCTTTGCTATTGTGAATAGTGCTGCAATAAACATATGTGTGCCTGTATCTTTATAGTAGAATGATTTCTAATCCTTTGGGTATATACCCAGTAATGGGATCGCTGGGTCAAATGGTACTTCTGGTTCCAGATCCTTCAGGAATTAACTCAAGATGGATTAAAGACTTAAATGTAAGACCTAAAACCATAAACACTCTAGAAGAAAACCTAGGCAATACCATTCAGGACATAGGCATGGGCAAAGACTTCATGACTAAAACACCAAAAGCAATGGCAACAAAAGCCAAAATTGACAAATGGGATCTAATTAAACTAAAGAGCTTCTGCACAGCAAAATAAACTAGCATCAGAGTGAACAGGCAACCTACAGAATGGGAGACAATTTTTGCAATCTATCCATCTGACAAAGGGCTAATATCCAGAATCCACAAAGAACTTAAACACATTTACAAGAAAAAAAGACAAGCCCATCAAAAATAACTTTTTAAGAATACATATGTATATGAGCCACCAGTGCTAGCCTCAGTCTTTAGATTATTCATGAGGCTAACAACCTGGATTCCAACTGCATTATATCTACTCTGCTTCAGAGAGACAGGCCGGTCTCTAAATAAGGACATGATTTGTCTCAGAGACGTCAGTGAAAGCCTGGAAATAATGTAGTACAGTTTTAGGAATTCTACATTCTTACCATCTTCCCTTGATTCCAGTGCAAGAAAAGCATGGTAATGGACAATTGTCTGAAAAATGATAAACAGCAAAGACAGATAATTGGAAAGTATCTCAAATCCATGAACTAGACTCAACTCGATGAAATATATGTATCATTTACCAAAGAAAACATTGGGAAAAGGCAAGGGTCTTGTGGAAAGAGCCTGGAATCAGAGAACCTAGGTTTTATCTAGCAGGTAGGTGATTTTTGTTTAGTGACAAGTTTCATGCCTAAGACAGATTACTATTAAATGACTCTTGGTTACATTTAAGGTCAAACTTAGATAGGTTATAGGAAAGTACTTGGTGTACACTAATTGGTAGTACTTCTGCCTTGGGGTAAAGTAGCAAATATGTTTGCTGTCACATACCCTCCACAAAATCAAATATAAATTGATAGCAACCTCTGATAGATCTGAAGGCTTGGATGCTTTGAGGACTCACTGGCCTTTTTGATAGGCTTTGGTTTCTTCAATCATCAGTGGGATAAAGGAGGACATTGTGATGGCATCTTGTTCTTTGTAAATTTCTCTTTTCAACTTGCTACTGTTAAAAATCTATCCTTTAAATACGGGTTTAAAAGAAAGCAGACAAAAAGATGAATGCTTAGACGTTTTAGACACAAGGGATGAAGCCAAAGCAGGTGTTTAAAGACTCTTCTTCCCTGTCTTCAGCAGGGAAGATGTGTTTTGGAATGGAGATTCCCTGATGTTTTATTTTGCAAATGCTTTTTCAGTAAAACTAATGTGCTACATCATCAACTGTGAACCTTAAACAGAAGCAGGTTACATTTGAAAATGTTTTAGAACTGACTCCTTATTTCATGTCCACCTGCTCACTAACGTTTCTTTTATTGCAGTGTACACAGTAAGGGAAACTAGGAGAGAAAGGAGACGGGGGCATTGAGGGCAGAAGCAGGGCAAACTAGAGTGTCTTAGCTACACGAGAAAGACTGTCAATGCCACAAGTCTCTTACTCAATAAAGTATTGAACGAAACATGTAGTTCCAGAAATGCTCGTCTCCTTCATGGTTCAGAGTCACATTTATTTTTTCTAAACTCTCCCATAATGTTCTCCTCAAAAGTTTCTTCCTCCTCCAACACTTCCGCCTTTACTGCTCTGTCCTGATGCTCCCACCAGCACCCCTCAGGGTGCTTTTCTTCAATCCTGACCCACCTGAGAATACATCTGATTGCCTCAAAGAAGACATTCTAATTTAAATTCTATAGCCTCAAGTATATATTTTACTTAAAAATAACTTCCAACTCTTGTTGAATAAATAGAAGATGTGCACCAGAAGTAGACATTTTTTCCACTAATTAGGCAAATATCTTTGCAATGCCATCTTTGCTAGATGCTGATTTCAGGGTGAATATCACCCTTCCCTGTTCTCGAAGCATTTGCTCATCAGTGGTGAAAAAGACACAGACACAGTGATTGTCACCAGATCATTTTCTCCTCTGCCGGACGGGAGACCCTGCAAGCCCGTGACTCACTGTGCTCCTCTCAGCCACCCTACACGTCTCCACTATAGTCCTTGTCACATTACAAATGAGTGACAGTGTCTCATCTCAGAGAAAATGTGAACTTCAGAGTCTAACAGCTTCTGTTGTGGACCCACATCTGTTTGTTCTGCTTCCTGAGACTTGGAGCAAGATACTTAGCGTCGCTGAGCCTCATAATCTTCATGTGTGAAATGTGCCTAATACTGGCCAGCTGAAAGGTCCTGGGTGAAATTAAAGGAGTTGGAGGACTAAAGTTCCTACAGGAGCGCTGGAACAGGCAGGTGTCCATTATTTACTGATGATCCTTAGTCTTAATTTCACGCTCTCTCTTTCAGAATCTTCTTTAACCATTTACTCCTCCTCTCCTACCATCCTCACGTTCCTCTTGCTCCCAAGCAACTCCTTCTCCCTCATTATAAAAGAAAATATACAGAAAATATTTAGGAAGCTTTAGCATATAGATAGCATTCTAAATCCCCCTTCATTTCACATCCCTAATGACTAGAATCCATTTTCTGGATTTATTTCCTGATATTCATCCCTTAGCCGTGGAAATTTCTACCCTCACTAATCTATAGAATTTGAATTTTTTTTTTTTTTTTTTGAGATGGAGTTTCGCTCTGTCACCCAGGCTGGAGTGCAGTGGCTCAATCTTGGCTCACCACAACCTCTGCCTCCCAGGTTCAAGCGATTCTCCTGTCTCAGCCTCCCGAGTAGCTGGGATTACAGGAGCCCACCACTACGCCTGGCTAATTTTTGGCATTTTGGGGTTTTACCATGTTGGCCAGGCTGGTCTCCCCTGACCTCAGGTGATCTGCCTGCCTCAGCCTCCCAAAGTGCTGGGATTACAGGCGTGAGCCACCGCGCCCGGCCGAATTTGAAAACTTAAAGGTTACTGACAACTTGTCATCAGCAATTCCAGAGAATTTTATTCTATTTGCATTCTTCACTCAGCTTTTAACAATGTTACCTATTTGTTCCTTCAAAGTCACAACTCTGTCGTGTACTTCTGTCCTGATCTTCCTCCAATCGATTTGCCTTGTGAGCATTCTTAACCTTCTTAGTCCTCCTGTTCCGTTCTATGAGCATTTGCTAAGGTTCTGTGCTCAAAAGTTGGACTCTACTTCTAAAGTTTTTCTTGGAAGGCTTGTTATTTCTAGCTATAATAATTAATATCAGCTCTATATGGTTCACTCTCAGTTTCACATTTACCTTCTAGATTTCCCTCCAAAATTCCAAATGCATTCTGCGAAAGCTGAATGGATGTTTCCTAAATGTCTCACAAATGCCTGTAGTCCCCTATCCACAAATGAAATTCCACCGTGTCCTCTTTATTTCTATCAACAGAATTAGATTTGTCCCACTCTTCCAATGAACCATCTTTTATTTTTCCCTCCTCCTCCCCATGAGTAAATCCTCTTCCTTTATATCTTCTATTGCTTATCATTCATCTTCCTCTTAATCTTCATCTACACTTCCCTTTGCCCTCATCATTCCCATTTTATAGAGTATAAGACCTTTCTTGCAATGTCTATGATGTAATCTCCACTCACTCCAAGCATTCTACCTTCTACTTCCAATTTTTTTTTTTTTTTTTTTTTTGAGACGGAGTCTTGCTCTGTCGCCCAGTCTGGAGTGCAGTGGCCGGATCTCAGCTCACTGCAAGCTCCGCCTCCCGGGTTTACGCCATTCTCCTGCCTCAGCCTCTGGAATAGCTGGGATTACAGGCGCCCACCACCTCGCCCGGCTAGTTTTTTGTATTTTTTAGTAGAGACGGGGTTTCACCGTGTTAGCCAGGATGGTCTCGATCTCCTGACCTCGTGATCCGCCCATCTCGGCCTCCCAAAGTGCTGGGATTACAGGCTTGAGCCACCGCGCCCGGCCTACTTCCAAATCAATCATGCAAAGTATGAACTTATTTTATTCACTTTTATGTACAAACATTTCTATGATGTCTGTGTTTAAAAATTAATTTATCCTTGGCTGAAATGTTTCCATGTCATCCAAAATCCAGTCCTGTCCTACATCTAGCTTTCATTTTATTAATTGTGGCATCTAGTGGAGTGTTTTATTAAAACAGGCTGCTAATACTTGAATAATTTTTATTGATGTATTAACTGAACACTCTTAACATATAAGGTGACTATTTCCAAGGCTATTGGCTTGGTTTTAAAAATTAATATTTAAGTATACCTTTTGTCTATACTCATGGAGTTCCTCTAGGAATTTATGATAGATAAAGAAAAAAATATCATGTGTGTTTGAAAACCAAATTAAGGAGGAAAATGTGTTGTTCAGATCATTTTACAACATGTGTAGCTAATACCATTTTCATATTGCTTTGATCTCAGCTTCCAGCTAAATGGAACTAGATCTATATTCTCCCTTCAAGGTGAAGAGTAAACTAGGTGCCAGATAAGTGCTCTGTGTCTAACCACACATGTCACAAAGCAGATATTGGCCTTTTCAGTCCTAAATAATTTGTAGTTCTATAACTCTCCCTAAACCTGTGGTTTTCATTGAAGGCAAATAACCCAGGGACAATTTTGAGAATATTTGCTCCATTTGTCTATACATTAAGACAACAAAAACCTCTTTCTACAGGTTTAGGTATGCAGCTACTGTTCAAAAGCAGAGTTAAACAATGAGCACAGCTAACAGTCATATTCAGCTTCTCCTCATGTACAAGGGTGACCTGTGTTCTCTTCTCAGTATTTGTCCAACTCCAACTACTTTACCTATTTGCCAATACCTAATGCTCCTTTAATAAACAATGAAATCCTATTTTATCTTCATTGGGTTATGCCATCCTCATACTCAATAACCTAAAGTTACACCTCTCGCTATATATATTTTTTATTATACTTCAAGTTCTAGGGTACATGTGCACAACATGCAGGTTTGTTACATATGTATACACGTACCATGTTGGTGTGTTGCACCCATTAACTCATATGTTTTGAGGTTTCTTTGTCTATTGAGAAATAAACAATCCATGCTGCCTGCTCAGAACATGATATTGAAGAGTAACATACCCTGTAATTCATCTTCTTAGACATGAGTACCATGAAGGAAGGACTTCCTCTTGCCTGTGTTCTATGAATGGTGAGCAAGTTGGGGTAATTACTGTGCCCATAATAATTAGAACACAATATATGATATAATATCATATGTGTAATTGAAATATTCCACTAAAATTATGTCTTTAAAGCAATGTCTGTCACTAATATCTGAAAGTTATCACATTTATGTAAAGCACTGCCCCCTTTGTGACATGTTTAGGGATGAAATAATACTAAATTAAAGGTTTATAATATGAAGTACCTGAACTTTGTGTGAACTAGTATATCGAGCTGCACTGACCCTTTACGACATATCATATATGAGTAGAAACTAGAGCTGAAGCTATGAATGATACTGAAATTGCAAGAAAAGTCAAGGTTCAGGCAAATTAGTTCAGCCACTGTGAAAAGTAAGTCAGAGATTTCTGAAAGGAAACAGAGCTACCATTTGAGCCAGCAATCTTATTACTGGATATATACGCAAAGGAATCTGAATTGTTCCTTTCAGATCAAAGTCACAAGCACATGTATGTTCATCACAGCACTGTTCACAACAACAAAGATGTGAAGTCAACCTACATGCCTATCAATGGTGAACCGGAAAAAGAAAATGTGGTACATATACACCATGGAAAACTATGCAGCCATAAAAAAAAAGAATGAAATCATGGTCTCTGCAACAACGTGGATGCGGCTGGAGGCTATTAACCTAAGCAAATTAATACAGGAACAGAAAACCAAATACCACATGTTCTTCACTTATAAGTGGGAGGGCCTACTTGAGGGTAGAGAGCAGAGGGAGGATGAGGGTGGAGAACGGGAGGGCGGCGAGGGTCAAAAAACTACCTGGCAGGTACTATGCTCACTATATGAATGACAACATCAATTGTACACCAAACCTCAGTAACACACAATTTACCCATGTAAGAAATATGCACATGTACCCTCAGACCTAAAATAAAAGTTGAAAAAGAAAAGAGTAGTGTACTTTAACTGACAGCAAAGATCAAATTACTTACTTAAAATATTACCTTCGTGGGGCCCCAGTTTAAAGTACCTCCATGAGCCCTCTCCTTTTATCCAGCAATTATTAGCTACAGCAAGTGTCAGAACTGGAATGTTTTTCTGTCTATGAAAAAGAAATGAAGACAAAAAGTACGTGTTCCAATTTCTCACATAACTCTTTACATGACACAATATATCTAATTTTAAAAAAATTTAATGAATCTCTTTTTAAAAAATAAAGCAAACCTATTTATTGATTTCATGAAACTGCTATATTTCTGTTATTATAAAAGTTGAGTCTAAATTATAACAAAGGTTATTTTTCAACCTATTCTATCTTAATAAATTCACTCACTACTCTTTTTCATATTGTTTTAATCGACTACTACCTTATAGCATCTTTACTTGAAAATATGTGTCATTCAAACAAGATTATGAGTGAAAAATTCACAGAACCATGCTAGCAGATGTTCAAACCTGGACTAGCCTTTACCTGGATGGGGTAGATACAGTCGGAATTTCGATGTTCCTGCCTTCCTTTCTCTGAATTTATATTCTAACCCCTCATCTATGAGACAAAAAGCTCCATGCCAGTCTCTGTAGCTGTCTACATTCAGGCCTGCCTTCCAGAAATGTAGCCCCGGTTCTAAAATTGCCTTTTCCTCTACCCTTCTAAAAAGGAGCATCAGGAAAGGCAAGATCTTAAGTGAAGTTAAACTTGTTACTCATAGTAAATTCTTAGGCAGTGATGTATGTTAATATTTGCTGTAAACATCTGGTATTTTGAAATTATGGAATCATTCTGCCAACTAGGCTGCTAGAATTTTCTTTAACCCTGAAGAGTTGATCTCTGAGATGGAGTCCCATCCATGCCCAGCTCTGTACAGCTCTGCAGAATGCTGAGAAGAAAGGGTAAAGCCCCAAACAACAGTGACTTCTCACCTAAAGTTCCCTTTCAGCAAACATCCTCCCCCTATTGCTGCTCTAATAGAAATAAGATGGAGGAACTTTGAGCATTTGTTCAAGAAAAAGATGAGAAACTGTACCCGTAGTCAAAATCAACCAGACACTGACAGAACTTTTCATTATGTTGGTGCCACACAGATAGGATCATAATTTGTTGTTTTGGAAATGTCTTCATGTGCTGCTTTTCACTTTTTTTTCATCTTTAATTGCATTGAAATCCCATTGCTGCTTTACAGACTAACACTCAAAAATGCTCGATTTACTTTCACAAGGAAGTATCCAGGACTTGACCCTTAGGTACCTTTTCCTTTTGTAGCAAGCAGTGCACATTTGATTATCCTACCCCACCCAGTGAGTATACTATACACTTAAACTACCTAAGACAGTGTTTCACTTTGAAGGCTGATTGCTTCAGTACATTATATTCTTTCTTTATCCCCACAATAGAAAGAGTAAAGTACTGATTTGGAATGACTCGGGAGGTATGCACACTCTAAGAGAACTCCTCAGTGCCTCATTCTCCAGAAATAACCCAGAATCATAATCCTTTCCACTGTCCTTGCCAATTCAAACAGAGTATGGGTCGGATACAATCTTGGATAAGGCTTGAATCCAATCGCAAATAGAGTCAGGCATAGTGAGGCTTCCCCATGTAATAGAGATGATGCTGTACATCATGACATATATGATGCCCCACAGCTAGGGAGTAAAAGACCAAAAGGTTTTCTCCTGGGAAAATTTGTTTGTGTATCATCTTTTGTAAAACTTTTTTGAGTCTTCATCCTATGTGGCCTCCTTTTGGAGCTCTCTACAACCTCAGCTGATGCAGAGTTCTGAACACGGAAGCAGAGCACATGAAGATAAGATGCACAACTTAACAGCTATTTCTCTTTCATGCTGGTCTAAATAAACAAGAAGCTTACCTTTACACAGTGGAACTCTCAGTGGAAATGGCATTTTTGTTTAGCAAAAGATTCATCTGACCTGTTGTTGAACACTTGGTTTCGATACACACGAAATACATCCATCCTGGAGAGGAGTATTTTCATCATCCTAGCACTGGGGAATGGAGAAACCCAGTGCCACTGGGTAGACAGTGTCCCCAAGATGGTTTTATATCCTGAGAAGAAAATTTGCTTTTCTTCTTCGGGGTCTTGTTATCTACTTCCTGTCTTGATTTGGTTGTCTGACATTTCACATAATCGGAATCCAATTACTGAGAGCTAGTTTCTGAAACGTGCAATTCTGAAGTTCACCCTAGAGATATAATTTATCATGGTCTCATTCCATTTATGCTACACCTTCTCTAGAGCTCTTGTCCCTCGCATCTCAGAATATTCTTTTCCAGTGTAGTTTCCTCACTCTAGCAAGTTTCCATAGTGCAATCCCTAAGCTCATTTGAGAGATGCTGAATGACAGTCAGGAGACCTCAACTGTGGGCCCAGTCTGCATTCTAAGAGTCTTTTAACTTTGAACAATTCGTTTAATTATCTTACATTTCATTTCTGTTTCTATTGAAAAGAAAATCAGGCTGGCATGGTGGTTCAGGCTTGTAATCCCAGCACTGTGAGAGACTGAGGCTGGAGGATTGCTTGAGGTCAAGTGTTCAAAATCAGTCTGGGCAACATAGTGAGACCCTATCCCTACAAAAAAAAAAAAAATTGTTTTTAGTTAACTGGCCCTAGTGGCACATACCTGTAGTCCTAGCCACTCAAGAGGCTGAAGGTGGAAGATTGCTTGAGTCCAGGAGCTCAAAGTTAAGTTAGCTATGATTGTGCTACTGCTGTCCAGCCTGGGCAACAGAGAGAGACTCTGTCTTTAAAAAAATTAGAAGAAGAAGAAAGAAAGAAAAGAAAGTCAAAACATTTAGTATACACACTCTTAGGAGAATAATTGAGATGATAGACTTTAAAATAATTGACAATTTTTATTTTCTGGAAAGGTAATATACCCCTACTACATGTTCATGAAATGTTTTATTAATCTAGCCTTCTCACCTAAGCATCTTCCCCAAAAATGATACAGAATTCATCCATGGTATCTCTATTTTTTAGTTAATAATCATTCTCTTCTCCAGCCTCAGTTTTTACCCCTTCTTTTTTTCTCTGCTAATACTAAAGTCTGGAATTGAATAAACATACGACAAAAATGTACTTAAGTCTCTGGCCTTCAGAAAGCAAAATTACTTTCCTACATTTGTTACAATACTTAAGATGAGCAGGTTTCAGGCTGAGCATGGTGGCTCACACCTGTAATCTCAGCACTTTGGGAGGCCGAGGCTGGCAGATCACCTGAGGTCAGGTGATCTGAGCCTGGCCAACATGGTGAAACCCCGTCTCTACTAAAAAAATACAAAAATTAGCCGGATGTTATGGTGGGTGCCTGTAATCCCAGCTACTCGGGAGGCTGAGGCAGGGAGAATTGCTTGAACCCGGGAGGTGGAAGTTGCAGTGAGCCGAGATCGCACCACTGCACTCCAGCCTAGGCGAAAGAGTGAGACTCTGTCAAAAATAAATAAATAAATAAAAAATAAATGAATAAATAAATAAGAGGTCTCACATTCATGGTTTGTATTTCTGATTGAAACTGCCTAACAAATCATACTGTACTATTTCTGCCCCTCTTTAAGCCTCTGTTTGTACCCACCCTCTGATGACAGCTCTGTGATGAGCTCTCAAATGTTAATCAGTGCCTGCAATGGTCATGTCTAACTCAGTCTAGGATTAAGTTGTTTGCTAAGCAAGACTCCCCTCCAACAAAGTGGTGGACCATAAAGATTAAGTGCGCCAATCTCTTGGGAAATTACCCAGAACTAGCATACATTTGAGGGAAACTACGAGGAAGGTTACAGGTACTCCCAAATTGGCTCATACACACAGAAGTAATGGAGTGTGGGAATGGCTGCATTGGCAACACAGAGCTGATTCCCCTCAGGAGCTTCATGCATTAGAGTGTTAATTGCTGTCACCACTCCCAATTCTCAAGGGCAGGGCCTCCATGCCACTCTTATTTTTCTTGTGGAAGACTGTTCTTCTCCATCCCTGTTTCCTGCAGAACCCCACTGAAGCCTTAGGTCACTCTTAAAAAAATTCATAAAAGCTTGCTTGGTAGGGTTTTAGGATATTCGCCTATAACCCAAATCTAGCTTTTATCCTTCAATGCACCAATTCCAGTGAGCAGTGAATAGGCCTGCATTCACAACAGGTTAAAGGGAAAAAAAGAAAAATCCTCTCCCTTGGCTCTAGAATTCTCTTATTTCTCCTTCTGGAGACAAGAGAGTTGTGCTTTATTCTACTGAGATATATGCAAAGAACATAATGGGCCACTGTGAACTTTACAAGAGTCCATGGATATCCAGTGCATGTCTCACGGTACTATTTAAGTTGCAAAATAATAGCATTGAATAAAAAGATTTAAGACTTCAAATAAGATGTAGAAAAAGTGAATCTTATGTTCTACTGGGAAAAAAAGAGAAAGGAAGAAAGTTATCCAAAATAATACAACAGATTAACTTTGCGTACTTCTTCAAATTTTTAATATATATATGAAGAGATTTCACACAATTTTGAGATAATGCAAGTATAGTATCATTGTCTGATATGTTCTTTATCCAGTATGTGCCCTTAAATGAATCATTTCTCTATTTATTTATTCATCTACCAAGTCAAATACTGGTAATTCCTCGGCACCACCATCTACCTATCTATTTCATTTTTTAAGACTGCTTCATAGTTGTCTATCTCGAAATTGAATGCGTTCCTTCAACAAGCATTCATAAAGGCACACTAATATTTACTATAAATTCATACCCTTGGTATTGCAAAAAAATAAACATGAATATAACAAATTACTTCCTGCTAGGAATTCTGCATATAATTAGAGTTAGCTACTTCCAGAGAAGCAGTTTGTTTGGCTTGCAATTCCTTGGCCTAAAAAGCATTATTTGCCATTGTTACAGTTTACTTAGCTTAACCTTAGCACACATTTTCTCACACTGTTAAAACTGACATTAAAAAGTAATTAAGGCCGGGCATGGTGGCTCACACCTGTAATCCCAGAGCTTGGGGAGGCTGAGGCGGGGCAGATCATGAGGTCAGGAGATGGAGACCAATCTGGCTAACACGGTGAAACCCCATCTCTACTAAAAATACAAAACATTAGTTGGGCGTGGTGGCACGCCACTGTAGTCCCAGCTACTAGGGAGGCTGAGGCAGGACAATCACTTGAGCCCAGGAAGCGGAGGTTGCAGTGAGCCAAGATCGTGCCACTGCACTCCAGCCTGGATGACAGAGTGAGACTCTGTCTCAAAAAAAAAAAAAAAAAAAAAAAAAGTAATTGAAAATGTGTCATTCTGGAGATGGATGTTGATAACAGAGAAGACTGCATGGTAGCATGGCATGGTGGGGAGTGGAGATATGTGAACTCTCTGTACATTCTGTTAAAAGTTTCTATGAATGTAAAACTGCTCAAAAAATAAAGTCTATTTAAAAAGGAAAAATGGTAATTGAGCTTGTTCTAGCTTTCACTTAGGTTGTAAAAAGCTGGAAAGAGCATTGCTTCCATCCTAGAACAAGAAAAGGTTTTATAACCTACACAACCATAACTATTCTTGAATTGATAAGAGAACTGAGGTTGCAGGGAAACTAACTAGCATGAAATCTGAGGAAATACAGGTAATCCCAGAAAGACATGGAGCGTGAGCTCTGTGTTACCTGGGCCAGAGTGTGAGAGGAAAATGAGGCCACCCTAGGTGCTAGTAAGAACTGCTTTGCCAAATTGCTGAAGGTTAAGTGTGAGGTATTGTGAGAATCAGGAACCACAGATAAATGAGAAGTTTACATCTTTTCTCAATATTTTATTCTCAGACTTGGAGACTTGGAATGTCCTGATGAGAATGCTTGAGGGAGGGTGAAACGCCACAGAAGGCCTCCTTTATGATGCAGGTTGAGGTAAGGGCGGCAATAGTGGCTGCAGGAAGACAGGAAGTCCACTCACTCTTGCCAAGTCTGTCTCCCGCATGGGACGAAACCAGGAACCACTCACTGGAGGAAGGGCAGGAACCCTTTTTTCCCCACAGACAGAGGAAGACTATTGCTGAGAGAAGGAAAAAGCAAACAAGCAAAAATAAACACTTTCTAGCCCTGACTCCAGACCATGAGCCCTGTCCTAAGGCTGGGAAAGAGACTGGATCACTGTGACCCAGGGACAAGGACAAACGATGTGCCTAAGACTGAGATAGAGCTGGAATAGCAAAGCATAATCCCCATTCTCTGTCACCAGGACAGCAAGAATTGAAGAGCAGGTATTGTGGCTTAAGTTTACCATGGACAAAAGGCAGCATGTGGAAAGACACAATATAGTGTGGAGTCTCACAGTAAGAGCTTAAAACTGAGGGTGGAACAGCAATGTTTGAGAAAACCCTCCAACAATTAACTCTTCACCCCAAGCACAAGCAATGCTCAATGCTAGAGAAATTTAGATGCACTGGTGCACGGAGGATAATCAACAACAAAACTCAAACCCAGGTCAACCCCTGATGCCATTGATTCCCACATACCCTGGACCCACCTACAGACACACACAACACACAAAACTATAGGACAACAGTGTTTTGTGGTTTTTCTTGTAGAGATTGTTTACCCCCATGTTAGCTGTATTCCTTGGTATCTTATTTTGAGTGTGTGGCTACTGCAAATGGGCTTGTGCATTTGATTTGGCTCTTGGTTAGAATGCTATTGGTATATAGAAACTATACTGATTTTTGTATTCTGAAACTTTACTGAAGTTGTGTATAAGTTCCAGGAGTCTTTTGGCAAAGTCTTTTGGGTTTTCTAGGTTTGGAATCATATTGTCACTGAAGAGAGATAATTTGACTTCTTATTTTCCTATTCAGATGCCTTACGGTTCTTTCTCTTGCCTGATTGCTCTGGCTAGGACTTCCAGTACCATATTGAAGAGGAGTGGTGAGATTGGGCATCCTTGTCTAGTTCCAGTTCTCAGTGGGACTGGTTCCAATTTTTGCCTATTCAGTATGATGTTAGCTGTGGGTTTGTCATAAAAGGCTGTTATGATTTTGAGGTATGTCCCTTTTACCTACTTTGTCGAGAGTGTTTTTTTTTTTCATGGAAAAAAATGTTGGATTTTATAAAAAGGTTTTTCTGCATCTATTGAGATGACCATATGGTTTTTGTCTTTAAGTCTGTGTATGTGGCGAATCATATTTATTGATTTGTGTATGTTGAACCATCCTTGTCTCCCAGGAATAAAGCTTACTTGATCATGATGAATTAACTTTTTGATAGGCTGCTGGATTTGGTTTGCTCATGTTTTTTGAGGATTTCTGCATCATCCATCAGTGATATTGGACCAAAATTATCTTTTTTGGTTGTGTTTCTAACAGATTTTGGTATCAAGATGATGATGCTGGTTTTGTAGAACAAGTTAGAGAGAAGTCCTTTCTTCAGTATCAGTTCTTTTTTACATAGGGTAGAATTTGGCTATTAATCCATCTGTTCCATAGTTTGTTTGTATTTATTTATTTACTTATTGACAGGTCTTTAAAATTACTGATTCAATTTCAGAACTCATTATTGGTCTTTTCAGACTTTTAGTTTCTTCCTGGTTAAATCTTGGGAGGTTGTGTGTTTCCAGGAATTTATCCAGGTTCTCCAGGTTTTCTAATTTGTGTACATAGAAGTGTTCATAATAGTCTCTGTGGTTCTTTTGTATTTACGTGGGATCAGTTGTAATGTCATAGTTGTCATTCCTAACTGTGCTTATTTAGATCTTTCCTATTTTTTTTTTTTTTTTTGTTAATCTAGCTAGTGGTCTATTGATCTTATTTATTTTTTTAAAAATCAACTTTTGGAATCATTGATCTCTTGTATGGATTTTTGTGTCTCAACTTCATTCACCGCTCAAAGAAATTGGAGACAACACAAATAAATGGAAAAACGTTCCATGCTCATGGATTGGAAAAATCAATATCATTTAAATGGTCATACTGCTCAAAGCGATGTACAGTTTCAATGCTATTCCTGTTCAAACTGCCAACATCATTTTTCAAATTAGAAAAAACTATTCTAAAATTCACAGGGAAAACAAAAAGAGCCCAAATAACCAAAGCAATCCTAAGAAAAAACAAACAAACAACAATAACAAAAAACCAAAGCTGGAGGCATCACATTACCTTATTTCATAATATGCTGCTACAGTAACCAAAAAACGTATAATACTGGTATAAAAACAGACACACAAAGCAAGGAACGGAAGAGAGAACCAAAAATAAAGCTGCACATCTACAATCATCTGGTAATCAATAAACTTGACAAAAATAAGCAATTGGAAAAAGACTCCCAATTCAATAAATGGTGCTGAGATAACTGGCTATCCATATGCAAAACAATGAAACTGGATGACCACTTATCTCCACATACAAAAATTAACTGAAGGTGGATTAGAGACTTAAAAGTAAGATCTCAAACTATAAGAATTACAGAATAAAACCTAGAAAATACCCTTCTTGAAATTGGCCTTAGCAAAGAATGTATGGCTAAGTTTTCAAAAGCAATTGCAGCAACAACAAAAATGGACATGTGGGACCTAATTAAATTAAAGAGCTTCTCCACAGCAAAAGAAACTATCAACACAGTAAACAGAAAACACACAGAATGGGAGAAAATATTTGCAAAGCATGCATCCAACAAAGTTCTAATATCCAAAATCTATAAGAAACTTAAATCATTAAGCCAAAAGCAAATAACCTTTTTAAAAAGTGAACAAAGGACATGAAGAGATACTTCTCAAAAGAAGACATACAAGAGCCAACAAACATGAAAAAATGCTCATTATTACTAATCATCAGAGAAATGCAAATCAAAACAACAGTGGTACATCTAACACCAGCCAGGATGGCTAAAAAATAAAAAAATAAAAAAATAAACAGATGTTGGCAAGGCAATGGAGAAAAATGGACATGTATACACTGTCTGTGGAAGGGTAAACTAGTCCAGTCACCGTGGAGAGAAATTTGGGGATTTCTCAAACAACTGAGAGTTGAACTACCATCCAACCTAACAATCCTATTACTGGGTATATACTCAAAGGAAAATAAATCATTCTATTAAAAGGACACATGCACCTGTATGTTCACTGCAGTGCTATTCACAATAGCAAAGTCATGGAATCAACCTAGGTGTCCATCAGTGATGAATTGGATAAAGAAAATGTGGTACATATATACTATGGAATACTATGCAGCCATAAAGAAAAATAAAATCACGTCCTATGTGGCAACATGGATGGAGCTGAAGGCCATTACCTTAAGCAAACTAGCATAGAAACAGAATACCCATGTTCTCATTTATAAGTGGCAGCTAAACATTGTGTATACATGGACATAAAAAAGGGAACAATAGACAATGGGGACTAGTATAAAGGGGAGAAAGAGAGGAGGGAAAGAACTAAAAAAACTAGCTGTTGGGTACTATGCTTACTACCTGAGTGATGGGTTCAGTCATACCGTAAACCTCAGCATCATGCAATGTACCTTTGCAACAAACCTTCACATGTACCTCCTGATCCTAAAATAAAAGTTGAAAAAGAAAAAATACTGCAGGACAAGCAAAACAGGCATGCCCATTTCAAGTCATACTCTTATTTTTTCTCAGAGTCTATTATCCTACACACACAATGTTTGGATCTAACCAAAATTAAAGATCAGAGGAAAAAGCTGGAAAAAAATGTCACTGAGCAAAAGAATTAACACAACCAGAATCAAATATGGCCTGAATATAGGAACTATCACACAGGGACTTAAAATAACTCTCTTTGATAAGTGAACAGATCCTGTGGAAAAGATGGTCAGCCTCTGTAAACGTGTAAGGAATTTGGACTGTAAATTGAAAACTGTATAGAAGAATCAAATGGAAATGCTGGACATGAAGAACATAATAACAGATGAAGAATGCTGATGAGTGGGTTCAAGAGAGCCAAGAAACAATCAGTGAAGATAAAGATAAATCAAGAGACATTAGCAAGCCTGAAGCACAAAGAGAAAAGAATAATAATGATAAAATAGAAGAGAGCAGCCAAGGACTGTGGTACAATATCAAACAATCTAACATACATAAAATTTGAAAATTGCAGAAGAGAAATCAAAACAGAGTAAAAGGAGAAGTATTTGAAGAGATAATGACGAGAAAAATAATAAAAGAAATTGGAGCTCAAATCCAAGAAGCTCAGCCAAATAGCATAACTGAAAATAAGCAAAGAAAAGTCTACATTCATGGTATTCAAACTGTCAGAAAGCTAAAATAAAAGTGAAAACCTTGAAAACAGACCAAGGAGAAAAAAAGATACATCATACACAGAAAAACAAAAACACAAATCAATACAGATATTTTGTTGGAAACTATGCTAGCCAGAAGAAAATGGAGTTACATCTTTAAAACTGTGAGATGGGGGAAACTATCAGCTAAGAATTTTATATGCAGAGAAAACATGTTTTTGAAAATTAAAGAAAAATAAATTCTTTTTCAGAAAAAAAGCAAATAAATATATTTCCAGCAGACTTAGACCAGAAGAAGTGTTTTTTGTTTGTTCGTTTGTTTGAGGTGGAGTCTTGCTCCGTCGCCCAGGCTAGAGTGCAGTGGTGTGATCTCGGCTCACTGCCAGCTCCACCTCCCGGGTTCACGCCATTCTCCTGCCTCAACTTCCCAAGTAGCTGGGACTACAGGCACCCGCCACCACATCCAGCTAATTTTTTGTATTTTTAGTAAAGACAGGGTTTCACCATGTTAGCCAGGATGGTCTCGATCTCCTGACCTCGTGATCCGCCCGCCTCAGCCTCTCAAAGTGCTGGGATTACAGGTGTGAGCCACCGCGCCTGGCCCCAGAAGAAGTGTTAATAGAAATTCTTCAGGAATAGAATACCAGACAGAAAATTGGATCTATACAAGAAAAGAAAAAAGAAAGAAATGAAAATAATAGAATAGAAAAGAAAAGAAAAGAAAGAGAAAAAGAAAAAGAAAAGGAAAGGAAGGTAGGTCATCCTGGAAATAGTAAGATTTAAAGTTAACATAAAATTCACTTTTAAATATTTAACAGACTACAGGATAATTGACCTAATTAAACTAAAGAGCTTCTGCACAGCAAAAGCTGAAACAGCATAGCAATTATTTGTATTCATAGTTTATGTTAATATAAAATCTTTGAAAATAAAAGTATAAAAATGAGGAGTAGCAAATAGTAGCACACTAAGGTTCCTGTATGAATACAGAATATCCTGTGAATATGCTATTGTACATGATAAAAGGGCCTTGCAGATGCATTTAAATGAAGGATTTTTAAATTGGGATATTGTCCTGGACAATGTGGGTGGCCCCAGTGTAATCACAAGTTTCTTGTAAAGAACAAGATAAGAGGATCAGGGTCAGAAGAAAGATATGTGATGACAGAGGATCATTTATCTGTCATCATAAGGAGGACAGAATGGAGTGGAGGATCAGAGACACAGAGAGGTTTGCTGTGCTGTTGGTCTTGTGGAAGGAGGAGCCACGAGCCAAGGAGTGGAAGTCAGCTCAAAAAGCAGGAAAGCAAGAAATGGAATCTTCCCCAGAGACCACAGGGAGAAATGCAGCTCTGGCAACAGCTTGATTTTGCCCTAGTAGAACCCATATCAGACTCTGACCTTTGTAATGTTAAGATAATAATTTTGTAATGTTTTGAGTCACAAAGTTTGTGGGACTTTGTAAAATAAAGTGGAACTTGTGGAATTCCTGCTTTTACAGCAGGAATAAGAAACTAAAATAGGCTCACGTTCACCAAATATGGGGCAGTTTGAACATCAATAAAGACAATAATTGCCATGGATTAAGACACATCGAATAAATGTACATCAGTGAGTTCACAACTATAATGAAAAAAACCTCACCTCATTTGTTGTTTTGAAAAGTGGCAAAGAGGAAAAATTAAAAAATTTATTCTGCCTTTCTCATACCAACTGTACCTCAGGAGGATGAAATAGTGATGAGGTGGAAGTTTCTCTCTGTAAACGTATTTTAGATTATAAAGAGAAAAGGATGATAGACTCTCATCATGTTGAAACCCCTAATAAATTAATAGAGCTAGGTCAGTCCTTCTCTATCAGGGGCAATATTGGCATTGCCTAGTGGGGAGGGAGTACTAGGGCCATCTAGTAGGTAGAGGTTAGGAATGTCGCTAAGTATCCTACCATGCACAAAATAGCCCCCATAACAAATAATTATTCAGCCCAAAATGTCAATAGATATTTGGCACTTTTGAAAAATCCTGACCTGTGCGATATAATAACTGTAACAATCCCCAGACAAAAAAAAAGAAACATTGTGTTTCTTGCTGCAAACATCATGTGCTTCTTGCTAGAAGGACATGTGACCATCTATGGAATACTATTGTCAGAAAAATAAATAAGTAAATCTGATGAAACCTCTGGATTAAACAGGAGATACAGAAATAAAATAACATGTAAAATTACACTATAGGGATGTCATCAAAAAATCTAGACTGTATGAGAAGTCCAACAGGAACAAATGATGCAGTTTTATTTACAAAATAATTCCAACAGTAAAAAAGCAGAATTTATAGGTTACTAAATTACCATAAATTTATTAATTGATAGAGTAGAAGAATTCTCAGAGGCATAGTAGACAATTGGAATATATGGGTCTCATTCAGATTCTTATTTGAACAAACTGTAATTTTTATATGTATTAGATTTTTAAGGAAAAACTTCAGTGGTGTTTTTATGGTTATTAACTAATGAAAAACATTTTTTTTTCAAATACTTTTCAGTGTCTTTTTAAATTTTTTCTATTTAATGGCTAAATAAACAATAAAGTTTAGAAGAGCATCTTATTTTGTATTCCTGTATCAAGATAATGTTCATGCCTTCTATCGGGAATGCCTTTCACAGGCAGCTGTGAATTAGAAGTGTGTGCAGTCATAAGGTGATCCAACTAATTTAATTTATGAAGATTTAAGTTACTGAGAAAGTGCAGCCTTGAAATTAAAAAGTCTATCAAATAAAAAAGATAAAAATTGAAATGTAATAGATGGAATATACGATGGTTAATATTGACCATCAACTTGATTGGATTGAAGGTTACAAAGTATTGTTCCTGGGTGTGTCTGTGGAGATGTTGCCAAAGGAGATTAATATTTGAGTCAGTGGACTGGGAGAGGCAGCCCCACCCTCAATCTGGGTGGGCACCATCTAATCAGCTGCCAGCATGGCTAGGATAAAAGCAGGAAGAGGAACATGGATAGACTAGATTGCCTGAGTCTTCTGGCCTCCATCTTTCTCCTGTGCTGGATGCATCCTGACCTTAAACATCAGACTCCACTCCAATTTCTTCAGCTTTGGACTCTTGGACCTACAACAGTGGTTGGCAAGGGGCTCTCAGGCCTTCGGCCACAGACTGAAGGCTGTGCTGTTGGCTTCCCTACTTTTGAGGTTTTGGAACTCCAACTGGCTTCCTTGCTCCTCAGCCTACAGAAGGCCTATTGTGGGACTTTACCTTTTGATCGTATGAGTCAATACTCCTTAATAAACTTTTTTCATATATTTGTCTATCCTATTAGTCTTGTCTCTCTAAAGAAACCTGATGAATACAGAATATGAGACTATAGTAGTCTATTTCCAAATACCTAAGGCCCACTCTCAGCATTTCTGCTTCCTGAGAGATCAAGACTTGGATACCCCTTCCAGGAAGAATCCCAACATGCTTAGGTGGGGTTTGAAGGCAAAGGATTGTGTGATGGTTGATAGAGAAATGTCACAAACACTGTGACCACATGACTGCTTACAGAAATGAAGATATAGCATCTTCATGTATTTTCCTCCTTGAGGTATTATGTATGTATTTGTATTTTTGATTACTTTCTCCTTATCTCCTTCCCATACCATTTTATATAGGGCATGTTCATGATGGTGAATTTTCCAGTTTACTACACAATTTACAGAATGTTCAGACAGTATCCTCACATTTTAAAAGAGGAATGAGATTCAGATGACATTTCCAATCTGGGAGATGAAATGTTTTAGCTGACATCGCTTTTAAATGACACTACTTTACTTGTCTCCTTCCCATTGCATCTAACTTAATTCAGACATCTCTAATGTCTCAAGAGTATTACTGAAGCAGACCCAGCAGGCAGGCTGGTCGTCTTGCCTCTAATCCTTTTTTCCACTATCTCATTTGCCAGAGTGATAGTTTTTAAATGTGATTTTTTTTCAATCTATACTCCTTCTAAAAATTCTCCACTGACTATTGTTTTCTATCAGAATAAAATTAAAAGATACTTAGACATTTGACACCTTCCAGGATCTGACCATGTCTAACCTGCCTGCTTTATCTTTACTACTCCCTCACTCTTCTCTGCCCTGAAATTGAACTTCCAGCATTTTTTGGACTTTCATTCTTGCTCACATCTCTACAACTTTGTACAGGTTGTTTCTTGTTTGGGTTTCTTATCTTCTAGATAACTTGTTCTTACATTTCTGGTCTCAACCCAAAGATCCTTTTATAGGAAGACTTCTGCAATCATTTCCAGCAGGTTTCCCTTCACTGTAACACCACAATGCATTATCATTGTTTCATCATCTGTCTTCCCTACTATGCGAAATTATCCTTGTCAGGATGGTATCATATTGACTATTGTGTCCAACAACCATTTATTGACACTGACACAGAATAGATACTCCACTGATAATACTTGAAATAAAAATTTAATTTGCCAGCATTGTCATCTTTTAGGATGACTGCCTATCTTGCAAAATTTAAGATTGCATTACTATTAATATAAAATTCAGATATCAAATGGGCTTTGAGTTGTATGTCTTCAACACTGTAGGAAAGCTTAGATTCTATGATGATGTGTTGACAAATGTAAGAAATGCAAATCAACTGACTTAAAGAAAATGCAAAAGGAAGAAAGGACTTGGACACCTTCAAAGGAGTAGAGAGACCAGCTATGATCGTATTCTTTCTTTTCTTTCCCCTTTTTCAATTATGTCTTCTCCTTCTTTTATATCAGTTATGCTTCTTTTCAAAGGGAAGTCCACTGTCAGATAAGCCCAGGTTACAAGATTTACGAAAGTTCACCTACGGCTCTGTTGTATGTGTGAGGGCGGGAAAGACAGAGGCGGCAAGAGAAGTTCTCAGTGTGGAGACTTGAGGGTAACATTTGCCCAGCTAACTGACCTTTGAAGTTCGAAAATTCGTATTAAATTATCTTACCCTTCACTGACTTTGGCTGAAGAGTTTGTCCTTAGATTAACTATGTCTTTGACCTTTTATACAGTATCTCATAATTTGTGTGCTTTTTTGTGTGTTTCTGAAGATTCAGAGAGGGCCAGGTGTGGTGGCTCACACTCGTAATCCCAGCACTTTGGGAAGCCGAGGCAGGTGGATCACCCAAGGTCAGGAGTTCGAGACCAGCCTGACCAACATGGAGAAACCCCATCTCTACTAAAAATACAAAAAATTAGCCAGGCATGGTGGCACATGCTGGTAATCCCAGCTACTTGGGAGGCTGAGGCAGGAGAATCACTTGAACCCAGGAGGCGGAGGTTGCAGTGAGCCGAGATTGTGCCATTGCACTCTAGCCTGGGCAACAAGAGTGAAACTCCATCTCAAAAAATAAAAAATAAATAAAAAACGTTTCAGAGAAAGAGCTTATGAATTTTTCAGAGATTAATCATTTTTAATATATTAAATGACATACCTATATATGCAGTAAAATTCTTCTCAAACTGTTTGGATACTGTCAAGGAGTGCCTGAAGCTTAACTTTTCTTAGTCAACAATAGTCTTTAGTACAAACAACCATTGATTATAACCCTATAAAGGTAAAACAAGACCTTGAGTTGATATTTTTTCACTGAATTACCTCCGGCACTCAGGAAAAGACATTATGTTCACCTTTTGTAGGTACTGCACAAAAACATTTTAGTCAGCCTTGACAATAACACTTTTCTCAGAATGTTGACTCACACAATTACTGCATATGATGACCTATGCTACAAATTATTTAAAGTGAGTCTTCAAATGTAAAAATGTGCTTTGTTTTCAATGGAAGCACCATAACCTTTTATAAAATGTGGATGTGTAAGTACCAGTGGTCTAAGGTAACATCCATGAATAGGTTTATGATTACAAACGATGTGACAAATCAAAACAGTAAGTAGTAATTTTTTTTCAATGATTGTCAGGCTGTAAGAGTGGAGGTGGAAGAAGTGTGGGAAGTTTTATAACAGCAGTATCTAACTCCACTGTTCATAAACATAACCCCACATCCCACACCCCATCCAACTCAACCACTCAGCCTCCTACATAACACCCACAGTTCATGTTATGTCATCTCCTTCCTGGTTGCCAGGACAATATAGTTTACACCTGTCAGATCTGAGTTGGATGAACACTGAGGTAAAGTTGGTTTCTCTAAGTCATGCTCGTGAGTCAAGTTGCCAACTTAGATGTTAACCCAGAGAATTTCCATAATAGTTTCTGCCAGGCCCCCTTCACCTCTTTATTCCTTAGGCTGTAAATCATGGGGTTCAGCATTGGTGTCAAAATGGCATAAAAGAGAGAGAACAACTTCTCCTGAAGGACAGAGAGACTGGAGTGGGGCTTGATGTAAGTGAAAATGGCCAGGCCATAGCACAGGGCAACCACCGTGAGGTGAGAGGCACACGTGTGGAAGGCTTTCCTCCTTCCTTCTCTGGACTGGATCTTTAAGATGGTGGAGATGATCCGGATGTAGGACAAAAGAACCAGGCAGAAGGGTGTCATCAGAAGAACAATGCTAGACACCATGATGGCGACCTCATTGGAAGAAGTGTCCACACAAGCCAGCCTGACCACAGCTAGGAGTTCACAGGATATATGATCAATAAACTTGTTAGTGCACATGGGCAGCTGGAAAGTGATAGCAGTCTGCACAAGAGAGTTGATGGAGCCACTGACCCAGGATATGATGGCCAACCTAGCACACAGCGCTCCATGAATGATGGCCGAGTATCGCAGGGGGTCACACACAGCCACATAGCGGTCATAGGCCATCACTGCCAGGAGAACAAATTCAATCCCACCCAAGGCCAGGGAGAAAAATAACTGGGCTGCACAACTCTGCAATGGGATGGCTTTATGTTCTGCAAGAAAATGCGCCAGCAGCTGAGGGACTATGCTTGTGGCATAAGAGACATCAACAAGGGAGAGGTTGGTGAGAAAGAAATACATGGGAGTGTGGAGTCGGTTGTCCAGTCTGATCAGAAGGACAATGAGACAGTTCCCCAGCATGGTCACCATGTACATGACCAAGAACAGGACAAAGAGGGAGACCTGAGTGTTCCAGTCACTGGACAGGCCGTGGAGAATAAATTCACTCACCCAAGTCTGGTTATTTGTTCCCATTAAAATATTTAAGGATTATTAATCTGTGAAGGGAGTCAGAAAAAAACAGAAGTTGTTGACTAACCATAAGAATAATTTGTTTGAATGCATTCTATACATGCCAGCCAGCCCTAGGCAGGTACTTCAGGTCATTTATTGGCCAAAATGACAGTCTTGACCCAACATGCATTACATTTACTTTGCATCAGAGAGACAAACTATGGCCTTTACAAGACGCAATTTGATGTCAGGGAAGCCAGTTAAATCCTAGAAATGATGCATTGCAACATTAGGAATTCTACATCTTTACAAACTTACTTCAGATTCCAGGGCAAGGAGAGGATTGCAAATGGCAACCAGCAGGTAAAAATGATAAGCAATGAAGAAGAATATGGTTGGAAAGTTAACATATTACCTTAAATATGTCAACTAGACTCATCTTGATGGAATGTGTAAATGTACTACAAAAGTAAATAATGTATTGCAACACTAGAAATTCTGAATCTTTACCAACTTACTTCAGATTCCAGGGCAAGGAGAGAATTTCAAATGACAACCAGCAGGTAAAATGATAAGCAATAAAGAAGAATATGGTTGGAAAGTTAAAGAATTACCTTAAACATGTCAACCAGACTCATTTTGATGAAATGTGTAAATCTACTACAAAAGGAAAGATTTGGAAGAAGCAAGGCCTGGAGGAAAAATCTGGAACCGGAAACCCATGTTTAAACCTGATTTTATTAGGCAGATTCATGATGTTGGTTTATTGATAAACACTATATATGCAAGGGGACATTATTACATAACTCACGAGTACATTTAGCATCAAATGTAGATAACATATGGGGAAAGTACTTTTTGAATTTTTACTGGTAGTACAACTGTAGAATCACATGTTTTAGTAGTAACATGATGTCTGTGTCGGGATAGGTAAGCCAACAAACATGATTTTCCCTGCATCCTCTCCACAAATTCAGATACAAATAAAATTGGAGACCACCTGTAACATACCTGAAAGTATACAAATGGCTTAGATGCTTTGAGGATCCTGCGGCCCGCTGGTCTTTTGGGTAGCCTTTGACCTCTTTGTGGGATAGGATTGTAATTGTACCTTGGTCTCTTTTTTTTTTTTTTTTTTTTTTGCTTTTTTCAACTTGCTCCTGTTGCTACGGCCGTGAAAGAAAACAAATATGGATATGAATGCTTAGACTTTTTAGATACGAGGGAGGAAGAGAAAGCAGATGTCTAAGGACCCTTCTTCATTGTCCAAGACAGAGAGGAAGATATGAATTCACTTGAATGTACATTGGAATGGAGATTCCCTTCTCCTTACTTTTGCTCAGCAAGTGCTTTGTCAGTAAAACTAATGTTACAGCATCAATTTTGAACATTAAACAAAAACAAGCTACATTGTAAAAAAAAAAAAAAAAATTAGAACCAATTCCTTCTTATTCCATGTCTGCCTCTTCATGAGCTTTCCTTTTATTGCAGTGTCCACAATAAGGGAAAGTAGGAAAGAAAGGAGGCAGGAGGCATTGAGGGCAGAAACAGGTCCGGACAGACTAGGGTCTCTTACCTACAAGGGAAAGACTGTCAATGCTTCAACTCTCTTACGTGATAAAGGATTAAGCAAAACATGTAGTTCCAGAAATGCTCATCCCTTTCAGAGTTGACGTTCACATCCATTTTTTCTAGACTCTCCCTAATGTCCTCCTCAAGACCTTCCTTCTCCTCCAACATTTCCTTTTTACTGCTCTGTCCTGATGCTCCCAGCAGCATCCCTCAGCAGCACCCCTCAGTGCTTTTCTAAAATAATAATGAGCCTGAGAATACATTTGATTGCCTCAAAGAGACATTCAAATTTAAATTCTAAAACCTCAAAAACATTTCACTAAAAGAAAACCTGTCAACTATTATTGACTAGATTCCAGATTTGCATCTGAACTAGACATTTTTCCATTAACTTGGCAAACACCTATAAAGTGCCATCGTTGTTAGATGATGGATTTTTAGGGTGAATATTACCCTTAATTTTCATGGAGAGCTGACATATCAGTGAGGGAAAAGACACAGTGGTCTTCACTGTATTTGCTCCTCTGCCGCACTGGAGACCCTGCAAGCCCGTGACTCACTGTGCTCCTCTCAGTCACCCAACATGTCTCTCCACTAAGTCCTTGTCACATTACAAATGACTGACAGTGACTCATCTCAGAGAAAGTGTGAACTTCAGAGTCTAACAGCTCCTGTGTTGGATCCACATCTGTTCTGTTTCCTGAGACTCGGAGCAAGATACTTAGCGTCTCAGAGCCTCACATTCTTCATGTGTGAAATGTGCCTAATACTGGCCAGCTGAAGGGTCCTGGGTGAAATTAAAGGCGTTGAAGGCCTAGGTTCCTACAGGAGCGCTGGAACAGGCAGGTGTCCATTATTTACTGATGATCCTTAGTCTTGATTTCATGCTCTCTCATTCAGAATCTTCTTTATCCATTTACTCTCCCTCTCTACCATCCTCAGGTTTCTCTTGCTCCTGAGTATCTCCTTCGCCCTCAGTATAAAAGAAAATATACAGGCATCTCAACTTAGGAAGCTTTACTGTGTATATAGCATTCTAAATCCCCCTTCGTTTCACATCTCTAATGATTGGAATCCATTGTCTGGATTTATTTCCTAATATTTATTCCTGAGCCTGTAAACATTTCTGCCTTCACTAATCTATAGGATTTGAAAACTTAAAGGTTACTGATAACCTGCCATCATCAATTCCAGAGATTTTTTTATCGTATTTTCATTTTTTACTTAGCTTTTAATAATGTTACCTGTTTCTTCCTTCAAACTCTCAACTCTGTCATGGACTTCTGTCCTGATTTTCCTCCAATCGAATTTGCTTTCTTAACCTTCCTCGTTCCCCTGCTCTGCTCTATGAGCATTTGCTAAGGTTCTGTGCTCAGAACTTGTACTTAACTTCTACAGTTTTTCTTAGAAGTCTTTTTATTTCTAGTTATAATAATTACTATCAACTCTATATGGCTCACCCTCAATTTTACATTTAGCTCCTGGATTTCCCTTCAAAGCTCCAAATGCATTCCAGAAAAGCTGAATGAATGTTTCTTAAATATCTCACTGATGCTTGTACTCCTGTATCCATAAATGAAATCCATCCTGAGTTCTTTTTTACTATCAGCAGAATTAGATTTCTCCTAGTCTCTCAATGAGTCATCTTTTATTTTTCCCTCTTCTTCTGTATGCCACAGAATACATTCTCTTCCTTTATTTTATTATATATCTCCCCCATCTTCTCCTTACTCTCAGCCACACTTACGCTTTCCCTCTCTATTCCCATATTCTAGAGTGCCAGAGCTTCCTTGTAAATTTCCCTAATGTAACTTCCATTCACTCCAAAAATCCTACACACTACCTCCAAGTTAATTATATAAAATACAAATTTTTACGTCATTTTAAGCACAAAAAGATCTATAATGTCTAAGTGCTTAAAGATTTAAGTTTATCCTGGGTAGAAGACTTTTCATCTAATCCATAATCTGCTCTTCTTCTATGACTAACTTTTATTAACTATAGCATTTATTTTCATGCCCTGTGTTTTCCAACCAAGTCTTTTATTAAAATAAGCTAATACTTGAATATCTTTCACTGATATGTTAGCTAATTTTTATTAACCCATCAAGTTTGCTGTGCTTTTCCATGGCCCTTGTGGGTTTCAAAATAATTAAACATTAATAATTAACGTTTTTGGATTGATGTTAGATAAAGAAAATGTAAGTATCATCTGCACTTGGAAAGCCAATTGAAAGAGGAACCATGTACGAGCCAGATGATTTTAACGCACCTTCAGTTGAAACCATATGCATATTATTCTGGGCTCACCTTTCAGCTAAATATAACTGGCTTTCTATTCTTATATCACGATGAACGGACCAGGTGCCAGGTAACATGCTTCGTATCCAACCACTCCTATAGGAAGCCAAAGCTTGATCTTTACTGCTGTAATTTGTGGAATCTGTATTTCCCCTACACAAGTGGCATTCATTGAAGTCAACTAACTAAGGAAAAAACGTGAGAATATTTCTTCAATTTGTCTGTGCAAACACAACTACCAAAACCTCTTAATACAAGCACACAGCCAAGTTACAAAACCAGTACTGGACAATGAACACAGCTAATAGTCCTATTTAGCTCTTCGTGGTGTACAAGTGTGACTTGTGTGCTCTTCACAGTACTTGTCCAACACCAACAACATTACCTTTTTGCCAGGCATCTAATGTTCCTTTAGTAAGCAATAAAATTATATTTTACATTCTTAGAGTTATATCATCTTTATACTCAATAAACATCAAATCAATTTTTTTCTATATATGTTTTGAGCTTTCTTTTGACTGTTGAAAATAACCAATTCATGCTGCCTGCTCAGAACACAGTACTGAAGAATGGCATACCCTGTAGTTCACCTCCATAAACAGGATCACGATGAAAAAAGGAATTCCTATTGTATTTTATGAAATGGGGTGAACGTAGGATAATCACCGTGACCATAAAAAATAGAAAACAATGTGTGATATAGTAAGAGAGGTGCTACTGAAATATTCTGTGAATGATTATCTTTCTTTTTTTTTTTTTTGAGACGGAGTCTCGCTCTGTCACCCAAGCTGGAGTGCACTGGCCAGATCTCAGCTCACTGCAAGCTCCGCCTCCCGGGTTCACGCCATTCTCCTGCCTCAGCCTCCCGAGTAGCTGGGACTACAGGCGCCCGCCACCTCGCCCGGCTAGTTTTTTGTATTTTTTAGTAGAGACGGGGTTTCACCGTGTTAGCCAGGAGATTATCTTTCTTAAAGCCCTGTCTCTAATGCCTGAAATGTATTACATTTATGTTGAACATTGTCTTTTTTTGCGAAATGTTCAAAAATGCAATAATGCTAAATGAAACTTTTATAATATAAAGTACCTAAACATTATCAACTGGTATAACAGCTTACACTGATCCTTTACAACACATCACATAACAGTAAAAACTGGGGTTTTAGATGTAAATAACCTGAAAATTACAGAAAAAAATCAGGGAAGAGGTATGAATAGCAAAGATAAAAATTTTCTAGTTAAAATATTACCTTTATTGGAATGGCTAAGTTGAGCTAATTAATATGTGCATCACATCACATACATATTATTTTTGTAACAAGAATTCTTAAAATATATACAATAAATATATACAATTTTTATGTGTCAAACAAACATATAAAAGAAAACAAAATTACTTTTGTTGGACCCAGGTAAAAGATGCTCCATGTGCTTTCTCTGTTTATCCGGTAGTTACTAGTTACAGCAAATATCAGGACTGAAATGTTCTTCTATCTACGACAAAGAAAGACCAAAAAAATGAGTGTTTAGATTCCTCACACAGTTCGTTTTACATAATAAAAAAACCCTGATTTAACAGTTAAATTTCAATCAGTCATGATCTTTCTTTAGTAAAGCAAATCTATTCATTGATTCCATGGAATCTGTTTTCTTTTTTGGAAAAATTAAATCTAAATTGCAACAAATTAAATGTTCTTTTTCAACCTATCCTATCTCGGTAAATTCACCCGTTACTCTTTTTCTTATTGTTTCAATCAACTACTATCTTATAATATCTGTGACAAAAAATATATATCACCTGAAGAAGATGAAGAGTGAAAAATTCACAGAACTGAGCTAGCAGATGTTCAAACCTGCTTTATCCGGATGGAGTAGATAAAATTGGGCTATAGATGTTCCTGCCTTCCTTTCTCTGAATTTATATTCTAACCCCTCATCTAGGAGACAAAAAGCTCCATGCCAGTCTCTGTAGCTCTCTACATGCAGGCCTGCCTTCCAGAAGATGTGGTCCCTGTTCTAAAATTGCCTTTTCCTCTCCCCTTCTTCAAAGGAGCACAGGGAAAAGCAAGATGTTAAGTGAAGTTAAAAATGTTACTCATAGTAAATTCTTAGGCAGTGATGTATGTTAATATTTGCTGTTAACATCTGGTGTTTTGAAATTATGGAATCATTCTGCCAACAAGTCTGCTAGAATTTTCTTTAACCCTGAAGAACTGATCTCCGAGATGGGGGTCCCATCCATGCCCAGCTCCGTACAACTCTGCAGAATGCTGAGAAGAAAGGGTACAGCCCCAAGCAACAATGACTTCCCACCTAAAGTTCCCTTTCAGCCTTTTACCACATCCTCCCCCATTGCTGCTCTAACGAAATAAGAAGGTGTTGGAGGAACCATGAGCCACTGTTCATCAAGTAAAAGATGAGAAGCCAGACCCATAGTTAAAATCAATCGGGCATTGACAGAACTTATCACTGTGTTGGTGCCACGCAGACAGGATCATAAGTTGTGGGGCTCTGGAAATGTCTTCACGTGCTGCTGTTCACATTTTTGTTGTATTATTTTTAATTGCATTTAAATGTCATTGCTACTCTGTGGACCAAGACTGAAATATATTCAATTTATTCTTGCAAGGAATCAAATGTCCAGGGCTTGACACTCAGGCATAATTTCCATTTGCAACGTTGAGTTCCATGTTTTGCTATCCCACTTCAGTCAGTGTATTATACATTTTAAAGTATCTAACATAATTTTCCACTTCTATTGACTGGCTGCCTTAAAACATTAACTTCTCCCTTTTCCCCCATATTAGGAAGAGGGAAGTGTTGACTTGGAAAGACTCAGAAGGTATGCACGCTAGAAAAGTATTCCTCAATGTCTCACATTCCAAAAACATATTTTTGAATAATAATCCTTTCCACTACTTACATCAATTCAAAGAGTGCATGGTTAAACAAAACCTTCTAAGAGCTTTGTGAATTTAATCTGAAACATGCTGAGGCTTAGGGGCATATTACCAATATTATCTCTTATTCATTATAGTGATAATTCCCTAAAGCTAAGGTCTAAAAAGCCAAAAACTTTCTCTCCAGAAAATGTGTGCACCATGATTCTTATGATTCTCCACCGAATTTTAAGCTCATTTGCCCTTCTTATTGGAGTCCTCTACAATCTTAGCTGAGGCAAATAGAGCTCTGAATACTCTGTAGCGTATTCAATAGTGCACATGAAGGTTAAGTCCCACAATCTACATATGTTTTTCTTCCACGCTGCTCTAAATAAACCAGACACATTTCTTTACAGACTTGGGCTGTGATTAGAAATGTTCATTTCATTTAGAGGAAGGTGCATCTGACCTATGGTTGAACACTTGGTTGTACACACTGAATGCATCCATCACGGGCAGAAGTATTTCCATCATACTAACATTTGGATACCCAGAACCCAAGTGCCACTGGGTGGGTGAGATCTCAAAGATGGTTTTAGATATCCTGAGAAGACAATTAGTTGTTCTTCTTTGAGACCTTGTTATCTATTTCCTGTCTTGATTTGGTTGACTTTTCCCATAATCTGAGTCCAATTATTGAAGCCTAGTGTCTCAAACATGGTGCAATCCTAAAATTCGCCTTTGCCTATATGTTTTATCATGGTTTCATTCCGTAAATGCTTATCTTCTTTATATCTCCTCTCTCCTATATCTAAGTCTAGGGTATTCTTTTGTAGCATAATTTCCTTAGTCTGGATAGTCTCAACAGTGCATTCCCTACAACACACTCTAGATTAACCAAACCTGAGTCAGGAGACCTCAACGGTAGTCCCAGTTCATGTTCTGAGAGCTGTAGACTTCAATCAATTTATTTCATCATCTTACATTTAAAATTTCCCTCAGAGAAAGGAAAATTAAAATCAAAATACTCTAAGGGAAATAATTGAGAGAAAAGACATTAAAACAATTGACAATTTATCTGGAAATGTAATATACATATTTGGAAAAGTAATATATTCCTGCTACATGTTCGTTAATATCAATCAATGTCTAAGTAAAAGTTTTATAGCTATGAATTTCTCCTCTAAATTTCTTTCCCAAAAATAATGTAGAATTCATCCATGGTATCTCTATTCTAAAATTAATAATTATCTTCTTTCCCAACCTCTGTTTTCACTCTCTCTTCTTCTCTGCTAGTAATAAAGATTAAAATTGAGAAACCCATGAAATGAAAATGTAGTTAGTTCTCCAGCTTCTGGAAAACAAAATTATTTTATTACATTTGTTTTAATACTTAGAGTGAGACGATTTCATCATTCATGGTTCTTATTTCTGATCCAAACTTCCTAAAAATTCATGTAAGAATGACTTCTACCTCTCTATAAACTTCTGTTGACACTCACCCTCTGCTGAAATTTCTATTAAGAGCTCTAAAATATTCATCAGAGCCTGAGAAAGTGGACTTACCTATTTCAGTAAACGTTTAAGTTGCTTTGTAAAGAATGCTCCCCTCCAACAAAATGATGGATGATGGAGTTTAAGGGTTCCAGACTCCTCGGACTCAGGGGCTCAGAAATCACCTGAGACTAGTTTAGATTGTGAGAAAAACTACTGGGAGGAAATTCATAGATGGCCTCAAATTGGCTAATCCACAGAACTACAGAAGTGTGGCAGTGGCTGACTTTGCACAGAAGGGTTTAGAGAGTCCCCTCAGGAGCTTCATGCATTAGAGTGACTAATTGTCACCACTTCCAATTCTCCAGAGCAGAGCCTCCATGCGGCCCTTCCTGTCCCTATGGAAAGCTGTGCTCTACCATCCCTCTCCCCTCAAAAACTCCACTGAAGCCTTAGATCACTCTAAAAAGTCACAGAAGCCAGCTTTGTGAGGTTTAAGATGTTCTCCTGTAGCTTGAACCTGAGTTTTAGCACTCAAAGCCCCTATTCCAGTTAGCAGTTACGGGTCTCCATCCATACTTGGTGAACCAAGCCAACTTTTATATCTGGCACTAGGATGACCTTACCTCTGTCTGTAGACAAGAGAATTATGCTTCAACCCCCAGAGTTTTGTGCAAAGAGTTTCTCTGATCATTGCAGGTGTGGATAGAAAACTAAGTATATTTTCATGGTGTTAAGTTCCAATACTAATAACATCAAATTATTTTAAGATTTTAATTAAGAGCTAAGACTATAACTAAGACCTACATAAAGAATGTCTTATGATCCACAGGGAGAAAAAAAAGAAAGTAAAAAGTTTATCCAAAATCCTTGATATAGTTTGAAGGTATGTCCCTGCCAATTCTCATGTTGAATTGTCATCCCTAGTTTTGGAGGTGAGGCCTTGTGTGAGGTGTTTGGATCATGCGGGTGGATCCCTCATCAATGGCTTGAGCCATCCCCCTTGGTATTAAGTGAGGTCTCTCTCTGAGTTCACACAAGATCTGGTCATTTAAAAGTGTGGGGGCAGACTGGGCATGGTGGCTCACGCCTGTAATCCCAGCACTTTGGGGAGGCCGAGGCGGGCCGATCACGAGGTCAGGAGATCGAGACGATCCTGGCTAACGCAGTGAAACCCGGTCTCTACAAAACAAAAAACAAAAAAAAACTAGCCGGGCGTGGTGCTGGGCGCCTGTAGTCGCAGCTACTTGGGAGGCTGAGGCAGGAGAATGGCGGGAACCTGGGAGGCGGAGCTTTCAGTGAGCCGAGATCGCGCCACTGCACTCTAGCCTGGGCAACAGAGCGAGACCCCATCTCAAAAATAAATAAATAAATAAATAAATAAATAAATAAATAAATAAATAGAATAAAATAAAACTGTGGGGGCCGGGCGTGGTGGCTCATGCCTGTAATCCTATCACTTTGGGAGGCCAGGCTGAGGAGGGCAGATTGCCTGAGCTCAGGAGTTGGAGATCAGACTGGGCAACACGGTGAAACCCTGTCTCTGCTAAAATACAAAAGGAATTAGCTGGGCGTGGCAGCGTGCGCCTATAATCACAGCTGCTCGGGAGGCTGAGTCAGGAGAGTTGCTTGAACCCGAGAGGCGGAGGTTGCGGTGAGCCGAGATCTCCCCACTGCACTCCAGCGTGGGCTACAGAGCCAGACTTCGTCTCTCCAAAAAAAAAAAAAAAAAAAAAAAAGCAGTGTGGGGCACCTCCCCACCCCCAATCTCTCTCTCTTGCTCCTCCTTTTTCCATGCAATGTGCCTTCTCCCACTTTGCCTTCTACATGAGTAAAAGCTCCCTGAGGCTTCGCCGAAGTTGGATAGATGCTGGTGCCAGGCTTGTACAGTCTGCAGAACCATGAGCCAATTAAACCTATTTTCTCTATAAATTACTCTATCTCAGGTATTTCTTTGTAGCAATGCAAGAACAGCCTAATACAATCCTTAACATGGAATGGTTAACTTTCTATACCTCTTTAAATTTTTAATACCTAGGAAGAGGTTTGATGCAATTTTGAAAGAACAGAGTCATGTTACCATTCTGACATATTATTTATGCCTCAAGCACTCCCCGCCCTTTTTTCTTTTTACTGGGTTTGTTTACATGAGCTCTTTTTTTTTTTTTTTTTTTTTTTTTTTTTTTTCTGAGACAGTCTCACTTTGTCGCTCAGGCTGGAGTACAGTGGTGTGATCACAGCTCACCATAGCCTCAGTCTCCCAGGGTCAAGTGATTCTCCCACTTCAGCCTCCCAAGTAGCTGGAACTACGGGTATCCACCACCAAATCCAGCCAATTTTTTTATTTTTCATAGAGACGGTGTTTTGCCATGTTTCCCAGGCTTGTTTTGAATTCCTAAGCTCAGCAATCCACCTAGTCTCTAGTGAGATAAGAAGAAAAAGTGAAATGGGGAAAATGAAACAACATGATCCTAAATCACATATGGATCAAAGAAGAAATTTTGAAAGAAATTTAAAATACATTTAACTAAATGAAAATGGAAACACAACTTGTTAAAATTTGTGAAATGCGGTGAAAGTAGTGCTCAAGAGGAATTTACAGCATGTAATGTATACATTAGAAAAGAAGAAAGGTTCAAAATCAATGATCTAGGCTTCCACACTAGAAAATTAGAAAAAGAGCAAATCAAATTCAAACTCAGCAGAGGAAAACAAATAATTAAAATTTGAGGAGAAATCAATGAAATTGAAAATAAGAAATCAAAATAAAACCGGAATAAAATCATAAGCCAGTTCTTTAAAAATATCAATAATTTTGCTAAGCGTTTAGCCAGACTAATTAAGAAGAAAGAAGAGAAGACACAAACTGCTAATATTAGAGATGAAAAACAAAGACGTGACTACAGAGCCCAGGGACATTAAAAGGATAGTCAAGGAATACTGTCATAAGCGACTCTATGCCCACGTATTTGATAACCTAGATCAATGAATTTCTTAAAAGACAGAATCTGCTAAAACTCACAAAAGAAGAAATAAAATGTGAATAGGCCTATATCTATTAAAAAGTTGAATCAATAATTAATGATCTTTTAAAACAGAAAGCACCATGTCTCGTTGGGTTTGCTGGTGAATACTACCAAATATTTAAGGAAGAAAATATACCAATTCTCTACAATTTGCTTTCAGAAGATACAAGCACAGGGACTCCTCCTAACTCATTCTATAAGGCTAGCATTACCCAAATACAAAGACAAAAAGAGACAAAGGCATTATAAGAAAACTAGAGACCAATATCCCTTATGAGCATAGATGCAAAAATCTTCAACAAAATATTAACGAATTGAATCAAGCTATGTATAAAAAGAATTATACAATATGACCAAGTAGGATTTATCCCAGTATGCAAGGCTGGCTCAACATTCAAATATCAGCTAATCCAATCTATCACATCTGTAGGCTTAAAAAAAATTACATGATCAAATAAATAGATGCAGAATAAAAACTGACAAAATTCAACACCTATTCATGATATTAAAAAATTGGGAGAAAATTTTTGTAATCTACTCATCTGACAAAGGGCTAATATTCAGAATCTACAAAGAACTCAAACAAATTTGCAAGAAAAAAACAAACAACCCCATCAAAAAGTGGGCAAAGGATATGAACAGACATTTCTCAAAAGAAGACATTCACACAGCCAACAGACACATGAAAAAATGCTCATCATCACTTGCCATCAGAGAAATGCAAATCAAAACCACAATGAGATACCATCTCACACTAGTTAGAATGGCAATCATTAAAAAGTCAGGAAACAACAGGTGCTGGAGAGGATGTGGAGAAATAGGAACACTTTTACACTGTTGGTGGGATTGTAAACTAGTTCAACCATTACGGAAAACAGTATGGCGATTCCTCAAGGATCTAGAACTAGAAGTACCATATGACCCAGCCATCCCATTACTGGGTATATACCCAAAGGATTATAAATCATACTGCTATAAAGACACATGCACACGTATGTTTATTATGGCACTATTCACAATAGCAAAGACTTGGAATCAACCCAAATGTCCATCTGTGACAGACTGGATTAAGAAAATGTGGCACATATACACCATGGAATACTATGCAGCCATAAAAAAGGATGAGTTTGTGTCCTTTGCAGGGACATGGATGCAGCTGGAAACCATCATTCTCAGCAAACTGTCGCAAGAACAGAAAACCAAACACTGCATGTTCTCACTCATAGGTGGGAACTGAACAATGAGATCACTTGGACTTGGGAAGGGGAACATCACACATCGGGGCCCCTCATGGGGAGGGGGGAGGGGGGAGGGATTGCATTGGGAGTTATACCTGATGTAAATGACGAGTTGATGGGTGCTGACGAGTTGATGGGTGCAGCACACCAATATGGCACAAGTATACATATGTAACAAACCTGCACGTTATGCACATATACCCTAGAACTTAAAGTATAATAATAATAATTTTTTAAAAAACTCTCAGTAAACTAAGAATAGAAAGGAGTTTATGCAGAGGTAAAAGATCCGCAAGAGCCAACACAACATTGAAGAAGAAGAAGGAGAAAGTTGGAAGACTGACATTGCCTGATATGGATTTACTACAAAGATTTCCTAGATTTCAAAAGAATATTTATCAAAACCTACAAGTAACATCATATTCAATGGTGAGAAACTTGAATCTTTCTCATGAAGATTAGGTATGAGACAAGGAAGTCCCCTCTCACCACTGCTTTTTAACATCATACTGAAAATCCTGTCCAACGCGTGCAGTAAGATAATACAAACAAATAAAATGTATACAGATTGAGAAGGAAGAAATAAAATTGTCTTTACTCACAAAAGACATAATTATCTATGCAAAAAATCTGAAAGAATAAGAAAAAAACTCCTAGAACTAAGTGACTAAACACTAATATACAAAGTCACTTACTTTTCTATATATCAGCAATGTTCAAGTGGAATGGCAATTAAAAACACAATTTTATTTACATTAACACCTAAAAACGAAACATGTACAAATCTAACAAAATACGTACAAATCTAACAAAATATGTACATGATATATTTGAAGAAAATAAAACTCTGGTGAAAGAAACCAAAGAATTAAATAAACAGAGAGAAATTCCATGCTTATGGATAGGAAGACTCAATATTGTCAAGATATTAGTTCTTCTCAACTTGATCCATAGATTTAATACAATCGCAAACAAATTCCCAGAAAGCTAATTTGTGAATATTGACAAACTAATTCCAAAGTTTTTATGGCGAGGTAAAAGACCCGGAAGAGCCAACACAATATTGAAGAAGAATAATAAAGTTGGAAGGCTGACACTTCCTGGTATGGATTCACTATAAAGCTACAGTAATCAGAAAAGAAAGGTATTGATGAAAGAATAGACAAATAGATCAATAGACCAGAACTGAGAGTCCAAAAATTGACCCACATGCATATAGTCAACTGATCTTTGACAAAGGAGTAAAGGGAATACAATGGAGAAAAGGCAGTGTTTTCAACAAGTGGTGCTGGAAGAACTGGACACCCACATGCCAAAAAAACAACAAAACAAAAAAAAGGAATCCATGCAAAGAGCCGACATTCTTTACAATAATTAACTCTAAATGAATCATAGTCCTAAATGTGAAACAAAACAAAAATACAAAACTTCTGGAAGATAACATGAGAGAAATTTTAGATGACCTTGAGTTTGGCAATGACTTTTTAGGTACAACATGAAAGCCAGAGGAATGATCCATGAAAGACATAATGAACAAGCTGAATATAATAAAATTAAGATGTTCTGTTCTGTGAAATAAGCTGTCAAGAGAATGACAAGACAAGACACAGACAGGAAGGAAAAGGGGACATCCTATAAAATGGACAAATTCCTTAAAACACACAAAACAAAGCTTTCTTTAGTAGAAATAGATAACAGGAATAATTATATATATATTAAATAATTAAATTCATTGTTAAAAATTTTTCAACAAAGAAAACATCAGTCTCAGATTATTTCACTGGTAAATTCTATCGAACATTTAAGGAAGAAACAATACCAATTTTACACAAATGCTTCCATCAATGGAAGAGGGAACATCTTCCAACTCATTGCATAAGGTCAGCATTACTCTGCTACAAAAATAAGAGAAAACATCAGAAAAGAAAAAAGAAAAACAGTAAAGCACTATCCCACATGAACGCAGACATAAAAATTCTTAGCAAAACATTCAAATTAAAATAAGGAATATTAAAAATTATAGTACATCATGCCCAAGCAGGGCTTAGTCTTGGAATACAAAGCTGCCTTATTATTCAAAAATTATAATGCATCTCACAGCCTCATCAGTCTGAAAAAGTAAAATCACGTAATCCTCTCAAATAATGCAGAAAAAAAGTATTCATCAAATTCAACATCCATTCATGGTTAAAAAGAAAAATCAGCAAAGCAGGAAAAGAGACCTTCTTCAAACTGCTAGATGTTATCGACAAAAACTTACAACTAAAATTTTAATCGTGAAAGATTAAACCATGTAATCATTTCATTCTGAGATAGGGTATAAGGAAATAATTTCTTTTCACATAACTCCTATTAACACTGTAATAAAGGCCCTTGTCACTTTTATAAGGCTACAGAAATAAGTAAAGGATATTCAAATTGGAAAGGAAGAAATAATGTTTTCTCTCTTCATAAATGATATAATTGTCTATGTAGAAATCCAATTATTCTATAAGACTAACTCATGAGTTTAGCAGGATCACTAGATATGGATCAATATACAAAAATCACTTATACCTGTAATTACTAGCAATAAATAATTGAAAACTGGAATTTTCAAGCAGTGCTATTTACAATAGGACATAAAAACTTGATAGAATTAAGCATAAATCCAGCAAACTATGTGCTAGGTCTGTCTTCTGAAAACTATGAAACGCTGCTGAAAAAAATCAGAGAAAGTCTTTAAAATGAAGAATTATTCACCACGCTCATGTTTAATATTTTTAAAATATCAATTCTCTTCCAAACTGATCTATAGATAAAAATGCAAGACCAATCAACATTGCAGTAGGAAGTTCTGTATGAATTAACAAACTGATTCTAAAATTTTTATGCCAAAGCAAAGGATGTTGAATAACTTAAACAATTTTGAAAAAGAATAACAAAATTGGGCAATTTACACAACCTGATTTCGAAATCTACTATAAATTAAATAATTAAGACAATGTTGTATAGAAAAAAGAATTTACACATTAATCAAAGGAAAAGAAAGGTCCAGAAATAGATCCAAACATACATAATTAAATGATTTTTGGAAAAGGTGAAAAGAAAATTTAATAGGGAAAAGATTGACTTTTCAGCAAATGGTAATGGACAATTAGACATCTATATGCCAGAAAGGGACCTGAATTCAGAGTTGGAACTATATGCAAAAATTAACTCAAATTGGATCATGGACTTAAATATAATGGACTAGAGACTTAAGTGATGATTAAAATCTTCGTGATCTGGGTTAGGCAAAGACTTCTTAGGACACAAAGAGTACAATTTATAAATGAAACAAATAGATAAATTTGACTTCTTAAAATTAAAACTGCTTTTTAAAAGAAACTGTTAGAATGAAAAGACAAGCTATAGACTAGAAGATATTTGCAAAACATGCATTCCATGTAAGATGTCTGTCTATACTATGTAACAAACCCTGAGAACTCAATAATAAGAAAATAAACATCTCAATCAAAACTGTTCAGGATCTGAAAAGACCGCCCACCAAAAAGTCATTCAGATGACTGCAATACATAGGAAAATAGGTTCAATATCATTAGTCCTTTTAAAAAAATCAAATGAAAACCACAATGAGATGTTACTATCAATCTATTAGAATGTCTAATTTCAAAAAATTGTATTAAGTTTCATTCCTAACAAGAGTGTACAAGGGTCTTTTATTTCTACGCCCTCCCCAACATGTTGCCTGTAGTATAATTTGAAGTTGGGTAGCCTGATTCCCCCAGCTTTGTTCTTCTTGCTTAGGATTGCCTTGGCTATTCAGTCTCTTTTTTGGCTCCATGTGAATTTTAAAATAGTGTTTTCTAGGTTCATGAGGAATGTCATTGGTAGTTTGATAGGAATAGCATTGAATCCGTAAATTGCTTTAGGCAGCATAGCCATGTTAATGATATTGGTCCTTCCTGCCCATGAGCATGTGATGTTTTTCCATTTGTTTGTGTCTTCGCTGATTTCTTTGAGCATGGTTTTGTAATTCTAATTGTAGATACCTTTCACCTCCCTGATTAGCTATATTCCTAGGTATTTTATTCTTTTTGTGGCACTTTGATTTGGCTCTCAGTTTGGCTGTTGTTGGTGTGTAGAAATGCTAGTGATTTTTGTACATTGATTTTGTATCCTGCAACTTTGCTAAAGTGGTTTGTCAGCTGGAGGAGCTTTGGGACCAAGACTGTGTGGTTTCCTGGATATAGAACCAGGTTGTTTGCAGAGATAGTTTGACATCTATGCAGCCATAAAAAAGAATGAGATCATCTATGCAGCCATAAAAAAGAACGTCTTTTTCAGGAACGTGGATGGAGCTGGAGGCTATTATCCTTAGCAAACTAACACAGGAACAGAAAACCAAATACTGCACGTTCTCACTTATAAGTGGGAGCTAAATGATAAGAACCTATGAACACAAAGAAGGAAATAACAGACACTGGGGTCTACTTGAGAGGAGAGGATGGGAGGAGGAAGAGGAGCAGAAAAGATAACTATTGGGTACCGGGGCTTAATACCTGGGTGATGAAATAATATGTACAACAAATGCCCGTGACATGTGTTTACCTATGTAACAAACTTTCACATGTACCACCAAACCTAAAATAGACGTTTTTAAAAAATATATTTAAAAAGTTGAACTCATAGAAGTAGAGAGTATGATGATGGTTACTAGAGGTTGTGGTGGGGGTGGGGTACAGAGGGAAACAAGGAGATATTGGTGAAAGGGTAAAAAGTTTTCATTGGACAGAAGGAATACATTTTGAGATCTATTGCACAGCATGATTACTATAATTAATAATGATGTATTACATATTTTAAAATTGCTAAGAGCATAAATTTTAAGTGTTATCATCACAAAAAATAAGCCTATGAGGGGATGGACATGTTAATTACCTTGATTTAATTACTTCACAATATATGCATATATCAAAACATCACATTGTGCCTCATAAATATATACAAGTGTTATTTGTCAGTTAGAAATAAAATAATACAATAATAATTATCATTAGTAAATGTTGACAATGATGTGGAATAACTAATATATGATAGTATGGATGCAAATGCAAATGCAAAGGGTACAATCACATTTAAAAGTAGTGCAGCACTTTCTTATGAACATAGACATGCTCTTGGCATATAGCCTAGCCATACAACTCCTACAGGAGATTTTATTTTACCCAATTGAAATAAACACTTATGTTTACCTAAAAATCTGTACTTGAATGTTTACAATAGTTTTGGCCCAATTATAAAATGTAGAAACAATGCAAATGTACTTCAAAATAGCAAATTGACATATTATGCATGCATATAATGGAATATTAGTTAGCAATTAAAAAGAATGATCTACTGTAACATGTAACATCACGAGTGCAACTCAATGCATTATGCAAAGATAAAAGTCAGAGTAAAAAAGCTACATGCTATATGTATTATTTCATGCATATAAAGACAGAAATCTAATTAGTAATCACCAGTGGGTGATGTCCAAGACAATAAATTGAGCACAAAGGAACACAAAGGTATGTTTGGGGAAATGAAACTCATATATCCTGATTGTGGTGGTGTTTATGTAATTACATGCATTTTTCAAAACATAGAACTGAGAATAAAAAGGGTGAATTTCACAGTATATAAATCATATTTTAATAAAGAATACAATATAAAAAAGTATTCCTTATTATTTATTAATACTAGCATAGCATTTAGGCTCAAAAAAATCGAATGCAAATTACGGAGTTTGCAGTGTTGGTTCAACATCAGTTTATACCATAAAGACTTGAAGCTTTTTGATTGAACATTCTTGGTACTGCTTATTTACTTTAAAAGTTGAAAATCTAAAGCCATCTAAACACATTTATAATACTTAAAAGTCCAGGTTATAAGAAACAGATAACATTGTGAGTTGCTCGAAGACAAAAAGCATTTGTAATTTATAAGAAGTACAGTTCTAAATGGATATCCTAAGGATATTTCTGAAATGATTATATTAATAAAAATCTTTGTGTATTCTTCAGTAGGCTAATTGCTGAAATAAGCAATTCCAAAATAACCATCAGTTAGCACAATAAAACTTTCTTTCTCATTTACACAAAATTTTTACGTAGGTGACACTGGTGAAGTGGTTCTTTTGGGTAACTCTCGTCCTATCAGTGACTCAGGACCCACACCTTGTCCACCAGGGACTCTTCTACTGCCCGGGCCCACCCTGTTCTAGAGTCCCAAGATTGAGATGATTTCAGAGCAAGACAATAAGCACCAGAGGCCGGCGCTCAGGAGGTTTCAACCAGCCAGGTCTGGAGGTGGCATATTTTCTGTGTATTCATGCTCTAGTGGTTAGAACTTGGTCCCGTGGCCATAGCTGCCTTCAGAAATAGGCTCATATTTAGTTTAATTCTGTACAAGGAGAAGAAAAAAATAAGTCCAGTTAGCAACTAGCCAGTCCCTGCCACAGAATTAGACACTGATCAGATCAGGTCACATTTGAAGTCACGGGTTTATTTCAGACCTCTACAACAAGCCCCTTAGAGGAAAGCCCTGGATAGTAAGAACCCTAGGATCCAGGCTAATGAATACACATTTGGAAACATTTAGCCTGATACTTTAATTCTCTGCATAACCTTAGCTTTGGAAAAATTATACCCTTGCATACACCTATGATTTCTCACTATTAAGATTTGACTGATATTCTGCCACTTATAAAATTCTTCCCTCCTAAATCTCCTTATATGAAGTTATATAACCAGTTCTTCTATACACATCTATGCTTTCTTGATCACTAGAGCAGAAGGGATCCATTCCCTTCTTAAAAGTTTTTGGCTGTATCTTTATTCATGTCATAACTCAGAAGACAAGGACCCAGAGGCAGACACTATGCATACACACCCAGCCTGCCAGCCCAGCCATGCAGGCCCCAGACCAGTCCATCTCTCAGGAAAGTCTGTGGAACCCAACCTACTTCCCTCCACAGGGAAGGATAAGGCCTGGGGAGTGTCTGTTCCGTCTTGACACCACACACTTCACACTTCTTAACTCCCTGTCTGCAGGAGCCCAACCAGGGTCATCTTATGAGGACTCAGCAGGAGCACATGGTCTTAAGCCTCAACAGACCAGACCACAGAATCTGATCCAGATTGGAGACCCAGTTTCCTTCTAACTTGGTTTGCTTTTGATCCAAGAAACAAGTAGTGCAAAGAATAGGTTGAAATATAGGCAGGGGACAGGTTGTATTTCATAGAAGCTCATCATAAGTCAATAATCCTTGAAGCCCACACAGAGTGAGTCATTCATGTCAGTATCTTCAACATTACACCATACTTAGCATAACTTTTCTAAATAGTGAGCTAGGCCATCAAGGCCTAATGTCTGGGTAATCAGACTTGAAATTTTTGCTATAATGATAATGATGCAATTTCCCCTTTTATCTGCACCTGTGCTTCAAAACTCAGTGATCTCCATGTTTTTCCATTTGGGATTTACCATGAGCTGACCTGGCTATGCTCACCCAGCCTGCTGAGCTCAGCCCTGCACCCTAAGACCACCGTCACACCCTTAGTTCAGATTCCTCTAGTGTCTAAATGGCATTAATGGAGCAGCGCACTAGATTGACTCCTTGCTTCCAATCTTTTATTCCTCTATCTCATTTGCCAGTGATATTTCAGAAATGTAAAATGTATCAAGCCATTCTTCTGCTTTAAAATCATTACTGACTTCTGGCGGGTGCGGTGGCTCACACCTGTAATCCCAGCACTTTGGGAGGCTGAGGCGGGTAGATCATGAGGTCAGGAGATCAAGACCATCCTGGGTAACATGGTGAAACCCCATCTCTACTAAAAATACAAAAAATTCGCCAGGTGTGGTGGTGGGCACCTGTAGTCCCAGCTACTCGAAAGGCTGAGGCAGGAGAATGGTGTGAACCCGGGAGGTGGAGCTTGCAGTGAGCGGAGCTCACACCACGGCAATCTAGCCTGGGTGACAGAGTGAAACTCTGTCAAAAAAAAACCAAAAAAATCATTACTGACTTCCCATTGCTATTAGGATATAGTTGAAAGATAATGTGGCATTCAGTGCCCACCATGAACCAAGGCATACCCACTTCATCCTCACTACTTCCTCACTCTTCTCTGCCCTACAAGTGCAGCATCCAGATATTTCTGGATACTCAAGTCTCGCCCTCTGCACTTTGGCTCAGGTTTTTCCTTTGCTCCAATTCCTTATCATCTGGATAACTTGCTCTAACTTTCCTGGTCTCAACCTAGATCTTTTCTGTTGTTTTGTTTTAACAGGAAGATTTCTGTGACACCCCTGATGGGCTTACCCTATCTGTAATATTTACAACATTACTTTATAATTGCTTCATTGTCCATCATCCCTGCTATGCAACCCAGAATTGTATCATATTCACCACAAAATCTCCAGAACTATTCATTGTCACTGACACGTACTAGACACTCCATTGATAATGCTTAAGTTAACACCAATAGAAGTTTTAGTTTGCTGCCATTGACATCTTTGGGGATGCTTGCCTACCTTGCAAAATTTAAGACAGAATAGTAATTAAGGTAAAACTGATATTTCAAAAGGGCTTTGGATTATATGAACCTTCATAAATACCTGAGGTTCTGTGACAACATGGTTACCAGTGGAAGAACAGAAAATTAACTTACTGAAAGAAGAAACAGGACTTAGATTACTTCAAGGAAGTGAGATGATCAGCTACTATCATATTTTTTCTCCTCTTTCCCCTTCTTTACCTTAATATTTGTTTCTTCTTCTTTTGTATTATTTAGAAATTTTAGCAGCAGTGAGGCCCACTCTTGAGCTCAGATGACTAGGTTTAGAAAGTTGACCAGTGCTCTGTTGTATGTGAGAGAAGGAATAAGAAATATCCTTAATATGGAAACTTGAAGGTAACATTTGCACAGGTGAGGCATCTATCCTGAGTCCCCAAAATTTATGTTAAAATTGTCTTCTTTTCACTAGTATTGGCTAAAGAGTGTCATTTCTTAGATTAACTATGTCTTTGATGTTTTATAAATTATCTCATAATTTATTGCTTATTTTGTTTCTAAACATTCAAAAATGGAGTTTGTGAATTTTCTTGAGATTGGACAATTTTAATATGTTAAACGATACCTCTTACTTGTAAAATTCCTCTCAAACTGAGTACTGTGAAGTAGTGCCTGAAACTTATATTTTCCTTGGCTAATAATAGTCTTCATTACAAACAACCATTTTTTAACCCTATCAGGGCAAAACAAGAACTTCAGTTGATATTTCTTCACTGAATTACCTCCAGCACTCAGAGAAAAACATTTTGTTCACATTTAGAAGGTCCTGCACAAAATCATTTTAATAAGCCTTGACAACAACATCCTTCTCGGAATGTTGACTCATAACTACTGTATGTGGCTACATAAACAACCAATTATTTTAAGTGAGTCTTCAAATGTGAAAATGCATTTTGTTTTAAATGCAAACACTACAACCTTTCCCAAAATGTCAATAAATAAGAACCACTGTTCCAAGGTAAGATGTATGAATAGGTCTATGATTATAAATAATATGACAAACCAAAACAGTAAGTAGTACTATTTTTCAGTTTTTATCAGAACATAAGAGTGGAGATTGAGAAATTGTGGAAGGTTCTGTTACAGCAGTAGCTAACTCCACTAATCATACTGCTGGGATATAAAATTATCCCCACATCCCACACTGCATCCAACTCAACCACTCAGCCTCGTACATAACATCCCCAGTACATGTTACATCATCTCCTTCCTGGTTGCCAGAGCAACATAGTTTATCCTTGCCATATCTGAGTTGGGTGGAGAACAATGAGGCAAAGCTTTTTCTCAAAGTGATGTTCACGAGTCAAGTTGCCAGCTTTGATGTTATCCCAGAGAATTTCTCTAATAGTTTATGCCAGGCCCCCTTCACCTCTTTATTCCTTAGACTATAAATCATAGGGTTCAGCAGAGGCATAACAATGGCATAGAAGACAGAGATCAGCTTTTCTTTAAGGACTGAGGGACCAGAGTGGGGCTGGATGTAAGTGAAAATGGTTGTGCCATAGCACAGGGAAACCACTGTGAGGTGAGAGGCACACGTGTGAAAGGCTTTCTTTCTTCCTTCTCTGGACTGGATCTTTAGGATGGTGGAGATGATCTGGATGTAGGACAAAAGAACCAGGCAGAAGGGTGTCATCAGAAGAACAATGCTAGACACCATGATGGTGGCCTCATTGGAGGAGGTGTCCACACAAGCCAGCCTGACCACAGCTAGGAGTTCACAGGATATATGATCAATAAACTTGTTAGTGCACATGGGCAGCTGAAAAGTGATAGCAGTCTGCACAAGAGAGTTGATGGAGCCACTGACCCAGGATGTGATGGCCAACCTAGCACACAGCGCTCCATGCATGATGGCTGAGTATCGCAGGGGGTCACACACAGCCACATAGCGGTCATAGGCCATCACTGCCAGGAGAACAAACTCAATCCCACCCAAGGCCAGGGAGAAAAATAACTGGGCTGCACAGCTCTGCAAATGGGATGGCTTTATGTTCTGCAAGAAAATGTGCCAGCAGCTGAGGGACTATACTTGTGGCATAGGAGACATCAAGTGAGAGGTTGGTGAGAAAGAAATACATGGGAGTGTGGAGTCGGCTGTCCAGTCCGATCAGAAGAACAATGAGGCAGTTCCCCAGCACTGTCATGAGATATGTGACCAAGAACAGGGAAAAGAGGGAGACCTGAGTGTACCAGTCACTAGATAAGCCAAGAAGAATAAATTCTCTCACCCATGTCTGGTTATCTATTTCCATTTAAAAATGTGAGAAATATTAATCTGCAGAAAGAGTCAGAAAAAAACAGAAGCTGTTGAATCAAAGAATCACAAGAATAATTTCTGAGGAATGCATACTGTATACAACATTCCAGCCTTGGCCAAATATTTTAGATAATTCACGAGGCCAAGATAACAGGCTTGTTTCCAACACACAATGTATTTACTTTACATTAGAGAGACAGTAGGGCTTTCATAAGGACATGGTGTGGACTCACATAAGCCAGTTAAAGCCTGTACATAATGCAGTGCAATTTTTGCAAGCTTTACCTCTTTACTCACTTACCTCAATATCCAGGGCAGGGAGTTTGTTTTCTGGTGATGTCAGCAAAAAGGAAGAATAGAAAGTTCTAGACTCTACTCTTCTCTACAGAACATTCAACTAGCAACTATCCCCATACCACAGTATCTTTTTTAAAACTCCACTACTTGGACACTAACATGAGACAACCACAAGGTACATGGAATGAAAATGGAATTAGAAGGCTAAGAAGCATAGTTTCACTTCAACCCTGCCACCTTGCCCCTGCCAAAGTCAACACAACACCAAAGAGGGTTTTCCTGGGCCCATGGTTTTTACAAGAGGAAAAGAAAACTAGAGGCAGTCATTCAGCATCTCTAGTATTCCAAGATGCTTCTCAGAAATCCCACTCTGGGCTTACCTCATGGAGAACACTGGAGGTAACAGCATAGCTAGACTACCTGGTGTCAAGTAGAAACAAAGAAAGGAGGCAGAGGTCATAGTGACCAGCACACAGATCATGGCATACCTTTGTATTCTTGCTAGCTGTGGTGCCCAATCAGAGACACTAGTCAACTTCATAGTTCATTTACAAAGCTAAGCTGGTCATCTTCAGAAGCATGGTAGGAAGTGTAACCTAGCTTGAGGCCTTAGATAGCTAGTCCCCATGTCCTGTCTCAGAGCCCACACCAGTGACCTCTGCCAAGACAAGGAGATACACACCTCCACCCATTTCAGAAAGACACATGAGGTAGACCTGCTTGACCCAGGAAGTCAATCTACGGCTCTACTCAGCTAAAAAGCCCCGTCAAGGACATCTACATGCCTTTCAGAGAAGCATGAGGACTACACCTGCTTGACCTGGGAAGTCAAACTCAATTAAGCCAAAAGTCCATCTTACAGGGAAGCAACCCTACAGGGAAGCTCCACCTTAACAGGGAAGCAACCCTCAACTGTGCTTTTCTAAGGAGTGTAGCCTCTGGTCCCATCATTCTAAGCAGCAACTTCTACTAACTTTGGAGTTCAGTCTACAGCCCCTGCCCAACTGCAAATCCCAGAAAGCACAATTTTCCAGCCAGGGAATAAATTCTGTGACTAGTCTGACCAGAAGCTATTTAAGCACCCAGTCAGTAGCTCTGTGTGATAACAGAGCCCAGCCAGTGGTCTTGCCAGACAGCAGGACCCAGTCAATAGCCCCAGCCAATATCAGAGCAAAGGCAGCATCCCAGGCAGGTAGAAAATCCACAGTTAGCTTTGCCTGCCCAGAGTCATTACCAGCTGGCCCTTGAAGAATTACAGGCTACACTAAATAGTATAGGTCTAGCCCTGCCAAAGAACACCTGTAAAGGCCAGAAGGAGGGAGTACTTCTTCAAATGAAAAGATAACAATGCAAAGACACAAGGATTATAAAGCACTGGGGAGTTATGACACCTCCAAAAGAAACTAATAAAGTGCTAAAAATGGACCCTAAAGAAATGGAGATCTATGGAGTGACAAAGAATTCAGAATAATCATTTTAAGTTAAAAAAAGTACCAATAGAAATTAAATAAAATTTGGAAGAAATACACAAACAAGATGAGAAGTTTTACAAATAAGTAGAAACAATAAAAGAGAACCAAATAGAAATCCTAGAGATGAAGAATAAAAAGACTGGACTGAAAAATTCAATTAAAAGTTTCAATGGCAGACTCAAGCAGAAGAAATATCAGTGAGCTGAAAGAGAACATTTGAAATTATCTAGTCAGAGGGGCAAACAGACAAAAGAACAAAGAAAGCCTATAGGAATTACAGGAGATCAATCCTTTATATAATAGGAGTTGCAGAAGAGGAGTAGGAGAAAAAGGAGCAAAAACCATATTTAAAGAAATAATGGCTGAAAATTTCCATAATCTGGAGACAGAAACCAACATCCAGGTACAAGAAGTTCAGAGATCTCCAACCAAATTTAACCCAAAAAGGAGTTCTGCAAAACACATAATAATCAAACTATCAAAATTCAAAGCCAAAAAAAAAAAATGATTCTAAGAGGAGCAAGAGATAAGAAACACATCACATACAAATGAGTTTCAATACAACTCTTAGCAGATTTCTCAGCAGAAATCCTGCCGGCCAGGAAAGGTTGGGATGACATAGTCAAAGTGCTGAAAGCAAAAAACTTGCCAATCAAAGATACTTTACCCAGAAAAATCTGCATTTCAGAAATGGAAAAGAAATAAAAACTTTCCCAGACAAACAAAGGCTAAGGGAGCTCATCACCACTAGGCCTGCCTTATAGGAATAATTAAAGAAAGTTATTGAATCTGAAACAAAATGTTGCTGATTAATAACATATAACTTACAAAAATAGAAAATTCAGTAATATAAGTAAAACAAAGCCATACTCAGAATACTCTAGGACTGTAATGATAGTGTATAAAGCAATTATATTCCTAGTACAAGTATTAAAAGACAAAATTACTAATAACAACTACAGCTAAAATTATCAAAATACACACATTAAAAGTAATGCTAAATTCTGGGCTGGGCGCAGTGGCTCACACCTGTAATCCCAACACTTTGGGAGACTGAGGCAGGCAGATCTTTTGAGGTCAGGAGTTTGAGAGTAGCCTGGCCAACATGGGGAAACCCTGTCTCGACTAAAAATACAAAAATTAGCTGGGCATGGTGGCAGACGCCTGTAAACCCAGCTACTTGGAAGGCTGGCACAGGAGGAGAATTGCTTGAACCCAGGAGGCAGAAGTTGCAGTGAACTGAGATCATATCATTGCACTCTATCCTGGATGACAAGAGTGAAACATGGTATCAAAAAAAAAAAAGTAATGGTAAATTTCAATATCAAAAATGTAAAATGTGGCTGGGGGACTAAAAGTGTAAAGTTATTGGATGCAATCAAAGTTAAGTTGTTATCAGCTTGAAATATAAAATATTTTATGTAAGCCTCTTGGTAACTACAAAGCAAAAATATTTAGTCAAAGCACAAAACAAAAATAGAATTGATTCAAAACATACCACTAAAACCACAAAGGAAGACAGCAAGAGAGCGAGGAAGGAAAAAAAAAAAAAAAAAAAAACAGAAAACAATTAACAAATGGTAGTATGGTAGTAGTAAGTCATACCTATCAATAATTACTTCAAATGAAACTGGACTAAATTCTCCAATAAAAAAGACATAGAATAGCTGAACAGATTTAAAAAAAAGAAGAAGAAGACTCAATTATATGCTGCCTACAAGAGACTCTGCTTACTTTTAAGGATACACATGTACTGAAAGGGAAAAGATGAGAAAAGATAATCCATACAGATAGAAAACAAAATACAGCAAGGGTAGCTATACATATATCAGAGAAATAGATTTTAAGTCAAAGCTATAAAAACAAAGAAGGCCAGGTGCGGTGACTCACGCATGTAATCCCAGCACTTTGGGAGGCCAAGGCAGGTGGATCACCTGAGGTCAGGAGTTTAAGACCAGCCTGGGCAACATGGTGAAACCCCATCTCTACTAAAAATACAAAAATTAGCTGGGTGCAGTGGCATGTGCCTGTAATCCCAGCTACTCGGGAGACTGAGACAGGAGAATCACTTGAGCCTGGGAGGCAGAGATTGCAGTGAGCCCAGATTGCACCATTGCACTCCAGCCTGGATGACAGAGCGAGACTCCATCTCAGAAAAAAAAAAAAAGACAAAGAAAAACAGTATATAATGATAAAAGGATCAACTCATCAAGAGGATATAAATATTGTAAATATATATGCACCCAACATTGGAGCACCTAAATAAATAAAACAAATATTAAAGGATCTGAAGTGAGAGATAGATGGTAACACAATAACAGTAGGGGACTTCAATACATGATGTTCAACAATGGATGAATCATTTAGACAGAAAATTAATGAGGAAACATTAGACACGAAAAACACTTTAGACCAAACAGACCTAACAAACATATACAGAGCATTCCCTCCAACAGCAGCAGAATACACCTTCTTTTCAAATGCACACTGAACATCCCTCCATATAGTATCTAGGCGAGGAAGAATGGTAGGTAAAATGATAAACAATGAAGACAAACATGGTTCAAATCTCAAGGACTACCCTGCATATATCTACTACATCAAACATGATGAAATGTATAAATAAATTACCAAAAAAGATTCAGAAGAGACAGATGCATAGTAACAATGGAAAGACAGGGTATTAGAGAATCTGGATGTGAATCTTATTTTTTATGACTTACCAGGTGTGTGATTTGGATGATAAACTTAATTCTTTATGTTCAAAATGGGATAATATTACATAACTCACTAGGATATATAAGCTCAAATATAGATAACTCATGGAGAAACCTCTTCATAAACTGAACCTCAGAGTCAAACAAGCCACATCCCTTTCTGCTTCTTGAGACCTGGAACAAGCTACTTAGCCTTTATGCACTTCGTATTTCTTTATCTGTAAAATATGGATAAATTTGGTTCATTGAAAGGTATGTTGGTTAAAGGTATGTATGTTAGGTAGTAATACTGTAGTAATACAGGTATTAGTGGCAATATGACCTCTACCCTGGGGGATACAAAGTAACAAACGAGCTTTCCCCTTACATCCCCTCAAGCTCAGACTTTTTGAAAAAGGAAGAAAAACTGTTAATATATTTAAAGTCTCGGAGGTAACTTATACTATTTGAAGTTCCTGGGAACTTTGGGTCTTACTGAGGATTTAGGCTTTTTCAATCTCTGGTAAAAGAGGAAGGGGAGTGGTAAATATATCTTGTTGTTTTTATTTTTCTATTGTTCTGTTTATTCCTACTCACGCTTTTTATTTTTCTAAGAAAGCCTTTGCATAGGGTCTCAGAAAAAAGATGGTAGGAAAATGGCTGCTTAAGCTTTCTAGCATAAAAGGAAAAACGTGTCTGGTAACCTTTGTTGACTATATAGCAGATCTGCCTCCAAAGTAGATATTTCATTTCAATTAATTTGGCAAACAACTATGAAGTGCCATTTTTACTAGATGCTGAGATTTCAAGGTGAGTATTGCATTTCCTGGCCTCAAAGAACTGACCTGGCAAGTGGAGTAAAAGACACAGAACAAATTGTTATCACAAAATTTGTTCCTCTGCTGCACTATGACAGCTGCCTGGAGAACATGCAAGCCCATGACTCATACGCTCTTCTCACCCACTCTGCACATCTGTCTACTACAGCCTTTGTCTCACTATGACTGAATGACAGCATCACATCCTAGAAAAAGCATGAGTCTCACAGCCAAATAATCCACATCCCTTTCTGCTTCTTGAGACCTGGAACAAACTACTTAGTGTTTATGCACTTCATATTTCTTTATCTGTAAAATATGGATAAATATTGGTTAATTGAAAGATATGTTGGTGAAACCTAATGCATTGAAGATCTCAAGTTGCTACACTAATGACTGAATCACTTTATTGCTCATCATTTAGTGATGATAATTGGTTGGCCTTTCATTTCATGCCCTTGATAACTTTCAGTAGCATATTCTTTCATTTATTCCCCCGCTAGCATCCTCTGGTTTATCTCGCTCTTGATCGACTCCCACTTGCTCATTATAAAAATTATACAGACTCTTTTGGGGAGAAGAGCTTTTGCTACATAATTATTACTTTAATTCTCTCTTTTCTTTCACATCCAGCATTCCCAAATGATTGGTATCCACTTGTTGGGTTTATTTCCTCATAACATTCATTCTTTAGGCCCTGAAAATCTAATTTCCACCTTCACTAATCTATAGAAATTGCACTCTTAAAGGTCACTTGTAGCTTCCTAAAAATCATATCCAGAGACCTTTATTCTACCTTCATTGTTTGTCTTTTAACCTATTTAACTATTTGTTTCTTAAAACTCTCAACTCTGTGAAACTCTTCTGACCTGATTTTATTCCAAACTTATTTTTTTTTCTGTATTCCTGGATAATTATTTCAAATTTTTCTTATTCCATCGCTGTAAGTATTTTCTAAGTTTCTGTGCTCAGAACTTGCTTTCTCCTTTCTATAGCCTTTCCTTGAAGGACTTATCTTAACTGTAATAATCATTATCAACTCTATATGGCCCAATCTCAATTCTACATTTATCTCCTATACTTCTCTCCAAAGGTTCAGTTGCCTTCTTCAACAGCTTAATGAATGTATTCTAAATATTTCACCGTAGACTCAACTCACGTCTCTACAACCACCTGACTCCCATATTTCTATCAACGGAACTAAATGTATCACGTTTAATTTTTCTCTTTCTCGCCCCTGCATGGAATATATTAGCTTCTTGTATTCTTGTATTACATACCTCCCATCTCTCCTTAGTTTTCATTCACACTGCTAATGCCTTAACACATGCCCCATCACTCTCCATATGATGAAATACAACAACCTCTTTATGAATCTCACTGATTTGCCCTGTGCCAACTCCAAACCACCTTACACTGTACACCAAACTGATTATCCTAAAATATATTCATATCTAAATTATAACCATGCACAAACGTATCTTATGATGTCTGACTATAGGATTAAGTATATTCTGGACAGAGGAGTGTCCAAATTCTTGATAATAAGTTCTACCCTATCTTTTGTTTTATTAGTTGTAGCATTTATTATCATGTATGTGTTTAGAGCAAAGTATTTTACTAAAATATCTCCCAATGCTAAATACCATTCACAAGTATGTCAGCCAATTATTTTTAATCCATGAAAGACTATATTTAGCATTGCCTTGATTTTAAAATAATGTAACTTTAAAATAACTGATATCCAAATATTCCTGGTTTTTAGCCATAGAATCCCTTCTTAGATTCATGGTAGATAAAGAAAAATATAGTGTCAGCATTTAAAAAGATAAATGGAGGAGGAAATGTGTTAGATGATTTTGACACATCTGCAGTTAACACCATCTCCTCATTATCTTGGACTCAGTTTTCAGCTAAATAGAGATGGATTCCTAATCTGTCTTCAGAATGAAGAATGAAATAATTGCTAGATAGTGTTTTGCATATCCAAACACTTGGTGTCAGAAGTCTAAAACTTGGTCTACTCAACTTCAGTGTTTCAGGGGATCTGAAACTATTCCAAAGCCTGTTTCTCACTGAAAATCAACATCAGTGAAAGATAATATCAAAAAAGATAGATTTTTGAGAACGTTTGATCCATTTTTCTCTGTACAAAGCATTCTGGTTTGGTTACCTGGCTTTTCACACGTCTGAGTCCAATTATCTAGACCCAGTTTCTCAAATATGTGTATCTCTGACATTCACCTTTGGTAACATAGTTTATTATGGTCTTGTTGTGTAAATTTTCACCTTTATATTTCTCATCCCCCTAGTCTTATTATAGGGCTAAGGACACAGCTTTTGTTCAAAAGCCAGTTTTGAATATCAGCACAGGTAAGAGTCAGCTCTGTTGAGATCTTCCTCCTCTACAAGCCTGTTTTTGTGCTCTTTTCTCAGTACTCATCCCAACTCCAGCTGTTTTATCTTTTTGAAAGTACCTCATTTTCCTTTAATAATCAATAAAATCCAATTTTACATCTGCTGGATCCTATTATCCTCATACTGGACACACCTCAAACCATACCTCTCTATATGTTTTGAGATTTATCTATTCAAAAATAAAGAATGTGCTCTGTCTGTTCAGAACATAGTATTGAAAAATGACATGCCTCTGAGGTTCATGTTCTTAGACATGAGCACCAAGGAAAAAAAGACTTCATCATGCCTGCTTTATGAATTCTGGTGGATATGGAGTAATTTATGTGTCAGAACAAACAGAACACAATAAGCGATATAAGAAAGTTGCCATTAAAATATTCTGCTACAAATTATCTCCTTGTTGCCATCAATAATGATTGAAATTCCAATATTAGTAATTTATTATTTTATATTGAAATTTTCTTCCTTGTGAATTTTTAGATGTAATTATTCTAAATGGAATTTTAAAAATATGAATTACCTGGCCTTATTGTGACCCTTTAAAATAAGTCATGCAAGAGCAGAAAACTGAGACCCTTACAAATTGGGTAGAGATGAGGAATGATGTTTAAATTGTAGGAAAAATTAGACACGAGGTATAGATAGCAAAGACCAACTCCTCATTGTTAAAATATTACTTTTGTTTGCCCTAGTTAAAAGTACCATCATATACTGTCTGTTATTAACCTTTATTAATAGTTACAGTGAACAGAGCCACGATGTCTTCTATGACAGATGATAAAAGTAAAAAACAAATATTTAGATTCCTAATATATAAAATGTTTTATATAACAATACAGATAATTTAAAAGTTCAATTGTAGTTAGTTATGGTTTTTTGTGTAAATCGAGAGAATCTAATTATTTAGCATTGAACATATTTGACCTTCTGTTTTGGGGTTCTAAATAATCTTGGCTGAGACAAGTGAAAGCCTAAATACAGAAACAGAGCAAAAAAGGGCAAATGTTTCTTTCTACTAGTCAAAACACCTCAAAGTCATACCTTTATAAAGTTGAACTGTCAATAGAAATGGCACCTTCATTTAGAGAAAGATTTCTCTGACTGGTGTTTGAAGGGTTGGTTGATGTAAACACAGTGTGCGTCCACCATGAGCAGGAATATTTGCACTATGCTAATGTTTGGAAACGAAGAACCCCAGGACCCTCTGGATGATGAATATCTCAAAGATAGGTTTGACATCCTGAAAGAACATTTTTTTTTTCCTCTTTGGGATCTTGTTATCTTCTTTCAGTCTGGTTTGATTATCTGACTTCGCATACTGGAGTCCAGTTATTTAGATCCAGCTTCTAAAATAGGTGCAACCCTGATGTTCACTTTTGATGGCATATTTTACTATGGTCTTATTGTGTAAATGTTCACCTTCTTTATATCTCTTGCCACCTGTAGTTAAGAATAGGGCATTCTTTTGCAGTATAAAGTATAATTCTTTCTATTAGCAACTCTTCATAGTGCAATCCCTACAGCCAATTCTAGGAAAACCAACCCTAGAATAAGATTTAGGAGACCTAAATTCTAGCTCTAGTTCACTCTCTGAGTGCCAAAGTGCTTTGAATAAGCTATTAATCAACTTACATTTCCATTTTTCTGTTATTAAAAGGAAAATCATAATTTCGTGTAGATGAAACCCTTAGGGAAATAATTGAAATAGGAAGCTTTTTCTTGGGAGCAAGATGGCCGAATAGGAACAGCTTCAGTCTCCAACTCCCAGCGCGAGCAACACAGAAGACCGGCGATTTCTGCATTTTCAACTGAGGTACTGGGGTCATCTCACTGGGGAGTGCCGGACAATTGGTGCTGGTCAGCTGCTGCAGCCCAACCAGCCAGAGCTGAAGCAGGGTGAGGCATTGCCTCACCTGGGAAGCACAAGGGGGAAGGGAATCCGTTTTCCTAGCCAGGGGAACTGAGACACACAACACCTGGAAAATCGGGTAATTCCCACCCCAATACTGCGCTTTAAGCAAACGGGCACACCAGGAGATTATACCCACACCTGGCCGGGAGGGTCCCATGCCCACAGAGCCTCCCTCGTTGCTAGCACAGCAGTCTGCGATCTAACCACAAGGCAGCAGCGAGGCTGGGGGAGGGGCGCCCTCCATTGCTGAGGCTTAAGTAGGTAAACAAAGCCGCTGGGAAGCTCGAACTGGGTGGAGCTCACAGCAGCTCAAGGAAACCTGCCTGTCTCTGTAGACTCCACCACTGGGGACAGGGCACAGCTAAACAACAAAAGCGGAAGCAGCAGAGGCCTGTGCAGACGCGAACCACTCTGTCTGACAGCTTTGAAGAGAGCAGTGAATCTCCCAACACGGAGGTTGAGATCTGAGAAGGGACAGACTGCCTGCTCAAGTGGGTCCCTGACCCCTGAGTAGCCTAACTGGGAGACATCCCCCACTAGGGGCAGTCTGCCACCCCACACCTCACAGGGTGGAGTACACCCCTGAGAGGAAGCTTCCAAAGGAAGAATCAGACAGGAACACTCACTGTTCAGCAATATTCTATCTTCTGCAACCTCTGCTGCTGATACCCAGGCAAACAGGGTCTGGAGTGGACCTCAAGCAATCTCCAACAGACCTACAGCCGAGGGTCCTGACTATTAGAAGGAAAACTATCAAACAGGAAGAACACCTATACCAAAACTCCATCCGTATGTCACCATCATCAAAGACCAGAGGCAGATAAAACCACGAAGTTGGGGAAGAAGCAGGGCAGAAAAGCTGGAAATTCAAGAAATAAGAGCGCATCTCCCCCTGCAAAGGAGCGCAACTCATCGCCAGCAACGGATCAAAGCTGGTCAGAGAATGACTTTGACGAAATGAGAGAAGAAGGCTTCAGTCCATCAAAATTCTCAGAGCTAAAGGAGGAATTACGTACCCAGCGCAAAGAAACTAAAAATCTTGAAAAAAGAGTGGAAGAATTGATAGCTAGAATAATTAATGCAGAGAAGGTCATAAATGAAATGACAGAGATGAAAACCATGACACGAGAAATACGTGACAAATCCACAAGCTTCAGTAACCGACTCGATCAACTGGAAGAAAGAGTATCAGCGATTGAGGATCAAATGAATGAAATGAAGCGAGAAGAGAAACCAAAAGAAAAAAGAAGAAAAAGAAATGAACAAAGCCTGCAAGAAGTATGGGATTATGTAAAAAGACCAAATCTACATCTGATTGGGGTGCCTGAAAGTGAGGGGGAAAATGGAACCAAGTTGGAAAACACTCTTCAGGATATCATCCAGGAGAACTTCCCCAACCTAGTAGGGCAGGCCAACATTCAAATTCAGGAAATACAGAGAACGCCACAAAGATACTCCTCGAGAAGAGCAACTCCAAGACACATAATTGCCAGATTCACCAAAGTTGAAATGAAGGAAAAAATCTTAAGGGCAGCCAGAGAGAAAGGTCGGGTTACCCACAAAGGGAAGCCCATCAGACTAACAGCAGACCTCTCGGCAGAAACTCTACAAGCCAGAAGAGAGTGGGGGCCAATATTCAACATTCTTAAAAAAAAGAATTTTCAACCCAGAATTTCATATCCAGCCAAACTAAGTTTCATAAGTGAAGGAGAAATAAAATCCTTTACAGATAAGCAAATGCTTAGAGATTTTGTCACCACCAGGCCTGCCTTACAAGAGACCCTGAAGGAAGCCCTAAACATGGAAAGGAACAACCGGTACCAGCCATTGCAAAAACATGCCAAAATGTAAAGACCATCGAGGCTAGGAAGAAACTGCATCAACTAACGAGCAAAATAACCAGTTAATATCATAATGGCAGGATCAAGTTCACACATAACCATATTAACCTTAAATGTTAATGGACTAAATGCTCCAATTAAAAGACACAGACTGGCAAACTGGATAAAGAGTCAAGACCCATCAGTCTGCTGTATTCAGGAGACCCATCTCACATGCAGAGACATACATAGGCTCAAAATAAAGGGATGGAGGAAGATCTACCAAGAAAATGGAGAACAAAAAAAGCAGGGGTTGCAATCCTAGTCTCTGATAAAATAGACTTTAAACCATCAAAGATCAAAAGAGACAAAGAAGGCCATTACATAATGGTAAAGGGATCAATTCAACAGGAAGAGCTAACTATCCTAAATATATATGCACCCAATATAGGAGCACCCAAATTCATAAAGCAAGTCCTTAGAGACTTACAAAGAGACTTAGACTCCCATACAATAATAATGGGAGACTTCAACACTCCACTGTCAACATTAGACAGATCAACGAGACAGAAAGTTAACAAGGATATCCAGGAATTGAACTCATCTCTGCACCAAGTGGACCTAATAGACATCTATAGAACTCTCCACCCCAAATCAACAGAATATACATTCTTCTCAGCACCACATCGCACTTATTCCAAAATTGACCACATAATTGGAAGTAAAGCACTCCTCAGCAAATGTAAAAGAACAGAAATTATAACAAACTCTCAGACCACAGTGCAATCAACCTAGAACTCAGGACTAAGAAACTCAATCAAAACCGCTCAACTACATGGAAACTGAACAACCTGCTCCTGAATGACTACTGGGTACATAACGAAATGAAGGCAGAAATAAAGATGTTCTTTGAAACCAATGAGAACAAAGATACAACATACCAGAATCTCTGGGACACATTTAAAGCAGTGTGTAGAGGGAAATTTATAGCACTAAATGCCCACAAGAGAAAGCAGGAAAGATCTAAAATTGACACTCTAACATCACAATTAAAAGAACTGGAGAAGCAAGAGCAAACACATTCAAAAGCTAGCAGAAGGCAAGAAATAACTAAGATCAGAGCAGAACTGAAGGAGATAGAGACACAAAAAACCCTCCAAAAAATCAATGAATCCAGGAGTTGGTTTTTTGAAAAAATCAACAAAATTGACAGACCGCTAGCAAGACTAATAAAGAAGAAAAGAGAGAAGAATCAAATAGAGGCAATAAAAAATGATAAAGGGGATATCACCACAGACCCCACAGAAATACAAACTACCATCAGAGAATACTATAAACACCTCTACGCAAATCAACTAGAAAATCTAGAAGAAATGGATAATTTCCTGGACACTTACACTCTCCCAAGACTAAACCAGGAAGAAGTTGAATCCCTGAATAGACCAATAGCAGGCTCTGAAATTGAGGCAATAATTAATAGCCTACAAATCAAAAAAAGTCCAGGACCAGATGGATTCACAGCTGAATTCTACCAGAGGTACAAGGAGGAGCTGATACCATTCCTTCTGAAACTATTCCAATCAATTGAAAAAGAGGGAATCCTCCCTAACTCATTTTATGAGGCCAACATCATCCTGATACCAAAGCCTGGCAGAGACACAACAAAAAAAGAGAATTTTAGACCAATATCCCTGATGAACATCGATGCAAAAATCCTCAATAAAATACTGGCAAACCGGATTCAGCAGCACATCAAAAAGCTTATCCACCATGATCAAGTGGGCTTCATCCCTGGGATGCAAGGCTGGTTCAACATTCGCAAATCAATAAACGTAATCCAGCATATAAACAGAACCAAAGACAAGAACCACATGATTATCTCAATAGATGCAGAAAAGGCTTTTGACAAAATTCAACAGCCCTTCATGCTAAAAACGCTCAATAAATTCGTTATTGATGGAACGTACCTCAAAATAATAAGAGCTATTATGACAAACCCACAGCCAATATCATACTGAATGGGCAAAAACTGGAAAAATTCCCTTTGAAAACTGGTACAAGACAGGGATGCCCTCTCTCACCACTCCTATTCAACATAGTGTTGGAAGTTCTGGCTAGGGCAATCAGGCAAGAGAAAGAAATCAAGGGTATCCAGTTAGGAAAAGAAGAAGTGAAATTTCTTCACCTGTCATCACCTGTTTGCAGATGACATGATTGTATATTTAGAAAACCCCATTGTCTCAGCCCAAAATCTCCTTAAGCTGATAAGCAACTTCAGCAAAGTCTCAGGATACAAAATTAATGTGCAAAAATCACAAGCATTCTTATACACCAGTAACAGACAAACAGAGAGCCAAATCATGAATGAACTTCCATTCACAATTGCTTCACAGAGAATAAAATACCTAGGAATCCAACTTACAAGGGATGTAAAGGACCTCTTCAAGGAGAACTACAAACCACTGCTCAGTGAAATAAAAGAGGACACTAACAAATGGAAGAACATACCATGCTCATGGATAGGAAGAATCAATATCATGAAAATGGCCATAATGCCCAAGGTTATTTATAGATTCAATGCCATCCCCATCAAGCTACCAATGAGTTTCTTCACAGAATTGGAAAAAATGGCTTTAAAGTTCATATGGAACCAAAAAAGAGCCTGCATTGCCAAGACAATCCTAAGTCATAAGAACAAAGCTGGAGGCATCACGCTACCTGACTTCAAACTATACTACAAGGCTACAGTAACCAAAACAGCATGGTACTGGTACCAAAACAGAGATATAGACCAATGGAACAGAACAGAGTCCTCAGAAATAATACCACACATCTACAGCCATCTGATCTTTGACAAACCTGAGAGAAACAAGAAACGGGAAAAGGATTCCCTATTTAGTAAATGGTGCTGGGAAAATTGGCTAGCCATAAGTAGAAAGCTGAAACTGGATCCTTTCCTTACTCCTTATACGAAGATTAATTCAAGATGGATTAGAGACTTAAATGTTAGACCTAATACCATAAAAACCCTAGAAGAAAACCTAGGTAGTACCATTCAGGACATAGGCATGGGCAAGGACTTCATGTCTAAAACACCAAAAGCAACGGCAACAAAAGCCAAAATTGACAAATGGGATCTAATTAAACTAAAGAGCTTCTGCACAGCAAAAGAAACTACCATCAGAGTGAATAGGCAACCTATAGAATGGGAGAAAATTTTTGCAATCTACTCATCTGACAAAGGGCTAATATCCAGAATCTACAAAGAACTCAAACAAATTTACAAGAAACAAACAAACAACCCCATCAAAAAGTGGGCAAAGGATATGAACAGACATTTCTCAAAAGAAGACATTCATACAGCCAACAGACACATGAAAAAATGCTCATCATCACTGGCCATGAGAGAAATGCAAATCAAAACCACAATGAGATACCATCTCACACCAGTTAGAATGGCAATCATTAAAAAGTCAGGAAACAACAGGTGCTGGAGAGGATGTGGAGAAATAGGAACACTTTTACACTGTTGGTGGGATTGTAAACTAGTTCAACCATTATGGAAAACAGTATGGCGATTCCTCAAGGATCTAGAACTAGATGTACCATATGACCCAGCCATCCCACTACTGGGTATATACCCAAAGGATTATAAATCATGTTGCTATAAAGACACATGCACACGCATGTTTATTGCGGCACTATTCACAATAGCAAAGACTTGGAATCAACCCAAATGTCCATCTGTGACAGACTGGATTAAGAAAATGTGGCACATATACACCATGGAATACTATGCAGCCATAAAAAAGGATGAGTTTGCGTCCTTTGTAGGGACATGGATGCAGCTGGAAACCATCATTCTTAGCAAACTATCACAAGAACAGAAAACCAAACACTGCATGTTCTCACTCATAGGTGGGAACTGAACAATGACATCACTTGGACTCGGGAAGGGGAACATCACACATTGGGGCCTATCATGGGGAGGGGGGAGGGGGGAGGGATTGCATTGGGAGTTATACCTGATATAAATGACGAATTGATGGGTGCTGACGAGTTGATGGGTGCAGCACACCAACATGGCACAAGTATACATATGTAACAAACCTGCACGTTATGCACATGTACCCTAGAACTTACAGTATAATAAAATAAATAAATAAATAAAAAATAAAAAGAAATAGGAAGCTTTAAAGCAATTGGCAATTTATCTTGCTTGGAAATGTACTATACTAATATTCCTACCACCTACTAATCAATATCAATACCTAAATAAAAATTTTATACTTCTGGGATTCTCTAAGTATTATTCTCTCTCTAGGTCAGTACTAAATATCCAAATTGAGAAGTCTGTTGAAAATAAAATGTACCCAAGTCTCAAGCTTCTGTAAAGCAGTTATTTTACATTTGCTATAATACTTAGGATGAGACGATTTTTACCAGCCATGTCCCATACTCCTAATCCAAAGTCCCTAAGAAGTCAAATTATTTCTATTTCATTCCCTTCTAAACCTACAATCCCACATTCTGTGGAAGCCTCTCTAACATTAATCAGTGCCTGACAAAATAGGCATGTGTACTTCATTCTAGGTTTAAGTTGGCTTCTAAAGATTGCCTTCCTCCAACAAAGTGACAGACCATGTAGATTAGATATCCCAAACTCCTTGGGCTCCTGAACTCATAAATCACTGAAGATTAATTGTGATTATGAGAAACACTGCTGGGAGGAAGTTGACAAGAGCTCCGTAAACAGCTAGAACACAGGCCTGACTAACGAAGCTTGGCAGCGGTTCCATTGACAATGTAAGTGGACGGATTCCCCTTAGGAGCCTTAGAATGTTAATTGTTGTCACCACTCCCATTTCTCAAGGGCAGGGCCTCTCTTCTGCCCTTCTTCTCTCAGTGGAAAGCTGTTTTCCTCCATTCCTCTCTCCTGTAACACCTTTACTGAAGTCTTAGGTCATTCCAAAAGGTCAGAGACGCTAGTACATTTCTTATGGTACAATTTAAAGTCCAATTATAGTAGCATCACATAGACATATTGAAAACTGCAAATCTGCGTAAAGTTGGTAAAAGGAGTATTACTGGCTATTGCAAAAATAAAATAAAAAAGAATCAAGATCATCCAAAATCCTTAATTTTGTGAAAGTATGAAATTTCTATAGCTCTTCAAATTTTATTGTCACTTAACCTTTGTATTTTCAGATCATTGTGGATTCATGCATTATTTTATGAAATAATACAGAAGTATCCCTTGTGCCCTTTGTCCAGTTTTCATCAATGGTAGCATCTTGCAAAGCTATACTAAAATATCATAACCAGGGTATTGGCATTGATATGTTAAAGACACAGAACACTTCCATCACCACAAGAAAACCTAATGCTGATATTCTTTCATAGCCATACCCAACCCAATTCTGTCCTGCCCCATTCTCTCCATAACCTCTGGTAGTCACTAGCTGTTCTCCATATCTATAATTTTGGCATTTCAAGAATGATCTATAAGTGAAATCATGCAGTATATCCCTTTTGGGATTGGCTTTTTTCACTCAGCATAATTTTATGAAGATTCATTTAGGTTTTCATATATGTCAATACTTCATTTCTTTTTATTGCTAAGAAATATTCTGTTGTATGTACCTTTTATTTAACCATACTCATGTTGAAGGATATCTGGGTTATTTCTGGTTTCAGGCAATAATTAATGAAGCTGCCACAAATGTTCATGTACAGGTTTTTGTGTGAGTATTGTGTTCATTTCACTGGGATAAATGCTCAGGGATACAATTGCTGGTAGTTGCTTGATTAGGTCTTGGGGTTTTTTGCTTGTTGTTTTAGGAAACTGCCAAACCATTTTCCAGAATGACTGCACTGTTTTACATTTCCACCAGGAATGGATGAATGATCCAGTTTTTCTTCATCCTCATCAACATTTGGTATTGTCAGCCATTTTTACTCTAGTCATTCTGATGGTTTTTCTTTTAATTTTCCTAACAGTTAATAATGTTGAAAATCATATGTGCTTATTTGCCTTCTGTATATCTTACTCAGTAAAATACCTCTTCATGACTTTTGTCCAAGTTCTATCTGGATTGTTTGCTTTCCTACTGCTGAATATTGGGAGTTTTTATGTACTCTAGAAAGCAGCACTTTGTTGGACATTGGGTTTGTAAATATTTTCTCCCAGCCTATAATTTAACATTTTGTCTTCTAATAGATTCTTTCTCATAGAAGAAGTTTTTACTCTTGAAGTCCAATTTATCATTTTTCATTTTATGGATCTTGCATTTTGTCTCAAGTCTAAGAATTCTGCCCATTCTACATCTCAAAGTGTTTCTCCTATTTTTTTTTTTTAATGTATAGTTTTGCATTTTACATTTAAGTATATGACCCATTTGGGTTAACGTTTTTATAAGTTGTAAGGTCAATGGAGTTGCTTTTATTTATTTATCTAGTTATTTTTGGCCTATGGATGGCCAATTTCTCCAGCATCATTTGTCAAAAAGGCTGTCTTTCCTCCACTGAATTGCTTTTGCACCTTTGTCAAAGGTCAGTAGATTGTTTTTGTGTGGGTTTATTCCTGCTTTTCTATGGTGTTCCAGTTATCTATGTGTCTATTCCTTTGCATTCCAATATTGGCTTGATCACTGTAAATCTATAATAAATATTAAAATTGCATAGACTACTTCCTCCCACTTTAATTTTCTTTTGCAAGTTGTTATTAGCTCTTCTACATTCTTTGCTATTGCTATTTTATATAAATTATAAAATACTCTTGTCTATATTTACAAAAAGAAATCCTGCTGAAACTTTGTGTTTTCTTTTTTTATTTTGTTTTGTTATTTTTTTGTTCTTACTGAAACTTTGATATGTTAAACACATATATTGATTTGTGGAGAACTAAAAGTTTTACTCTTTCGAGTTTTCTAATTTGTGAACATAGTATTTCTTTCTAGTTACTTAAATCCTTAATAAAACTTTATTTCATTAAGATTATGTAGTTTTCTACATGTTTCTGTAATTTCTGTACATAATTTGTTGGATTTCTACCTAATTATTTTGTTTCTGAGCTCTTATAAAGGGTACTATACTTTGAATTCCAGTGTCGACTTTCTCACTACTAGCATGTAGAAATACAAGATTGTTGTATATTTATCTTGTATCCTCTAACTTTGCTTAACTCATTAATTCTAGAAACTTTTTAGAGATTTCTTAGGATTTTCTGTGTACACAATTATGTTTCTATCTGCAAATACAGACAGTTTTATTTCATATTTTCAAATCTATATGTTTTTATTTTCTTTCTTACTTTATTACATGGATAGAATGTTTAGCACTATGTTGAATTGAGAGAAGATATCATCATCTTCTTCCTGATCTTGGGAAAGAGCACTCATTCACCACTGAGTAGAGCATTAGCTGTAGACTTTTTGTTGACACTTTCATCAAGCTAAGAAGTTCCCTCCTATTCCCATTATTCTGAGGGATTTTTTAATCAGAAATACGTATTGAACTTTGTCAAATGCTTTTTCTGCAAGAATTGATATAATCATGTAATTTTTCTTTTCTAGACTGTTAATATGGTGAATTACATTGATTTCTTTTCAAACATTGCGTGTCTTACATTCCTGAAATAAACCTTGCCTTGATCATGCTGTATAACTTTTTATACATTTATTAATTCTATTTGCAAGTATTTTGTTAAGAATTTTTGTGGCCGGGCGCGGTGGCTCAAGCCTGTAATCCCAGCACTTTGGGAGGCCGAGACGGGCGGATCACGAGGTCAGAAGATCGAGACCATCCTGGCTAACATGGTGAAACCCCGTCTCTACTAAAAAATACAAAAAACTAGCCGGGTGAGGTGGCGGGCTGCCTGTAGTCCCAGCTACTCGGGAGGCTGAGGCAGGAGAATGGCGTAAACCCGGGAGGCGGAGCTTGCAGTGAGCTGAGATCCAGCCACTGCACTCCAGCCCGGGCGACAGAGCGAGACTCCGTCTCAAAAAAAAAAAAAAAAAAAAAAAAAAAAAAAAAAGAATTTTTGCATCTATATTCTAGAAAGATATTGCTTTGGAGAGTATTACTAGCTTCATAAATAAAATTGGAAGCTTTCCTCTACTATTTCTGGTAAACACTGGATAGAATTAATGTTACTTCTTCTGTAAACATTGGTAGAAATTTCCACTAAGATCATATGAGCCTGTGGAGTTCTTCAGGAAAGTTGTTATTGTTTTTTAATTACTACATCTTCTGAAATCAGATGCGATCAGGCATATTTGGGGAAGTAAAGACACTATAAAGCAACTACACAATCAAGTCTACAAAACAACTAGCTAACAATATGATGACAGGATCAAAATCTCACATAGCAATGCTAACTTTGAAAGTAAGCCATCTAAACATTCCACTTAAAAGCATAGAGTAAACTGGATAAAAAGACAAGACCCAACTATCTGTTGTCTTTAAGAGATCCATCTCACATGTAACAACACGGACAAGCTCAAAATATAGGTTGAGGAAAGATCTATCACGCAATCAGAAAACAGAAAAGAACAGGGATCACTAGTCTTATATCAGATAAAACAGATTTTAAATAAACTATAGTCAAAATGGGCAAAGAATAACATTATATAATGATAATGGAATCAATACAACTATTATATAGAAATACATACATATATTATATATTCTAAATCTATCTATACATATGCATATATATATATATGCACCCAACTTTGGAAGCACCCACCTTCATAAACGACTTTCTCTAGACTGATGAAAAGAGTTATAAACAACTGGGGTCTACTTGAGGGTAGGAGGAGGGAGAGGAGCAGAAAAGATAACTATTGAGGCCAGGCGCGGTGGCTCAAGCCTGTAATCCCAGCACTTTGGGAGGCCGAGACGGGCGGATCACGAGGTCAGGAGATCGAGACCATCCTGGCTAACACGGTGAAACCCCGTCTCTACTAAAAAATACAAAAAACTAGCCGGGCGAGGTGGCGGGCGCCTGTAGTCCCAGCTACTCAGGAGGCTGAGGCAGGAGAATGGAGTAAACCCGGGAGGCGGAGCTTGCAGTGAGCTGAGAACCGGCCACTGCATTCCAGCCTGGGCGACAGAGCGAGACTCTGTCTCAAAAAAAAAAAAAAAAAAAAAAAAAAAAAGATAACTATTGGGTACTAGGCTTAATAGCTGAGTGATGAAATAATATTTACAACAAACCCTCCTGACACATGTTTACCTATCTAACAGACCTTCACATGTACCCTCAAACCTAAAATAAAAGTTACAAAAGAAAGACTTAGACAACCACAGAATAATAGACTTCAACATCTGATTGACAACATTAGACAGATCATCAAGGCAGAAAACTAACAAAGAAATTCTGGACTTAAACTCAACACTTGACCAAATGGCCTAACAGACATCTACCAAATATTCCACCCAACAACCACATTCTTCTCGTCTGCACATCGTATACACTTTAATATCATCAACATGCTTGGCTGTAAAGCAAGTCTCTATAAATTAAAAAAAAAAAGAAAATGGAAATCACACTAAGCACACTGTCAGACTACAGGGCAATAAAAACAGAAATTACCACCTAAAAGACATCTCAAAACCACACATTCCTTGGAAGTTAAACAACTTGCTTCTGAGTGACTTTTGGATAAACAACAAAATTAAAGATAAAACAAAAATTCTTTGAAATAAATAAAAATAGAGACACAAGATACTAAAATCAGAGCAGAACTGAATGAAATCGAGACACCAAAATCCATACAAAGATTGATAAAACCAAAAGTTTGTCCTTTGAGAGAATGATATTGATAAACCACTAGCTAGATTAACAAAGAAAAAAAACAGAGAAGATCCAAATAAACACAACCAGAAATAACAAGGATAACATTATAACTAATCCCACAGAAACACAAAAGACTATCAGAGAGTATAATGAACACCTCTAAGCACACAAATTAGAAAATCTAGAGAAAATAGATGCGTCCCTAGAAACACACAATCTCTCAGGATTGAACCAGAAAGAAACGGAAAACCAAAACAGACCAATAATGAGTTCCGAAATCAGTAATAAAACAATCTACCAGCAACAACAGAAGCCCTGGACCAGATGAATTCACGACCATAATCTACCAGATGTACAAAGAAGAACTGATACCAATCTTATTGAAACCATTTCAAACCATTGAGGAAGAGCAACTTCTCCCTAATTCATTCTATGAAGCCAGCATTATCCTGATACCAAACTCTGGTAGAGACACAATGAAAAGAAAAACTTCAGGCCAATATCCCTGAAGAACATAGATATAAACATCCTCAACAAAATACTAGCAAACGGAATCCAGCAGCCTATCAAAAAGTTAATTCACCATGATCAAGTAGGCTTTATTCCTGGTATACAAGATTGGTTCAACATATTCAAATCAATAAATATGTAATTCACCATATAAACAGAATAAAAATAAAAATCATACGATCATCTCAATAGATGCAGAAAAAGCCTTCAATTAAATTAAACATCCCTTCATGATAAAAACTTGCAACAAACTAGGCATCAAAAGAACATACCTGAAAATAGTAAGAGCCGTCTATGGCAAACCAGCATCCAAAGTTATACTAAGTGGGCAAATGCTGGAAGCAATGCCCTTGATAACTGGAACAAGAAAGGATGCCCACTGTCACCACTCCTATTGAATATACTATTGGAAGTCCCAGCCAGAGCAATTAGGCAAGAGAAAGAAATATAAAGCATCCAAACAGGAAAAAAGAAGTCAAACTATCTTTCTTCACTGACGATATGATTCTATACCTAGGAAACCCTAAAGACACCACCAAATGGCTCTTGGAATTGATAAACGACTTCAGCAAAGTTTCAGGATACATAATAAATGTAAAAAAAAAAAATCAGTTGCATTTCTATACACCAATAATGTTCTAGCTGAGAGCCAAATCAAGAATGCAATCCTATTTACAATAGCCACAAAAATAATAAAATACCTAGGAATAGAGCTAACTTAGGAGGTGAAAGACCTTTACAAGGAGAACTACAAAACATTGTTGAAAAAAAATCAGAGACAACACAAATAAAGAGAGAAACATCCCACACTCATGGATTGGAAGAAAATGTATCATTAATATGACCATACTGCCCAAAGCAATTTACAAATTCAATGCTATTACTATCAAATTGCCAACATCATTTTCACAGAATTAAAAAAAAAAAAAAACTATTCTAAATTTATATGGAACCAAAAAGAGCCCAAAGAGCAAAAACAATCCTAAGCGAGAAGAACAAACCAGAAGTATCACATTACCTGACTCCAAACTATACTACAAGGCTATAGTAACCAAAAAAGCATGGTGCTGGTACAAAAACAAACATGTAGACCAATGGAACAGAGTAGAGAACCCAGAAATAAAGCCACACATCTGATCTATAACAGAGTCAACAAAAAAACCTATAAACATCTGATCTTCAACAGAGTCAACAAAAAAAGCAATTTGGAAAATACTCCTTTCTTCAATAAGTGGTGCTAGGATAACTGGCTATCCATATGCAGAAGAATGAAACTGGACCCCTACCCATCCCCATAAGCAAAAATTAACTCAAAATGGATTAAAGACTTAATGTAAGACCTCAAACCACAAAAATCCTAGAAGAAAACTTAGGAAATACCTTCTCAATATTGACCTTGGTAAAGAATTTATGGTTAAGTCATCAAAAGCAATTGAAACAGAAACAAAAATTGAGAAGTGGGACCTAATTAAACTACAGAGCTTCTGCACAGCAAAAGAAACTATTAACAGAGTAAACAGACAACACACAGAATGGGAGAAAAGATTCACAACTATGCATCCAACAAAGGTCTAATATCCTGAACAACCTAAAAGGAATTTAAATCAACAAGCAAAAAGTAAATAACCCCATTAAAAAGTGGACAAATAACGTAACAGATACTTCTCAAAAGAAGACATATAAGCAACTCACAGGCATATGAAAAATACTCATCATCACTAATCGTCAGAGAAATGCAAATCAAAACCACCATGAGATACCATATCATACCAGTCAAAATGGCTTTTGTTAAAAAGTCCAAAAATCATAGATGTTGTTGAGGCTGTTGAGAAAAGGGGTCACTTATACATTGTTGGAAAGCAAATTAGTCCAGCCATTGTGGAGGGCAGTTTGGAGATTTCTCGAACAACTGAGAGTTGCACTACCATTCTACCTAGCAATCCCATTACTGGGTATATACTCAATGGCAAATAAATTGTTCTTCCAAAAATATACCTGCACTAATATGTTCATCACAGCACTATCCACAGTAGCAAAGACATGAAGTCTATCTGGGTGCCCATCAGCAGTGGACTGAATAAAGAAAATGTAGTGTATGGAATACTATGCAGCCATAAACAAGAACAAAATCATATACTCTGCAGCAATATGGATGTAGCTGGAGGCCACTATCTTAATTGAACTAACACAGAAATAGAAAACTAAATACCACATGTTCTCACTTATAAGTGGGAGATAAACATTGGGTACACACAGACACAGAGATGAAGATGGGAACAATAGATGCTGAAGGTTCCAAAACGTGACACAAAAGGAGGGGGCAAGTGTTAAAAATTACCTACCAAGTATTATTTTTACTCCTTAGTTGACAGGATCATTAGAAGCCCAAACCTTATCATCCATATACCCATGAAACAAACCTGCACATGGACCCCCAATTTCAACATTTCTAAATCCAGTAATAAAATAATAACAATAATAATAAATTTAAAAACCAATTTTTAAAATCTTGGCTCTATCCCCTACTAACAATTTCACATTAAGAAAGTTTCTTATCCTATTTGTGCCTCAGGAATAAAAGTGCTTTCCCCAAAGGGCAGCACTCAATGCTAAATGAGTTACCACGTCGGAAGTGCTTCCAACCACTCCAAGTAAGAACTGAAAACTCAAAATTTTTCCTATATTGTTCAGAATTTTTTAAAAGTAATTAGTCTAATGCTTAAGGGTTCACAGATTTCATAAGGTAATCCATTACCTAAGTATAATAACTTACTGAAGAATGAATATGACTCCAACTACAAAACAACATTCTGTGAGGTTGCTTTGTTGTATATGCTCTTATTGAGTGGTTCTCGATTGGGGCAAACGCCCACCTGTGGACATTTGGCAGTGTCTGGAGAAATTTTCGGTTGTCTAATGAATAGAGGCCAGGGTTGCTGCTAAACACTCTACATTACACGGGACAGTCCCCCACAGCAAAGTATTGTATGACTCAAAATGTCAGTAGTGCCAGGGTTGAGAAACTGCTCTAATCTGTGACCAACATATGGTTCTGTTGCTTCCAGAGCCAGAAGAGTCGTCAGATCTAGGTTCCAAAGGGCATATTTTTCACTGTTAACACCTGTTGTATCAACAATTACTCAAATGTATAATTTTAAAATTAGGAATATCCTAAAATCCTTTATTCACTTTTATACAATGGAGAAAATAGAAAGACAAATCAAGATATTTTTGATTAACAAAAAAATGACTATTTATACATGTTCTAAAATTATACATATTAAGTCATGTTATCCATAGCGACCAATTATCATAAAGGCCTATGGAGATTTAAAGAGAAGTCAATCTTTGAAAGCCAGATGTCCATTGCTTCTCAGCCTTTTGGCTAAGATCAAGTGAAAGTCAAATGTCCCCAAAGAGCATGTTTTACAGATAACCTTCAAGGATGTCTTCATGCCTATTGGAGACTGAATCAGATTTTTATTCTCAAATATTTTCTGGTGCTCAACTTTAAAAAACAAATTTCTTCTTAATGGCTTTCTTGGTTAGAATTTCATCTTATTTTGTCCCTGTATCAATAGCTCCTTCCTTCCTCCTATATGTCCAAATGTCTTTCATAAGCAACTACTAAGTAGGAGCGCCTGTAGTCTCAAGGTGGCCCACAGGAATTTAATTTATTAGCACTGGCTGGTAAAATGCCATCCTAAAAACTTAAGGCTAGGCCGGGCGCCGTGGCTCATGCCTGTAATCCCAGCACTTTGAAAGGCCGAGGTGGATGGATCACAAGGTCAAGAGTTCAAGACCAGCCTGGCCAAGATGGTGAAATCCCGTCTCTACTAAAAATACCAAAACAATTAGCCAGGTGTGGTGGTGGGTGCCTGTAATCCCAGCTACTCGGGAGGCTGAGGCAGGAGAATCGCTTGAACCTGGGAGGCGGAGGTTGCAGTATGCCGAGATTGTGCCACTGCACTCCAGCCTGGGCGACAGAGTAAGACTCTGTCTCAAAAATTAAAAAAAAAAAAAAAAAAAAAAAAAAAAAAAAGTAAGTCTATAAAATAAAAAAAGAGAAAAATAGGTCTAATAGGTTGACTATGACGTACATGATATTCAGTTTCCACATACTTAATGCCCAGTCTAACATTCCTTCTTCAGAATGAAGATTCAGATAACCCCTTGGGTGAATAATCCAAACAAGCTAAGGAGCTGTGTGAGGGCAAAGGGATTATGGAATGGGTGGAGCAGAAAAGTCACAAACACTGTGACCACGTGGCCAGTCACAGAAATGAGGATAAAGCACCTTCACAAATTTTTCTTCTTAATGTGTCATGTGTATATTGGTATGTTTGATTAATTCTTCGTTCATCTCCTGTCTTACTATTTTATTTGGGTTTGTTCATGACTGCATATGTTTTAGATTGGTCCGCAGGTTATAGAATATCAAGGCAGGATTTTGACATTCCAGAGGAGGCCTGGTATTCATCGAAAATATCCAGTCTCGGAGATGGATGAAACTCTGACATCATCTGAGAAGATGGCTAATGGGTTCTAACTATGCACAGTGTCAGATGAGAGCATTTTAAGTGGGAAGAGTTGTTAACATGAGAAGAAAGAAGTGTATGTATGTTGAAGGACCCAAAGATGTGAAATGTAAACATCTGTCATGATGTTGTTTTTCTGTCCAGCATCTTCTTCCTTTGATGCTTGGGGTATCCTCTCTTAGGAGAGGCTAAAATATTCTCAGCGTTGTCTGCAGTAGGGGCTCAGGTTTGTGACCCAGTCTCTATTACTCAGGTGTTTTTGTGCCAGTCAAGGACTAGTGATACAAAAAGGGAGGAATTGCCCAGAATTAAATGTGGCGAGACCGACACTAGAGGCAGTAGTAAGTCCAGTTTCCTGAATAACTAGTGTTAACAATTCTAGGATTATCTGGTGTACCATGGGTATCAGCAGCACACACCACCCTGTCTGGGCCCCCCCCCCAAAAAACTGCATCGATGCTTCATAGAATCACTTCTGTAGAATGATTTTTTAAATGGTTTTCTTGATGGTAGTCAACTCCAAATATTATTCTCAGAGATTATGTGCACTATTAACACTCCTTAATAAATGTGTTTTCTGCTGAAACTAACCAAAGTTTGCATCTGTTGCTTGCAACTATAAATACCGGATGATGATGATAATAATGATGATGATACATGGAAATTTGGTAAAGGCCATTGCCACCACAACCGGCTAATTTTTGTATTTCTAGTGGAGACGGGATTTCACTATGATCTTTTAAAAACACGACACTTTCTTAATTACTGTAGCTTTATAGAAAGGCTTAGAAGCAAATAGTGCAAATCCTCCGAATTTGTAATTCTTTTTCAAGAGAATTTTGGCTGTTATACACCATTATAAAATACTTGAGACCAGAAAATAACTACTTGTAAGGGTTAAAAGGAACAAAACCCAGTGCTACAATGGGCCAGGAGCAATGCTTAGTCCCATCAATCAGACCAGAAGAAAAAACCCCACTAATTTATAAGCCTTTGCATAGAGTACTTAGAGCTTCTTGCCTCAGCAGTGGTGAATAATTAACTCTAGAGTAAATGCTGCTCTCGTCCTACCTAACAAATTTGAAAAGCAAGACCCAAAAGAATCAAACTAATTCCAGGTAATTTAACTGAATCCCAGAACAAAGTTCATAAATATTTAGAGGAATACAAAAATACTCAGTACTCAAAATGACAAAAACTCACAATGACTATCAACCATGTATACAAAGGAGCAGGAAAATATGACCAATTTTAAGAAGGAAACTTTATCAGTCAAGAAAGAACCACTTGGTAGGCTGAAGTGAGCGGTTGCTTGAGCCCAGGAGTTTGAGGATGTAGTGTGGTATGATCTCACCTGTGAAGTAGCCACAGCCCTCCAGCCTGAGCAACATAGTTTGAGATTCCATCTCTAAAAAAAAATTAAGATTAAAAGAAGACCCAAATCTGGTATAGGCATTTGAACTAGCAGTCAAAAACATCAAAGCAATTATTATAACTGCAATCATATGTTTAAAAGATTAAAGTCATGGAAAATATTTTTAAAGAACCAAAACAAATTTCTAGACATGAAAAAATACAGTCCCTGAAAGAAAAACACAACTGGATGGAATTAACAGCAGGATTATGCATTGTAAAAAAAATTAGTGAAGTTGGTGACACAGCAATAGGAACTATTCAAAACGAAATACAAAGAGGAAAAAGAGCAAAAATCTAACTGAGCATATATAAAATATGAGAAACTTAATCTACCTAATTTACATGTAATTGAAAAAATATTTGGAGAAAGAATTCCCCCTCAATTACCAAATTTGATGAAAACTATAAATCCAAAGGTCAAAGAACCTTGGTGATCCCCAAATACACACACACACACACACACACACACACATAAAACTATACTAAGACATATAATAATTAAATTGCTTAAAATCAGTAATAAAGAGAAAACCTTAAAAATTGTCAGAGGGAAAAAATATACATACAAAAGTACAAAAATAATGATGAAATCTGACTTCTTATCCTAAACAATGCAAGCCGAAGATAGTAGAGCCACATCTTTTAAGTCAGAGATGAGTAGAAGAGAGGGATTGTAAATGAGCATAAGGAAGGTCTTGGAGATCACCTCCAAATGTTCATTATTTTGATTGTAGTAATGTTTCCACTGGCATATACAGATACCAAAACTTATCAAGTTTTACACTGTTAATATGTGCTGTGTACTGTAGGTCAGTTACACCTCAATAAAGCTATTAAAAAAATAAATGCATGAAAACAAGGTCAACTTCACTAATAATGAAATGAGTATGAATCAAATCAACAATGATATTTCTTTGTCTCTTTCATGTGCCTGAATATATCATTTTGATCTTAGTAATTAATGCTTTTGATAGTCTAGTGAGAAATGGCACTCAATGAATTTTTAATAGAAACAACACTTTGGAAAATAACTTGGAAGTAAGCCTCAGAAACTTTGAGCCATTAGTTCCACTTCTAGTCATATACCAAGAAAATAATCTCAAACAGAAAAAATATTTAATCCAGAATGATTTTTCAATGCAATATTATATGTAAGAGTCCAAAAAACTGAACTCAAGGCTACTACTGTGAAAATAAACAACACAATGGCTTTGCACACAGAAGTTTATTTCTTCCTTACACAAAAATGCAAGCCAAGGGGCATTTTTTCATCCACTGATCAGAGATCCATACTTGCTCCGTTGTAAGGTTCTATCTCAATACATTGCTTTTATAGGCACTTGTGGCAGGGGAAGTGAATATGACAAACTCATACGTTTATTGCTTCTGACCGGAAGTGAACCATGTAATTTTACTCACAGCCCATTGGCCAGCATTAATCCCACGTGCCCTATCCTGAATAAATGGAAGGCTGGTAACTGTGGAACATACAAAACAGCACCACAGGTGCTACTATAATTCACAAGACAAGAATTGTTTTGTAAAACATTGCCTAGCATAGCTCATGTCTTGGATATCCACCAAAAAATATTACATAGAAATTTAAATAACGTTTTAAAAGAGCTGTTAATAACATGAAAGAAAGCTTATGCTAGGATGTTTTAAAAAACACATTATAAACTTCCATATTTTACTCATTCATCTTGCAGCCTTGTGATTTCAGATTAAATCATTTAATCTTTATACATCTTATTTTGTTCATAAGCAAAATGCAGAAAATATATCTCCCTCATCAGATTTCTGCGAAGAAAAGCAAAACAGCTATGCATGTTGAATTCTTAGTCTAGCGCCTAAATCTATAAGCTTGTCAAGAAATAATACCAATTTTAAAAATGTATTTTTATCTATAGAACTCATCATCTAATACATATTATATATTCAGTTTTTGGAATTGCTTATTTTTTGTGTCTTCTCAATAGAGACTCAATAGACTTTTACTTGCCTAGTGATGCATTCCTACTCTCTAGAACAGTGCTTGGTACATAGAAAGTGTGCAAAAGTTATATGTCGTTAGGGGTCTATATGGCTATAGAGAGGTAGCACAAGGGAGCCTGTGGTAATGGAATAGTTCTGTACCTAAATTGTGATGGGTATACAAATCTAAACACATGATAAAGTCACATATAACTATATATGCATACATACAAATGAATGCATATAAAAGTGGTAAAATCTGAATAAGCTCTGTAGATTATTTGGATAATCTATTTCCTGCTTGTGCTATTGTACTATAATTATGCAAGATGTTACCATGACAGAAAACAAAGTAAAGGGTGCATAGGAATTCCCTGTACATTTTTCTGCAACTTCTTACAGATCTATCATTATTTCAAAAGGAAAACGTTTTTTAAGTTGCTGCACAAATAAACACAATTTGCAGCTATGTTTTAAAAATAGAAATTTGAAAAGCGAGAAGTAAATCTTTCTTTGGACCTTGTAACGATGGGATATTTATTTTTATCTTTCTACCTTTCTGTTAAAATTCTTAATGGAAAAAAAATTAACATTAGGCCTTAATTTTTGGTTTGTTTCTTTATTTCTTCTTTAGCTATTCATTTAATCTCCTGCCCCGGGAAGAGGCTTTCAAATAATCTTTGGAATTTAAAGGCATCAACCTTACCTCAACCTCAGCCCCCAATCCAAGCCCCTAATTTGCACTACGGTGAGAGAAGGTCCATGGAGCATAGTGAACCACATGGAATCTTAGAGAAGCTGTTTGGAGGTTTTCTGATCCTCACAATCTCTCTAAAAGTCTTTCTAATCTGCTTGCCTGCCTTCTGCCACTGCAACAGTCTATTCTTCTTGCTTAGAATTTGAAAACTCATTGAAAGAACAGATTTAGTTTGTGTTTTTTAGCTACTTTGCCTAAAGGAAATATTTTCTCCTTGCCCCACCCACCTGAAACAGAAAGAGATGCTCTGTGGGCAAGTAGTTGCAAAGCCCAAGCCCACGACTAATTCTTTCCATTCCTGGAAGGCAGTGCAGCTTTTACAGTCATACTCATTTAGTTAATTTAATACATAAGAACCTCCTTTCTTCTCCTTTATGCCACTTTACCAGATAGCCACTTGGTGATAATTTTCATAAATCTGTTGGAACTAGTAATCTCGCAAAGTGCAGAATGTCTCTGATAGTACTTCAATGAGAAGGCTGTATCAGAACCAACGCCTAAGAAATAACTTCATTAATAATAATAATAGTAATAATAAAGCACATTTTCACAAGAGTACACAATTTCTAAATGGTTTTGTAATTTCTTTCCACACAGCTCTATAAATTTCCTAAGCACAGAAGTCCCATAAGTTGTCTCTATAAATAAACCTCACTGAATCATGGGGAAGCTCCACAGCAAAACTCCAGCCCCCTCCAACCTCCAGTCAAGCCCGGAAAGAAAGATGGAGACGTCTATGAACAATAATTCTGATTTTCACGCTCTTTTCCTACTTTTTTAATCTCCAGGCTGTTTGTCTGTCTCCTCACCACTTCTGTGAAGGTAAATCTCACTCTAAGCACATGTGAACTACAACATTAGTAGCAAGGAGGGTGTCTTTACCCCTAGGAGTTTCTGAAATATAACGTATTTAGTTTAAAAGGCTGCAAAGACAATGGGGACAGAGGGACAGTTCCTTGGAAAACAGTCCTAAAGGTTGTGTGCGGTGGAACCTTTGGAAATGTGTGAAACACAGGAAGGTATGTCTATGGGTTAGAGGTTCTGTAAGCCCAAAGCGGACAAAAGTGTCCTTGAGGTTTATGCTTCTGTTTTTCTCATCTCAGAATTTTACAGTCCTGACCTATTCCTTTTTTATTGTGCAGTGTTGAAAGGGATTCCTCTCTCCTCATTTCCACAGCATGAAAACTAAGGTCCCAAGAAGAAAAAAGATTGCTCAGCATTACACAAGAGTTAATAACAGAGCACAGGCTGCTTTCCCCAAGTTCTCGGTCTTTCATCTTGCTCTTCTTACTACATGACCCTTAGAGCTGAGCTCATTCACCCACTGGCTCCCTGTGTTGGGAGACAGGAGGCAGGGACACCCCACCCAACTCTCACTCTTGGCACACAGACCCAGGTGCAGGCACGACTCCTGATGGTGGAGGAGGACACAGCCCTCCCTCTTCAGTATAATTTTCCCACTTCACCCCCTCCTGACCTTCCCTTCAACTTCTCATTTGAAAATCAAAATTGTACTTTATATTTAATTTTCCAACAACCTAATATTTAGACAAATAATTTTAGTACATATATGTATATATGTATGTACTTGATTTGTATATACTTGATTTTGTATATATACATAAATACACATATTTATATACTTAAGTTTGTTTCTATACAGAATAAAAGGAATTCTTTGGTCAGTCTTCCACACAAGAGATTGCACAGACCTGAAAATATAAATAAACTTTCTGTACATTAATGTGTATATTAAAAGTAAGATGGTGGAAACCAGTGGTATGGTGTTCCTATGTTTATATTGGGAAGAAGTGATACTGCATATCAAAAAAAAGAGATGTTCTAAATAATTAAACAAAAAGTCTTATGTATTTGTACAAATACAAATAATGCCAAATTAGTGGCCTTAATGATGCCATTGGTGTTACAGTTGGAAAGAGTGACTAGTTGGGACTGTAAGGTAGGATACACTAAATTAACTATATTATACCAGAGCTTGCAAGATACCCCCTTAATCAGGTAATGATCATGAACATCATTAGTAATTGGATAAATTGAGATCATGTGACATCTCACAGAATGAAGAGCTCAGCTTCACAGAAGTGATGATTTTGTTAAAATGCATAACCTGAAACGAATCATAAGGAAACACCAGGAAGATCCAAAACAAGGAAATATAAAATAATTGTCCTGTAGTCTTCAAAAGCCTCAGTCATAAAAGTCAAAGAAAGACTGAGGAACTATTCCAAACTGAAGGTTAAAGAAACATAACAACCAAATGGAACACACAATTCTAGACTAGATCCTATTGCTATTAGCGCCACTATTGAAATAACTGGCAAAATTCAAATGGGGTATGGAGATTAGAAAGTAGTGATGTATCAATGATAGCTTTTCTGATTGTGATGATTATATGAAGCTTATATAGGAGAACCTTCTTGATATTCAGGGGTGATTTGTGGCACTATTTTAGCAACTCGTTCTCACATGTTTCGGGGAATAAAATGTTCTCTACACTTTAAACTCCTGTAGAGTTTGGACAATTTAAATGGTGTTGATTGCATCCTTATAATGCCCTTTTACATACTCCTTTGTTCACTATTTTTTAATGTATTTCTAAAAAAAAAAGTAGTTCATTTTTTCCACATTTTAAAGTATGCTAAACTAGGATGCTTTTTATAATCAATGTCAAAAGAACCTGCTGTTTTCCAAACAGAGGAGTACCCCAGGCTTGAATCAGAGTTGTTAAGACATTTTTAATATCCTGCTTTAAAATAGATTGGTTTTTGTTTTTCCTTTAGGAGGATGTTAGGGCATTTTTTTCCTTTCTCCAAACCACCCTATTTGAATTTCTTACATGGGATTGAGGTGGGGCAGGAGAAAGGGGCTGCAGGTTTAGGGTACAGAGGCTATATATTTCAGTGATCGGGAAAAAAACTTATAAATGTTTCCGTTAGATAGCGTAAAAACTATGACTGCTTGAGAAGTCTGTCAAAGAAAATTGGTGAAATCTTTCCAGAAATGAGTTGGCTAGCATAAATGTTTACTTCTGTTAGAAGGCAAAAGCAGAAATTGCCAAATAAAGATGCCAGAAAAATAGATTTGCTATCAATATGTCATACAATAAATTTAAATACAGTTTTAAAAAACATAAAGAATTTTGTAGCATAAACCAAAGTAGGAATGGGACACAACCTCATTCCATAACCTTTGAGCAGTGAATATAATTTAATAGAAAATTCAGGCAGGGCACAGTGGTTAACAACTGTAATCCCAGCACTTTGGGAGGCCAAAGCAGGCAGATCATGAGGTCAGAAGATTAAGACCATCCTGGCCAACGTGGTGAAACCTGTCACTACTAAAAATACAAAAAAATTAGCTGGGCGTGGTGGTGCGTGCCTATAGTCCCAGCTACTCAGGAGGCTAAGGCAGGAAAATTGCTTGAACCTGGGAGGCGGAGGTTGCAGTAAGTCAAGATTGCACCACTGCATTCCAGCCTGGCCACAGAGCAAGACTCCATCCCAAAAAAACAAAAAAACAAAAAAACAACAACAAAAGAAAAAAAAAGAAAGAAGGAAAAAGAAAATACAATGGCATTTGCTGAGCATTTACTATGTGCTAGGCTTTCCTCACACTACATCTTATACCAGAATGTATATTTGAAGTCAGACTACTTGGTTGCAAAATCTGCCTCCATAAAAATAAGAGTCTGGTTCATCTTGGAACGATGCTTAAACACTATCCCCAACTCATTCTACCAAAGGGCCCACTCTGAGAAATTGTACAAAGGAAAGAAGTTTACAAAACACTAAGAATTCCAACTGATATCATCCTATCTTCAAATAGTGGCCCGAGGTAATGAGTGGCCCCGAAAAAGCCAGAATATTATCCTTCAAGTGTAGAAATGTCTTCCTACCTCCACCAGTGTCTTCTCAGAAACCCAAAAATAACCCAGCAGCACTCACAGTTTCCACCATTCATGGGTACTGTTCCTTAATGGGATATCCCCCAATCATGTGGAGAAAACCCCCACACAGAACACTTAACAATATTTCAAATGTTCATATTGTGGAGAACCACTTACCTGAGCAATTCTTTGGTTTCCTTATTGAATTCTAGTGAAACTTTTCTTCTGGAGCCTGTCAGGTCACCTTGCGAGGCTGTATCTGCTTTCCCTATTCAGGTTGCAACACTGCAGGAATCCCTTTCACCCACCCATGGGAGTACTACGCAGTGAAAGGGCATGGTTGGGAAACATTCAGGACCTGATTACAAGTCCCACTGCCTACAAAGGTCAGGCAGTAATGTGAAGGGGCAAAGCGGGCCTGGTACAGGATGTTGGGAAGGTAAGGGCAGTCTAGCCAACAGAACATGCTTCTAAAAGGGGGCTTTAGATTGTCATGCCTGGAGAATGCAGGCCCTCTGATGCTCTGTTTCCAAATTATTTAAGAGAAGCTGGGAGTCTGCTCCTTCTGTAAAAACTCCTGATTCCTTAAATGTTGGAAATGAGTGAAAAGATTTAGAGGACTATCCAGTTCCCCTAAACAGACCCTTGGGGACCAAGCCTAGCCTATGAGCTGCTGATCTGGGGTCTCTATTATAAGTAAATTTGGAAAAAATTTTTCTGCTTGCACATGAGGCAAGTATCAGTCTCAGCTGAAAATTTCATGTATGTAAAACAAAAATGATTTTGTTTTTATTCAGTCAGCTCAATGCGGACATTGAGTTCCTATCCCACTGATTTCACAGAAAATTCTGTCATAGTCATTGACGAGGTCCTGGACATCCCCTCTGGAGTCTGGTCAGCTCCTTAGGGTACCACAATAACACATGCGTAGGTCAGCCCTTCACTGCTCTTCTAGGGTCTACAGTCCTACCCCAGGTCTCCGCATTCTCTCCTCTTGGCTTTGGTGCTTTTCCAAGGCCCTCCCACCCTCACCTCACTGTCTAAGCACCTTTGGTAATCTGACCAGTGGCTCAGGCTTTGACTAAAGACTGACTCCTTCAGGATGCTTTGCAGAAGCAGCTACATAATTTGGGGGCATGGTGCAAAATGAAAATGTGGGGCCTCTTGTTCAAAACATATTAAGAATTCCAAGGTGGAGACAACAGAGCATTAAACCAGAGAATTAAGAATTCCAAGGGTGAGGCTCTCCTGAGTGTGGGGATCCATGGGACTGCAGTGGTCACACATCCATGAAGTGGCCCTGACGCTTTGCTTTCTGCATTGGAAAAGTACCTGAGGCAAGGAATTACAAATCCTAGCTACCGGACTGAGAGGTGGCAGGGAAGTTGGAAAATGGAGAGGATTACATTGCCATGTTTTCGAGAACTGGTTCAGGTTTAGACATCCTAAACTAAAGACAAGACTACAAATTTCATAAAGCTGAGAGCAATTTGCAGGCCATGTCACCAAGGACTGGTTTCAGAATTCAGCACCAACCCTCTCCATCCACCCTTTCCAGCTTCCAGTCAAGCCAGAAGGAAGGGAATCAGATGGGTTCTCTCTCTCTCTCTCCCCCTCCCTCTCTTTCTCTGTCTCTCTCTCTCTCTCTCTCTCTCTTTCTCTGTCTCTCTCTCTCTCTCCTCGCAATGACCTTACTCTAATATAAATAAGATCTTCTCCCTGCACTGTGGGTTCCTTCACTCCCACCGCTGTGTCTCTCCTCCCTACAGCACCTTTCTCAAAATCAAAACCCTTCCACTTCCCTTATGAGCCTGTTTGACCTGTTTTGCCTTTCTGCCCCAATCTCACAGGCCTCCCTCAATTCTAAACCCTGCTTCCCTTTTAATGCTCATTTCGCTTGGGTCTTTCTGTCCATCTTCTCTCTTCTATATTGTTCACTTTCATCCCCGAGATAATTTAGTTCCTTACAGGTAGAGAGCATCGTGGGCAGAAACTCTTACCAACAGACCACTTGCCTTGTTGTCTAGTACTGCACTTATTAGCCACCAAAAAGACTGCTGCTCTTCAGAGCTGTAACACATGCAATGATGTGTAAGAAAGGTCATCCTAAACTCCTAGGGGCTGTCAGCACTCTGCTTGCAATCTGGCGGGGCTCCCCTCTCTCCTTTCCTCCCAGGCTCCCAGCCAGTCTGCAAAGTCTGAGAAGGAGAGAAATGGGTGGGGGAGTGGTGGGTGAGGGGTGGAGGAACAGAGGGGTGGCCAGTAGTGGGAGGAGGCAAGTGAAATGGAAACTCCTGGCTTCAGCTAGCCCAGACCTCGCAACGGCCCAGGTCCGGGAGTCTTGGTGTGCTTGCTAGTGAAGGGGTTTTCTCTGCTACACTGGCCCCATGTCCTGCCAGCCCCTAAAACATACACACACATACACACACACACACACACACACACACACACACACACACACACAAAGAGAGAAACATGAGGCGCCGAGAGGACTAGCCAGTGATCTCAGCCTCAAGGACTTTGTACTACAAGAGCACTGGCAACTGAATTCCAAGGTCATGCTCCATCTCTACCTGCTGCAAACCCCTTCTGCTGTTTGCATTTCACTGTTCCTTTTTCTGTAATATAAAGGAGGAGAGTGGATGAGATGTTTTAGCTCTGAAATTCTATGACCAATTGCACAGCAAAAACAACAGCAACCAAAAATGGTGGTTTTGCTTGTGTGCCTGGAGAGAGTGTGGGGGTGGGCAGGCTTATGTCCTGTTGACTATCAGCTTCTGAGGGGAGGAGGGATCTGGCAAAAGAGAAGTGCAGCTGTCTTGGCAGAGAGAATGAGAAATGAGAGAATGAGAAAGAGATGGTAACTGCAAGCAATCCTGGTCTTTTAGAAACACTCAGTCTACAATCCCCAAACACCCACCTGCCCCCACAGTTCCCCCCCCCAAGACCCCATTTAACTGCACAAATACACCCAGACGCTGGCTTTTCCTTTCACCATAGTAGTCATAAACTACGCCTCTGTGCTAGTAGCTGGATGTGTTCACTTCTAGAAATCTTTTAGAAGTAAACTCCTATCGATGTCTGTCCTCCAATCTCAGGCCAGGCCTGTGTAGTTTTGAAGGAGACTAGATTTGCAGGGAAATGAGGAGAGAACAAACAGCTTGGAGATTTTAAGAGCAAAGGAGGCAAGGACCAAGGAAATCATGGAAGAAGTCTGGAAGGATCTGTCCATTCTCTGGTTATGGTGAACACTCACATAGGGTTTTCCATGTGCCAGACACTGCTTTAAGAGCTTTATCTGTATTAAGTCATTTAATCCTCATAAAAATTACATGAAGTAGAGACAATCACTATCCCCAATGTTACAGATGAAAACACTAAGACAGAAGTTAACAAGTCCTCTGCGATAGGTAGGAAAATGGCTCCCTAAAGATGTTGCTATGGTTTGGCTCTGTGCCCCCACCCAAATCTCATCTTGTAGCTCCCATAATTCCCATGTATTATGGGAGGGACCTGGTGGGAGATGATTGAATCAAGGGGGCGGATCTTTCCCGTGCCTTCTCATGATAGTGGAGAGGTCACAGGAGATCTGATGGTTTTAAAAATAGGAGTTTCTCTGCATAAGCTGTCTCTTTGCCTGCTGCCATCCATGTAAGATGTGACTTGCTCCTCCTTGCCTTCTGCCATGATTGTGAGGCCTCCCCAGCCACGTGGAACTGTGAGTCCAATTAAACCTCTTCCTTTTGTAAATCGCCCAGTCTCAGAAATGTCTTTATCGGCAGCATGAAAATGGATTAATACGATGTCCAGATCCTAATTTCCAGAGCTTGTGATATGCAATGCTGCATGGCAAGGGAGAATTAAGGTTGCAGACAGAATGAAGGCTGCTGATTAGCTGACCTTGAGATGGGAAATTATCTAGATTAACGGATAGGTCCAATTTAATCACAGGGTCTTTCAAAGTGAAAGAGGGAAGCAGGAGACTTGGAGAAGGAGATGTGACACAGAAGCAGAGGCTGGAGCCATGAAATTGCTGACTTTGAAGATGAAGGAAAAGGCTGCAAGCCAGAGAATGCAGGCAGCCTCTGGAAGCTGGAAAAAGCAAGGAAAATAGATTTGCCCCTAGATCCTGCAGAGAGAAATGCATCCCTGCCTACACCAGGATGATAGTCCAGTAAGACCTGTGCTGTACTTCTGACCTATAGTCCTGGAAGATGTAGTGAATCTGTGTTGTTTTAAGCCACTAAATGTGTGGTAATTTATCACAGCAGCCTTAACAATGAATATACACCCCAGCTTTTAAGCAGGGGATGTGGTGGCTTCAAAGTCCAGGCTTTTTCCCTGCTACTCCTTTCTTTGTTTCCTCCCTCATGCCCAATATCTGTCATCTATTGATTGGTTAGTAACTTTCTCAATGCCTTACTGTTTTATTAAACTTATAAAAACAACGTATGTGATTTTTAAAAAAACAATTCAGTGGTTGTGAAAGTAAGAATCAACAGACAATTTCTCCACCATTAGCCCCGCCTCTTACATAAGCACATGCAGCATGTCTTCTTCATACAAGAATGTAATGCTAAAGCTGGTGCGGTGGCTCAGGCCTGCTATCCCAGTACTTTGGGATGCCGAGGCGGGAGGATCACTTGAGCCCTGGCGTTCGAGACCAGCCTGGGCAACAAAGTAAAACCCCGTCTCTAACAAAAAATCAAAAATTTAGCTGGGCGCGGTGGTGGAGCACTTGTGGTCCCAGCCACTGAGGAGGTGGAAGGATCGCTTGAGCCTGGGAGGTTGAGGCTGCAGTGAGCTATGACTGCACCACTGCACTCCAGCCTGGGTGGCAGAACCAGACCCAGCCCCCGAAGAAAAAAAAAGGAAATTAAGAAAGAAGAAAAGAAAGAAAAAAAGAGATCCTACTCTCCATTTTAATACAACCTGCTTTTTTAATTAAAAAATATATCTAGAACCGATAGATTTTACTCGTCCTTAAAAACAGTCGTGTATTATTTTATATAAACATCTCTCGCTATTTATCAAGGCCCTCACTTGTTCAGAAATAGCCTCATTTTTGTTTTGTTTTCAACAATTTACTCCCTATATTCCTCGGCGGGCGCCTAGGCCTGCATCCGGGATTCGGAGTCACATCTGGGGGCAGGGCCTCTGATGTCTAGGGGTGGGGCGGCAACGCCCAAGCCCCGCCCCCGTCCGCGTCGATCAATCAGCTCCCGGGACAGCACCTCCTCGCCACCCCCCGCCCCCGCAGTCTCCGCCTACGGTTTTCCACATCCTGCAGTCCCGAGCCCGCCGCCCTGTGCCTCCTGGGCAGAGAAGCTGCTTCCTCCTGGGAACAACCGCCTCCCGCTCCTAGCAGGTTCCTACTGCCCCGAACCCGCGCTGCAGGGAACAGCGGGGCAAACAGTGAGTGGGGTTCAGCGTAGACTCTGGACCGGGAGAGGCCCGCGGTGACCGAGGCCTGGGCTCCGGGTTAGTGTCCGGGTCGGGGAGCGGTGCGCGGGGTGTGATGCTGAGCGTCTGGGGAGGGCCGGGCGTAGACTGCGGCCTCTCCGCGCTGCCCCAGGTGATAGAGCTGTTCCACCGAGGATCCCTTCCTTCGTCTCTACCCCGTTGATGATTTTTCTCTGCAGCTCGGTCCCTATTTCATTCTCGCCGCATTGTTATGCCCTCTGCTGGGCGGGAGGCGATGACCCTCCCTATTTTCGTAGGATGTGTTTTTTGCCCCGCAAGGAGCCATTAAGATCTAGATCTGAGCTAGCAGGAACCCTCGAGGCGATCTGATCTCGCCTGCTGGGGGCTTGCATTCTTCTAGGCTAGCTTGCCTCTGTTAAGCCCAGGTGGAAGTTCTCATCCACCCCAGTGCTCTAGGCGCCCACGGGCTCGGTGTGGGTTTGTGGTGGGGGAAGGGACCTGGGGAGGGGTTGCGGTGAGAGCGGCGCGGGGATTCAGGCTGAATGTTAGTCCGGAATGCATTTGGCCTGAAGCAGCAAGTGCTGGATGATACAGTTCGCTGGTAAACAGCCGAGAGCTGGCCGCTGGTTTGGCCCAACCTGCAACGGAAGAAGTCCTTGAGTACAGGAGAAAAAGATCTTTGCGAATTGGATAATCATGGAAATTTAGAAGAAGTACAGCTCGAACTAGACATAAAGGACATAATGTGTCTGTCTAGCTGACCAGCCAACCATCGGTCCATCACTTTCATCCGCCAGATTTGTTGATGAATTGGTTTCAATACTTGGTTTTTAAAATGTTTAATAAAAAGTACATGAAACATCTCAGAATGTTCTAAAAAATAATGAAACGAATGCCTGACCATCTCCTTGGGTCAAGAAATAGGGTGCCACAGTACCTTAGAAGCCCATGAGTCCAAACTGATGCCAATTCTCCTCCCTTCTCTGAGATGTGACATCTTTCGTGATTTTTATCTTAATGATTCCCTTGCTTTTCTTTTTAGTTTTACCATATTTGTGTGTGTATTCCTAAAACATATGTGTTGGCTTTCTCAGTTTTGTACTTTTATATCAATGACATTATTCTGTACGTATTCCTAAGTTTTATAGATTCATCTTTCGTGCTTCCTTCCCTTTTCATCGTTTATGGTGTAAATGTACATAATTTATCCATTCTACTGCTGATGGACATTGGATTGTTTCTAGTTTTGGAGGTGTATGATTTATCTATAAGCTATGTAACGAATTACCCCAACACCTAGCAGCTTCAAACCAAAGCGAACAAGCAAAATAAATCATGTTACCTCCTATCTTACAGTTTCTGTGATCAGGAATCCAGGAGGGGCTTAGCTGGGGGTCTCTGACTCAGGGTCTCTCACAGGCTGTATCAACAATCAAGGTATTGACTGGGCCTCAGTCATCTCAAGGCTAGGTGTAGGGTCGAGGACCTCTCCTAGGCTTATTCACGTGATTGCTGGCTGCTGATTGGCCTCACTGACCCTGGCTGGATACATCAGTTCTTTGCCACATGGGCCTCTGTATAAATAATGGTTGCAACATGGCAGCTTACTCCCCCCAGAGTGAAGGCTCCCACAGAGAAAAAGAGAAGACAGAAGTCAGATTCTTTTTGTAACCTTAGAAGCGACATTCCATTATTTTTGCCATTTTTTATCCATTAGAAGTGAGTCCCTAGGTCCATCTGACACTGAAGGGAAGGGGGTGATACAAGGACATGAACACGTGGAGGCAGGGATTATCGGGGCCCCTTTAAAGCCTGCCCACGTCCTCCAATATTCAAGTACACTTGTGTGGGAGCTTCTCTAGAGTATACAGCTGGGAGTAGAGTTGCTGAATTATAAGATTTATGTATATTCAATTTTATTAGGTCATTTCTAAACTGTTTCCAAAGTGTTAAACCAGTTTTCACTCCCTCCAGCAGTGGATGAACATTTGTTGCTCTACATACTTGCTGGTCTTGTAAAATTTCATTTTTTGTCAGTCTGGCAGGTATGAAATAACATTTCACTGTGGTTTTAATTGGCATTTTCCCATAACTAATGAGATTGGCTGTCTTTTTATATGTTGATCAGTTTTTGTGCTCTTTGTGAAATTCTGATTCCTGTCTCGTATTCATTTTTATATTGGATTGTTTACCTTTTTTGTTGACTCATTGGAATGCTTTCTTTATATAATCTGGGTACTAAACAATAATTGTTAGCTATATATGCCACAGACATCTTTCCAAATTGCTTTTGAGGTTTTTTTTCTCTGTCTTTATGTCTGTTTCTTTCTCTATCAATGAATCTAAGTTTTGAATTTAATTTCAAGTTAGTAGTACTTTCTTTTATAGCTTGTCTTGTTTGATAATTGTTTTCTCAAGATCATAGATTAATTTTAGTGTATCATTTTCTAAAAGTGTTATGGTTTTGCCTTTGGCAATTAGACTTAATCCACATGGAAACTGATTTTTATGTTGTTTATTCCATATGAATAATCAATTGCCCCAGCACCAGTGATTTGCATGAATCAGGATTTCCATATAAGCATGAATTTGTTTTAAGCCCATTCTTATTTTCTATTTGTCTAACTCTGCCTCAATACTAATAATTTTTAACCACTATAGTTTTATTAAAAGCCTTGAAATTTGATAGGAAAAGTCCTATCACCTGTTTTTTCTTCGTTACGAGTATTTTAGTTTTACTTGGACCTTTGACCTTCCATATAAATATTTAAATAAACTTATCAAGTTCTCCAAAACAAGAAACAAACAAGCAAATAAACCTGTTGGAATTCTGATTGATATTGGATCAACTCTGTGTCTTAGTCTGTTTTGCGCTACTGTAGCAAAATACCTGAGACTGAGTAATGTATAAGGAACTGAAATTTATCAGCTCACAGTTCTGGAGGCTGGGAAGTCCAAGATTGACTGGCTGACATCTGGCAGGAGCCTTCTTACTGTGTCGTTCCATGGCATAAAGGCAGCAAAAGGGCGAAAGAAAGTAAAAGGAGGGTGAACGCCGCCTTTTATAATGAACTCACTCCCGTAGTGACGGCATTAATTCATTCACTCTGCCGTCATGGCCTGATGGCCTCTCATTAAGCCCACCTCTCAACACAGTTACATTGGGGATTAAGTTTCCAACACCTGCTTTTTGAGGGACACATTCAAACCATTGCTCTCTATAAATCATTTTGGGAAGAAATTACTTCTAAGACATTGGCTCTCTTCCTCAATGATCATGGTTTATGACACTATTTATGTCATCTTCAATGTTTTGTACTATTTTTTATTGTTTTCTTTTGGGTCAGTTTTTGTTAAATTTCTAGGCACATTGTATTTTTACTGTTATTGTAAGTATTTCCTTTTGTAAAACTTATATTTTCTAGCTTATTGTTGCTGGCATACAGAAATTCAGTTGCCTTTTATATATTATATATCAATCAAACTTGAAAATTAATAATTCTAAATTTACCTGTAGCTTCTTTCAGATTTGCTACATAGGCAATCATCTGAAAATAATGATAATTTTGTTTATTCCTTTCCAATTCTTATACCTTTAATTTCTTTTTTCTGTCTTATGACAATGACTAGGAGCTCCAGTACACTGTTGAATGAAAGTAGTAAAGGGCATCTTGTTTTGTCCTTAAGATAATAAAGAGAAATATTTCACTGTATCAACTTAAAAATGGCATTTGCTATAGTTACTTTGTAAACATCTTCCCTATGATAAGAAAGTTCTGTTCTTCTTTTGGTAAGCACTTTTATTATAAATGGATGTTTTTTCAAATGGTTTTCCTGTAGCTGTTGAGAATATATATACTTTTTTCCTTTAACTATATTAAGAACATAGTATAGTATTTAATTTCTGGTATTAAACCAATTTTGTATTCTTGGAATAAACCTTTCCTGGTAAATATGTAGTAACTTCTGTATGTGGTTATAGATACAAAGGTAAACATTAGATATTTATATTTATATGTGTGATTTAAGATTGGCATGTAATTATACTTTTCTGTACTATCCTTTTCTGATGTTGGTATTATCATAAAATAATATGAATAGCATTCTCCGTTATGCTATTCTTTGGAAGAATTTGTGCAAGATTGGGATTATCTGGTCCTTGAATATTTCCTTGAATCACCTGTAAAATCATCTGCGTTTGGAGTGTATTTTGTCAGAAGATTTTAATGATTATAGAACTATTTAGGTTTCCCTATGGAGTCAGTAGTGGTAAATTGTATTTTCCAAGATATGTAACAATTTCACATATACATGAGTGTATTAGTATACATACATGTATATGTTTATTCAATATATGAAAATACATTTGACCATTGAAGAATGCAGCAGTTGGGATACTGACCCCCGTCAGAATTGAAAATTTGTATATAACTTTTGAGTCCTCCAAAACTCAATACTAATAGCCTGCTGGTGAGTGGAAGTCTTACTGGTAACGTAAGCAGTTGATTAACACATATTTTATATGTTATATTCTTAACCAGAGAAAAGAGAATGTTATTAAGAAAATCATAAGGAAGAGAAACATATTTCCAATTCATTAAGTAAAAGTGAATCATCATGAAGGTCTTCCTTGTCATCTTCACACTGAGTAAGCTGAGGATGAGGAGGAAGGGGAGGGATTGGTGTTGCTGTCTCTGGGGTGGCAGAGATAGAAGAAAATCCAGATATAAGTGGACCAAGACAGTTCAAACCTGCATTGTTCAAGGGTCAAATGTATATACATGAATATATATATTCAAGATCAATAAAATTGTTTATAATATCCTCTTATTCTGTTTATAAATCTTTCCATTATCTATTGATATGGCCACTTTTTTATTATTAATATGTGTATATTTTCTTTCTCTTTTTGTTTTATTTTTTCCAGAACTTGGTCTACTTTATTAGTTGTTCAAACAGCAACATAAAAGCTTTATGTCTTTTTCATATTTTTACTTATTTTATTACTTCTTCCTTCTTTCTTGGAATTTTTTCCATGATTTATTTTCTAAGCTTTTATATGCTTAGCTCATTAATGGTGAGCTTTTCTTCATATGTAAGTTTTTAAAGCTATAAATTTCTTTTTTTTTTTTTATGAGATGGAGTCTCGCTCTGTCACCCAGGCTGGAGTGCAGTGGCATGATCTTGGCTCACTGCAAGCTCCCCCTCCCAGGTTCACGCCATTCTCCTGTCTCAGCCTCCTGAGTAGCTGAGACTACAGGCGCCCTCCACCACGCCTGGCCAATTTTTTGTATTTTTAGTAGAGACGGGGGTTCACCGTGTTAGCCAGAATGGTCTCGATCTGACCTCGTGATCCGTCCACCTTGGCCTCCCAAAGTGCTGGGATTACAGGCGTGAGCCACCGCGCCCAGCCTAAAGCTATAAATTTCTATCACTACTTTTTAGCTACATCTTACAAGTTTTGATATGATTATTTTTGATCATGTAGCTTTAATTATAATTTTCTTTGTAGTCTCTTCTTTGAGACATGAATTTTTTAGATAAGTACTTTTTAAATTCCATTTGGCCATTTGAAGTTTCTTTTGTTATCTTCTAGCTGTAGTTGCCTAATTTATATCGTAGTCAGAGATTGCATGGTACCAATTCTTTTAAATTCACTGAAGCTAGCTTTAAAACCCAGTAAGTTTTCTTTGTGTGCATAAAAAGAATGTGTCATCTGTAATTACATGATGTTCTGTGTATATCTTTAAAACAACTTTTAATAATACAACCCAATCTTACATATCTTTAATTTTTTATTTGCTTGAATCGTCAATTACAGAAATAGGTATGTTAAATATTCTCACTATGATGGTGGATTTGACAATTTCTCATTAATCTATATATTTTTGCTTCATATATTTTGAGGCTGTGTTATCAGTGAGTTGTTGTAAATTGAACATTTTATAATGTAGGGGCCTTACATTATGTTACCTATTAATGTTTTTTGTTTTAAAATCCTATTTTTTTTTCAAAGATCAAATCAAGGTTTCTTTGGTTTTTGCCTCATTTATCTCTTTTTTATCATTTGGCTCTAAATCATCTGAATCTATGTTTTAAGTATATATGTAGTAAACTTACTTGGATTTTTTTTAAAGTCTGGATTTTTAAATTTTGTTTGACAATTTATAACTTGTCATTGAATAATTCATGTATATTTATTGTGACTAGTAATACAATTAGATTTATTTCTACCATCTTATTATTTGCTTTTTATTTTTCCACCTTTTATGTTTCTTTTTTCTTCCTCTCCCCACCTTTTCTTCTGTCTTTGTTTGCCCATTTTTTCCTTTCTATTATTTGGACGTTACATGTTTTAGTTCTGATGTTTTAATTTTATAATATATTTAACCCATATAATTCCTATTTTTTGAGATGTTTAACTAGTTTTATAACAGATTTAATTTAGCATACCTAAGTTAAATTGATCCTTAGTACTTTATCTCTTACCCTGCAAGTATCAAATTTTGATCGTTATTTAATACCATCAGCGTATTAAATATGTATTTACCAATACGTGTTTACAGATTTTTCTTTTTGCAAAAAAGCCCGAGGTATGACGTAGAGTAAGGTTCACAAATATTAAGTATACAGCTCAATAAATTTTAAATATGTATATGGTCAGATCAAGATATAGAATATTGACAGCACTTCAGAAGACTTTGTTTTTCCCTATTCCGGGTAATTTTCACTCTCAGAAATAACCACTATTCAGAACTCTTGTCATGATATATTGGTCCAATCTTGATCTTCACATAAATTGAGTCATAAATAGGTATCCTTTTGTGTTTGTTTTATGCAGCATTAGTTTAATGAAGATTCTTCCATATAGTGGTATATAATATATAGCAGTACTTTTTTCTATAGTAATGTAGAGTTATTTATCCATTCTACTGTTGATGGAAATTTATTTTTTCCAGTTTTTGACTATTACAAATAATCTCATTTGAACATATCTTTGGTAGACATAAAAACTTACTTTTCATGAACATACATCTGATCAGCCTAAGTAATGTCAAACAGTTTAACCACATAGCTGTATCAGTTTACACTCCCATCAGAAATATATATAAGTTCCATCAGCTCCAGATTCTCATCACCATTTGATATTGTCACTATAATTAATTTTAGCCACCTGGAATGGATATAGGTATCTTATTATGGTTTTAATTTGCATTGTTTTGATGACTAATTATATTAAGCATCTTTTTGTATGCCTACTGGCCATTTGAATACCATATTTTGTGATGCACCTGTAGATGTATTTTGTCCATTTGGGGGTAAAGGGGTAGTTTCTTTTTTAAATCAATTTTGTGAGTGTGTTAAATGATATTCTGGATAGGCATATACATTTTTTCTTGTATCAGCGATTTGCAAATATCCTCTTCCAATCTTTGACTTGCCTTTTCACGTTGGCAATTATATCTTTTAATAAAAAGAACCTCTTTATTTAATTTTTATAATATCTAATTTTTTTGTTAATAAACCCAAATATTTATGCTTAGGACTTGAGTCGTATTGAAGAGAATTTTGCCTACCTCTAGGTCACAAAAAGATTCCCTATGCTTAATAGTTCTGTCATTCACATTTCGTTTTATAATTTATATCAGGTTATTTTTTGTATATGATATGAGGTATGGGTTAAGGTTCACTGGTTTTTATACAGACGTCCAATGGATCAAGAATTACTTATTGAAAGGCCTTTCACACCGTTAGACTTTTTGAATCTATGTTCATTGAGTAATATTCGTCTCTAGCTTTTTGTTCTTGTAATGTACTTACGTGATTTTGCTATCAAAGTTATGCTGAGTGTAATAAAAATGAGTTGGGAAGGATTTCTTTCTTTGTTTACTATTCTCTGGAAGAAGTTTTATAATATTAGTATTATATTTTTCTCAAGTGTTTAGGAAAATTCGCCATAAAAATCCTTTGGGGCCCAAACTTTTTTGCGGAATGTTTTGATTTTGGACTACATTTTTTTGATGTATAGGATTATTTATATTTTCTGTTTCTTCTTGCCATTTTGGATAAATTATGTTCTTTAAGGAATTTGAAAATTCATCTGAATTTGTTAAATTTATTGGCATATGGTTACTCATAATAGCACTTTGTTATATTTTTAATGTATTTTGGGATTGTAATAACATCCCCTGATAATTATAATGGATTCGCCCTCTGTGTCTCTTTATTGATCATTCTTAGTTTGGTTCATTAAAACCAACTTCTGGTTTTACTGAATTTCTAAATTTTTTAAAATTTGATTCTTGCTTTTATGTTTATTATATTCTTGGATTTACTTCAAATTTGTTGTTCTGTTTCTAATATTTTGAAATAGTTTACCTTCAGTCTTTCCCTTTTATTAATGTAGGCATTTAGAGCTATATAGTTTTCCTTTATTAAGTAATTGCTCTTGCTGCCTCCCACAAATTTTGATAAATTGTATTTTAATTATTATTTAGTTAAAATATTTTCTAATTTCTATTGTGATTTCTTCTCTGACCTTAGGGGTGTTCAGAAGTGTACTCCTTAATTTCCAAACATGGGAATTTTCTAATTAAATTAGGGTTATTTATTTCTGGTTTAATTCCATTAAGATCAGAGAATATATTCTACACCTTTCTGAGTTTCTTGAGACTTGCTTCATGCCAATATATGTTTTATTTGAGAAAATGTTTGACATACACTAAAAATCAAGTATATTCTGTTGTTGGTGAGTGTATATGTACCATATGTGTCAACAGGGTCAAATTTGTTAATTATGTCATTCAAATCTTGTATATCCTTACTGATTTTTTATGCACATGTTTTATCAGATTACTGAGAAAGATGTACTTACATCTTCAACTATGCTTGTGGACTTGTCTATTACTTCTTTTATTATTGTCAACTTTGCTTTATAAATTTTGAAGTTATATTATTAAGGATACAAATTTAAAATTTTTGTATTGCTGTACTGAATTGATCCTTTTATCATTATGAAATGTGTTTTATATCTATAGTAACACTTGTTGACAGTAATGTTTACTTTGCCCATTGTACATATACCATACTAGCTTTCTTTTGGTTAACGTTTGCATGGTATACCTTTTTCCATCCTTTTACTTTCAATATTTCTCTTCTAAATGAACTCTTTTTCTAATTGGATTTTTTAATCCATGTATATTTAGTATAATTATTTACATATTTGGTATCTTAGTTGTTTTGGGCTGCTATGACACAAATGTGATAGACTGGTACTTAAACAGAAAACATTTAAAGATAAACCAGCAGATTTAATGTCTGGTGAGGGCTGGCCTCCTAGCTTATAGACAGCTACCTTTCTCACTGTATTTTCACATGGCCAAGAGAGGGAGCTCTAGTCTCGTTCTCTTCTTAGAAAGATACTAATCCCATCATGAGTGTTTCACACTAACTACCTACATCTAATTACCTACCAAAGGCCCACTTCCTAATACCATTCCACTGGGGGTTAGAATTTCAACATACAAATTTTGGAGGGACACAAACATGCAATCTATAAAAATTGGGTTTAAGCAAGGTTGCAGTGAGCCGAGATCGCACCACTGCACTCTAGCCTGGCAACAGAACGACACTCCGTCTCAAAAAAAAAAAAAAAAAAAAAAAAAAATTGGGTTCAAGTCTACCAATTTGCACAGTTTTCTCTTTGTCCAATCTCTTCTTTCTTATTTTCTCTTTTCTTGATTTCTTTTGAATTCAACACTTTCTATTAATTTTTCTTCTATATTTTGAATTATAAATTTTTTATTATTTTATTGGTTACTTTAGATATTACAGTTCACCTTACTGATTTGTTATGACCTACTTTAAATTATTACTTCTATGTACTCTCAATGTAAAATTTTAAAAGTTTATCTACATCTTGCAGCTGTACTGTTGTCTGTTTTATTTTCTTATATGCTTCTATATTCCATAAGGAATTATATTTGTTTATTTAAACAATCAGTATTCATTTATATTTGCCTGTGTATTTACTCTTTTCAGTGTTCTCTATTAATTCCTAAAGCACTGTGCTTCTATGAGGAATAATTGTCCTTAATCATGAAAGAATAGTTTTAGTTGTTATATTCTGCTGGGAACACATTCTTTCAGCTTTAGTATATCTAAAATTATCTTTGCATTGCCTTTATTTTTTGGGAATATTTTTCTTATATATAGAATTTTAGGTTGGCAGATTTTTCTTTTTCTTTTAGGAATTCTGTTGTGTTCTCATTTTCATCATTGTTTTGAAAACTTAGCTGTATTTTTTTGTTCATTTAAATGAGAAGTATCCTTTATCTCTGGCTGCTTTTCAGATTTTCTCTATGAATTTGGTTTTCAGCAGTTTGAATGTGATGTGTCTGAATGTAGTTTTCTTTTTGTTTATTCTGCTTGGGAAACGTAAAGTTTCTTCAGCTTGTGGTTTGATGTTTTTCAAATCATTAATTAATAACATTTTGCTTGTTTTATTATCTCTCTCCTTTCCTTCTGGGACTCTGATTACTCATATCTTACAACTTTTCACCCTGTCTTGTAATCCTGTTACACTCTTTCTGTATCTTTTGATCTCTTTGTGTATCATGTTTTCTTTCCTCTTATGTATGAATACTTTCTACTTACCTTTGCTATACTTCATGAATTCTCTGGTCTTTTGTGTTTAATATGCTATTAAAGCAATCTGTCAAGTACCAATTTTAATTATTTTTCTTTTTTAATTTTTAATTTTACTTTTTTATGAGTTTTATTTCTATGCTGAAATTCCACAGCCTTGTTTCTATATAATTTCTTAACATATTAATCACAGTTGCTTTGAACCACTTATGCCCATGTCTGTTTTCTGTTCTCTTGAGTTATTGTCAATTTATTCTGTTTTTTAACCTCTTTCTTAATTTTTGATTGAATGCAGAATATTGTAGATGAAAAAATATTAAAGTTTTGGTTGATGTTATTTTCTTTCAAGAGGATTTTTTGGGGAAGTGGGCAGATAAAGTACCAGCAGATTACTTTGATGCTATCAAAGATTAGTTTTAGGCTTTGTTAGGACTAGCCCATTCAAGGTTTGATCTTTCTCCAAGAACATAGTCCTTAAACCGTAAGATATGTTTCTTCTTCATATGTCAGAGATTTTCTTATGTGTCAACTGAAATCATGGAGTGTTTATAAGAACCTTTCTTTTTGTTGGGGCATAAACTCCATTGCTTTTCTCAGAACAATATAACCACTGAAATGACTGCTCAAATGTTTAGCTTTTTGGCCACTATTTCCTACAAGTAGTCCTGAGGTCTCTCCTCTTGCATGTATAGCTTAGGAATAAGCCAGTGACATTAGGGGAATTCATATATAAAATTTTTTATTAACTTGTCTGGTTTCTTCATGTCTGAAACTTTGCCTTTGAGCTCCACCTGGTTTGATAGTCTTGAACCAGTAAGACTGACACTTCCTATTCAGCCTCAGTAACCCTGCACTGTAAAATGGAAAATGTCCCAAAGTAAAAAGCCATAGCAAATATACAACTCATGTCGTGTTTTCTGTTCATCAAGGATTACAGTCCTCTTGTCCTGTTTATGTTGTTTACTTTTCCGAGTCTTCAGTTGTTTCCTATAGTTTGTTGAGCTTTTATTATTGTTTCCAATGGGAGGATTGTTCCAAAGATATGAGGGAATTTCAGGAAGTTTGTGGGAAAAAATGGAATTAAACAATTTTAAAAAAATAAATGTTGCCTCAACATAAGCCCTTTCAAGTTCAAGACACTTTTATAAGCAGTGATAAAAGCAATTTAGTCCCTCGCTAAGAAACTGAAGGTCTGGGAATTTAGCCATGTGGATACAGTCTTTTTACATTATTAACTAAAGAAAAATGGGTACCCTTCACAGATTTTTTTTTTTTTTTTTTTTTTTTTTTTTTTTTTTTTTTTTTTTTTTTTTTCAGACGGAGTCTCGCTCTGTCGCCCAGGCTGGAGTGCAGTGGCCGGATCTCAGCTCACTGCAAGCTCCGCCTCCCGGGTTTACGCCATTCTCCTGCCTCAGCCTCCCAAGTAGCTGGGACTACAGGCACCCGCCAACTCGCCCGGCTAGTTTTTTGTATTTTTTAGTAGAGACGGGGTTTCGCCGTGTTAGCCAGGATGGTCTCGATCTCCTGACCTCGCGATCCACCCGTCTCGGCCTCCCAAAGTGCTGGGATTACAGGCTTGAGCCACCGCGCCCGGCCCACAGATTTTTTAAGATAAGGAAACAAAAAGAAGTCAGAAGGAGCCAAATCAGGATTCTAAGGTGGATGCCTAATGATTCCCCATTGAAACTCTTTCAAAATTGCCCTTAGTTGATGAGAGGAATGGACAAAGTCGTTGCCATGGTGGAGGAGGACTGTCTGGTGAAGCTTTCATGGGTGTTTTCCTGCTAAAGCTATGGCTGACTTTCTCAGAGCACTACAGTAATAAGCAGATGTTATCATTCTTTGGTCTTCCAGAAAGTCAACAAGCAAAACACCTTGAGCATCTCAAAAAACTGTCGCCATGGCCTTTGCTTTTGACCAGTCTGCTTTTGCTTTGACTGGACCACTTCTGCCTCTTGGTAGCCATTGCTTTGATTCTGCTTTGTCTTCAGGATCATACTGGTAAAGCCATGTTTCCTCTCCTGTTATAGTTCTTCGAGGATATGCTTCAGAATCTTGATCTTACTTGTTTGAAATCTCCATTGAAAGTTCTTCTCTTTTCTGCAGCTGATCTTGATGCATCCCATCAAGTGGAGAATTTGCTCAACTTTCATTTTTCAGTCAGAATTGTGTAAGCTGAACCAATTGAGATGTCTTTGGTGTCTTCTCTTCTTTGATTCACTACAGATATTTAGATGAGTATTTCTTTTTATCATTTTAGGATTTGTTAGACTCCCTGGATCTGAGGATTGGTATCTTTCAAGATCTCTGGAAAATTCAGTCTTTTATTTCAATAATAACTCTCGCACAATCTTTCTGTTACATCTCTTTGAACCTCAGATCAGATGTGTCTTAGGTCTTCTCACTATGCGCTCTATATCATCTATCCTTTTTGGTATTTTCCATCATTTTTTCGATTTTAGACTAAATTATGGATAATTTCCTCTACTCCAGATCCAGCTCAGTAATTCTTTCTTCAACTTTGTTTAATCTTCTGTTTAGTCTCTTCAATAAATTTTTTGAACTATTTTATTTCAATTATTTTTTATTTCTAGTTTTATTTGATTCTTTTTATAAATACAATTATTTTCTGTTCGAGTTTCTAGTTTCTATTTTATTTTTCAAATGTACAAAACATGGCTATTCTATATTCTGTGACTAGTAATTCTGATATCTGAATTTTGCCTGTTTCTGATTCTCTTGTTTGTAATGGCTCTCTTTCATTGTGCTTTATTTCCTGAGTGTTATGTGATTTTAAAAATTATTAATGTGAGCTTCTCCTTTCGTGTGAATTTTTGTCCTAGAAATTATTTCTAGACACATTAAAGTTAAATTTCTCTAGAAAAGATATGCGTGTGCATCTTCCAATTGAATACATTAGCAAATTGGGACCACCTCAAATTATTTGCTTAGGGTTTTTCAATCCACAGACGTAGCATGAATTAATATTGCAAACCTACATGGAAAACTGGTTTGTGGTTTTTCATTCTTGTTGATCTTTTTCCCCTTCAGCAGAGTCAAGACAAGCAAATTGCATTGATTTCTTGTGTGATATGAATTTACTTACTATTTACCTTTACCCTGTTGGAATACCCCTTTGGTGTCTGAGCTTTGTGCCGGGATGTCACTTTAAATTAAATTCTTTATGTGAGCTTGGTCCTAATGTCCTAGGCTGGAAACCTCGTACAGTCACTCCCCATACATTCTCCAGGGTTTTGTGGAAGCATTGTGGTGAGAGCCAGCTTTCATGCTTGCTTCCTTCAATGTTTCCTGCTTTTAGTTTGTTTCTGGCTTTGTGTACTCTTTAATATCATCTCAGTGATGAATTTATAATATTTTGTGTATATATGTTGTTTGCATCAGTAGTATGTTTTGGGACATTTATCTACATTTCTAGAACTAAAACATTATTTTTAACACCTTATTAAAGTTAGATATTTGCATGTGTGGTTATATATCAGTATATCATAAATGTACAGCTTGATACATTTTTATAAACTGAACACGACCTTGGACCAGCACCTAAATTGATTAAGAGAACATTACCAGTGACCCAGAAGTCTCCTTTGTGTTCCTGTCTAGTCACTACCTGACCCAAGAGTAAATATTATTCTGAGTCTTAGTATCAAATATTAGTTTCACCTGTTTTTATATTTATGTAAATATAACAATATAGTATGTACTCTCTTGTTTCTGGCTTAGTTCACTACAATATGTTGGTGAGATTCAGCTATATTGTGAAAAATGCAAATCATTCATTCTCATTGCTGTACCATATTTCATTGTGAATATGCCACAATTTATTTAAACATTCTACTGTTGATGGTACCCAGCTGATAGAGAGCAGGGTGGATTAGAGCTGAGAAAGCAGGGAGGGTAGGATTTGAGTAGTTTTCCAGTTTTAGACTATATTGGATGGTGATGCTTTGAGGATTCCATTGTCCTTCAGTAAAAATGTGTATATTGGGTGCACACCTAAGAGTGGTATTACTGAATAGTCTTATTTTGCGTTTCAAAATGATATTTATAACATTTTCAAAATACAGAGTGTCTAAAGAAAAAAATTACTGCTCAATCCTCCCCCACTTCCTGAAGCAGCGAAATTTGTCATTATGTTTTCTGTGCTTAGGTAAACAGAAACACGCAATGACAGTTTTTTTTCCCTGCAAAACGTAGGGTCATACTTTTATTGCTGAAAATGTACATTAAGACAATTTCTCAAGGTATGAATTGAGCTCATTTTAAAGGATTGCATAATATTTCTAATATGGATTTTTAGTTGTTCATTTATTCACATGTTATGGAATATTTACCAAACTTAGTATCTCAAAAGTTATTTGAATACTTTCAGGATTTCATGGTAGTCTTCATTACTCAGAGCTACTCCAAGCAGAACATTAGAAAGGAAAACAAACTCAAGAGGAAGTAGAAATAAGAAAGGATCCAGGATTTAAAATTGAGCTTGTAATGTAGTGTCTGAGACTGAGAAAGAGGAGATGGAACCAGCTCAAAATTTGAGGAAGCAGCCAGACAGGGTGGCTTATACCTGTAATCCCAGTACTTTGGGAGGGGAAGCAGGAGGTCACTTGAGCCCAGAACTTCAAGACCAGCCTGGGCAACAAAGTGAGACCCCATCTCTACAAAAAAAAAAAAAAGAAAAAATCCCTGGTCCTAATGGCACAGGCGTCTGTAGTCCCAACTACTGGGGAGGCTGAGGTGGGCGGATCAATTGACCCAAGAGGTGGAGGTTGCTGTGAGCCTCGCTCCGTTGCACTCCAGCACAAGACCCTGTCTCAAAAAAAAAAAAAAAAAAAAAAAAAAAAGTAAAATTTGAGGAAGCATTAAAAGAAAAGATGAAGGAAAACTTACAGCACAGGAAGTTTGTAATTTGAGGAATGATTCTAAGGATTTTCTTTCTTACTCCATTTCATCCATCCATCCAGTGGACATTACAGAGCACCTGTTTGTGATCTAGGTGAAGTAGGGGAATAGAAAGAATAAAATACAGTTCTTAACCTATGCTTCCTCTAGTTGGTGCAGTTGAAATGAAACCGTTAATTTATACGGGATGTCGTACCCCGTCCTCTTCACCACTGAAGCCATATTCCCCTGGAAGGTCCACTCTGGACACTACACTTTTGTAGTAGGGGAGAAGGCTTTGCGATGGTCTCTTCCTGAGAACAGTTTGGTCCCAGCACAACCCTTCCTTAGGTATCCAGCAAACAGGGGCCAGGGCAGTGAGGGGTGAGGAATCTGGAGACAGGACAGGGGCCATGCAGATCTCCCTGGGTCCCTGGGGACCAGCCATAAAAAGAGACTCCAGGTTTTACAGTTGAGCTCTCCAGGTTAGATAAGCAGATGCGAGTGCAGGACCTGGTCAGGCATAAAGCCAGTTCCTGGCTCCATGGTAAGGTCTCCTGTTCCACTCAAATAACATGAATTAGAATTAGGAACAAAGTTCAAGAAACCTTTCCACAGAGAGAAATCATATTTGTAGAGAAGCCGCTGCCAGCCGCTTGTGCGAGGATATTTTATGTCGTTTTTTAGTTGATTAAATTTATTTTTATTACAAAATAATACGTGTGACTGTTGAAACGCTAATGAGGTGTATCAAGAAAAAAATAACAAGTAATGCACTTTCCTGTCTGAAGTAACTGGTTCAAGTAGTTTATCTTCCATACAATTTCTGTGTTTATATAAGTACATATGAACAGTTTTTAAGTTTTTTTACACAAAATAGAACGTTTTTTACTATGTTAAATGTTTATTTTAAAAATAGTATATAAACATATATATAGATAGAGGCAATATATAAGTAGATTTATATAAGTAGATTTAAACCATCCTTGGAAATGGTTGCATATTATTTTATATAGAGATCATCATTATTTATCTATCGCTCCCTTGTTAATAGTCTCAATGATTTACTTTGAAACAAATCGTCCTGCCGCACTCTCAGGGCGGGCGCCTGGGCCTCCATCCCGGATCTGGGGCTGCATCTTAGGGTAGAAACTGACACAAAGCGGGGCCTCAGCGGTCCGGGGGCGGCGGCCAAGCTCCGCCCCCACCCCGGCAGCCAATCAGCTCCCGAGGACGCTCCCACCGCCCACCCGTCTGCACTGCAGCCCACCTCCCCCCACACGCCTCTTCCCAGCCACTTCACTATCAATTTGCAAATCCCAAGGCGTCTGCCCCGGAGCCTTCCCCCACCTCTGTGGAAGACTCCCCTACTCCGAAGTAGCCCGGTGTGGAAATTGCTGGACGAAAGGGTGAGTCTCGTCCAAAGCTGGTTTCTGGGACTAGAGCAGGCCCGGGCACACGGACCAATTCAGGGGCGGCTCCCGATGCAGTCCGCTGAGGTGCGGGTGGGAGAAGGAGGCACTGGGTCGGGCTCCCTGGGGAGCGCGGCCGAGGGGGCGCACGCTGGGCTGCCAAAGTGGTCGCGTTTTGGGCCTGAGACTCGTTGGGTTTGGGGTCCAGGGAGATAGATGTCTTTCAAAGAGGGTTCCCTACGCTTCTCCATTGCTGTTTCTGTTTCAGCTTCTTCCCGTCTCATTTCTTTCGTACTGCATTTCTTCTCCAGGAACCTAACCAGCAAGTCTTCCCCTTAAAAACATGTTTTATTGTGAAATATATTTCAAAGCTACGCACAGAAGATAATAGACAGATTTACTATATGCTGACATTTTATCACCTTTGCTTCAGCGCTCCCTCTCTTCCTCCACCCCCCTTTCTTTCTAAGAAATAAAACAATTAAAAACCTCTTCCCCCCCACCAAATCTCATACCCCCATCCTCCGAGGTAAGTTAGCTTGCATCCGTTCCCTTGTATATTTCGTCCTTTATAATTAATGTGTATTTTTAGGTAACCAATATATGTGTTTTTGTTCTGAATTTAAAATTTTTGCACGAGATTCAGTATTACAGGGTTTTAACCTGCGGTGCTGTTAGTCCTGACATTGCAGACCCGGAAGGGACTTAGTGAGTGCCAGTCACCAGCCCATCTCATTTAGCTGAAAAATCTGAACACTGAAGAAGATAAAAGATGTGTTCACTGTCTCTCAGGTGGCCCGTGACTTGGCAGGATCCTGAATTCAGGTTCTCTTGATTTCTCTCCCTGCCATTTCTTTTACATAAAACCTGCCGCTGACTTGTTCCTAATGATCCAATTTGGAGAAGGGGAGTTGAAGGAAGATGGGGAAAGGGAGTATAGCTTAGGTTGGGACTCAAACCCTAGTCAGGAATAAAAGGTATGCATTTTCCTGAAATATGAAATATTGAATCTTAGGATGATTTGAATATTTATCAGGCACTCATCCAGTCTTACCGTATACCAAATATATATATGTATGTGTGTGTGTGTGTGTGTGTGTATATATATATACATATATATACATTTTTTTTTTTTTTTTTGAGACGGAGTCTCGCTTGTCGCCCAGGCTGGAGTGCAGTGGCCAGATCTCAGCTCACTGCAAGCTCCGCCTCCCGGGTTCATGCCATTCTCCTGCCTCAGCCTCCAGAATAGCTGGGACTACAGGCGCCCGCCACCACGCCCGACTAATATTTTGTATTTTTAGTAGAGACGGGGTTTCACCGTGTTAGCCAGGATGGTCTCCATCTCCTGACCTCGTGATCCGCCCGCCTCGACCTCCCAAAGTGCTGGGATTACAGGCTTGAGCCACCGCGCCCGGCCCGTATACCAAGCATTGATTCATGAACTTTACAAGCATAAACTCACGTAATTGAAGACTTATAATAAGGCTTAGTATAGGTATTTTTTTTATCCCCGTTGTATAGGTAATAACACTGAGGCACAGAGGAATTAGGTAATTTGCCCAAAGTCACACCTTGGTAAAGTGTAGCTCTGGGATTTGAATCCAGTCCACCTAGTCTGGGTCTCTGTCACCACCCTGCATCTCCCATGCTGGAGCCAGCACCTGTGAAAGGTGAAGTGGCCACACACACAAGAGAGAGGGGCAGCTCTCAGCTGATATCAGAAAGGAAAGAAATGGGGAGCGGGCGCGGTGGCTCACGCCTGTAATCCCAACATTTTGGGAGGCCGAAGCGGGCGGATCATTCGAGGTCAGTAATTTGAGACCAGCCTGGCCAACTTGGTGAAATCCCGTCTCTACAAAAATACAAAAAATAGTCAGGCGTGATGGCGGGCGCCTATAATCCCAGCTATTTGGGAGGTTGAGGCAGGAGAATCTCTTGAACTCGGAAGGCGGAGGTTGCAGAGAGCGGAGATCGCGCCATTGCACTCCAGCCTGGGCGACAGAGCGAGACTCCGTCTCCAAAGAAAAAGAAAAAAAGGAAAAAGGAAATGCGATTTGAACTGTACACCGAAGAATACATTTTAGTTAACTATTGTTTGAACTGTATATTATTTTTAATTTACAGAAGTAACTGCAAACCGTGCAGTTATATAAAAAGTTACACCTCTTCTATTTCTCAAGTTAAACAATACTAACGGGTAGAAATAGCCTTGCCTTCTCCCCACCATAATACAAATATATACGGGGTTTGTTTTTCTTATAAAAACAAAAGCATATTCAACAATTTCTACAATTTGTATTTTCCCTTTGGCAATATATCACTGTGTATTCACCGACTAAATGGAGAGTCAGGCTCTTCGTAAGAACTGAATAATACTAAGCAGAATGTTTGTCCCACAATTTGCTCAGCCTTTCCCTTACTAATGTAGAGTCAGAGAAGTTTATATCTTTAATGAAACGGCCATCCACACTGCCAGGATGGGGTCGCCAGGCGTCCCTAAGCCGCAGCAATGCCAAGCAACCAGGGCCGGCGACACAAAGAAGCGCTGTCCCCCGCCAAGCGCCGCCCTCTCGAGCTCCCACTCCAGCCTGGGAGGAAGTGGGGAGGAGGGGACTCCCGTGGAAACCCCTCCTCTCCTCCTGCTCCGGTCTCCTCCCCGCTCCCAAATCCCGGCTCGGTAGCCCACTGGTATAGGGAAGCCTCCCCTGTGCGACCCTCTTTACGCCAGGCTCTGCCCGCTCCCACCTGCCCCCGTGGAAATCGCAGGGTAACCTGGTGAGTGGCCCTCTCCAAAAGCCTCGCAGGCTGGAGAAGGGGCCAACGATGGTGGACTCGGCCTGGGTGCTTGGGGAGGGTGGTGCGGGAGGCCGGGGCGGGAGTGCGGGGCGCGATCGGCGCGTTGTGGGTCTGGGTGTGCTGAAGTCGGGGACAGAGAATCCCCTTTGTGTCCGTGTTTCTGCTGGTGATTTTACTGTGCACTCGGGCCCTGCATCCCCCTGCCGCATTGCTCCTCCCCTCCAGGTTCTGACATCTGATGTTTGTGTGTGCTTGCTTTGTGTGGTTGAGTTACCTAAGGGCCTGACCTAGAGAACTGCGTCTAATCCGTCTTATCCCCTGTTTTGTCAGATGAGAATGCCTGGGGCTTGAGCAGGGTCGCGGGTAGCTGGGACAGAGCATCACTTGTGGCCTACTGTCCTACTGCCCTTTGATCTTTGTGAACACTGTCTTCGGGACTGAGATCTGTCCCCCACTGGCACTGGCCCCTGGAGACTGGAGTGAGCGTTCGTGTGTGTGTGTGTGTGTGTGTGTGTGTGTGTGTGTTTACGCACACGGAGGAGCTCCCCTCCTCCCTGCCGTCTGCCCCCACTCCCCAGCCCCCTCCCTCCTCAGACGTCACCGTTGTGCTCTTTGCAGACTGGCTTTGGGCCTGGGAGGAAAAGAGAGAGTGGAGCCCCCGCCAGACTCCAAGCTGAGTGCTGACAGCCCCTGGGAGTTTAGACGTCCCTTCTCACACACGGTGCATTTGATAGAACACTCCCTGAGGCACGCAGATCCACAGCTGGGGGGAGGCAGCACCTACATTTAAAAAGGTAATAATACCCTGGTCTTCTCACTCCTGGGCTTATGCTCCTCAATTATGTCATCCTCTTGAGTGACCTGGGAGGAAAGTGAGCGAATAGAAGTGAAAGACAGAGCCTCCCGGGAACTTGAGAATTAAGTAGGCAGTTTGGTAAGGTAGAAATAGAGGACTAGAAGAAGCAAAGACTCCAACCCTTCTTACTCCTATGGGGATAGTGGAGGGGCTGAATGGGGAGGATCAGAGAAGGGGCTTCAAAGATGGTGGTAAAAGTATTTTTTAAGCTGAGTGGTAGGTATATGGGAGTTTAATTTTTCAGATTGTTTTATTGTTATTTTACCATCTATATCCCTCCACATGTATTACATACTCTTACAGATGTATGAATTAAACAATCTTAAGTGAAAAATAATTAAGACTGAGCTGGGAATGTCTGGGACAGAATTCAAAAGAAGGAGTTGAACTAGCCCAATATATTGGAAAAGATACTGGATGTAGAAAGAAAAAGAAACAGAAGGTTCATGAGAAAAAAAAAAAAAAAAAAACAGCATGAAGGAGAGAAGACCTATAGAATTGAATGTCTGTAATATAAACCAATTTTCAAGGTCAGGTTAGCCATTTGCTGAAAAAATGATCCTGGGTTTTACCTTTATACCCTCATCTGTCATTTAATCATCCAGACATGGAATATCTATTCATCCAGAGAATACAATGTATACTCTGGCCTCACACACTTACTCTAGTTTCAGGATTTGAAATCACACTACCATACGGGATATGGGTGGTGCAGCATCCAGCATGGCCCTCCATCCACCTGTCCTTCCACGCATTTCTCAAAGGGAAACCAGGTTTACGAGCCATGGCGCTGCTTTGTGGTAGGAGTGGAAGCTCTGCTCTCTCCCTGAGTTACAGGTTGTGCCTTCAATACCTTCTGCTTTGGAGGTGGCTTTGGTTCCAGCAAGCTAAAAGGGGCCAGAGGTGGGCGCAGGAGAAAGAAAGCAGGAACCATGGGAGGGGTTAGGGAAAGAAATGAAAGGACATTTCCTCCAGGTTTTATTCATTTGAGCTCACCAAGATTGGAGGACAAACATGGATTCGGGCATGAAGGGGGGGCATTTGGTTCAAAAATCAAGTGATGGAGTCACTGATAGCTGGTTGAAGTGGGGACACAACCAGCTGCAGAGTTCAAGGAACCCCTGTAGAGGAGGAAATGAAATTCATAGGTGGGCAGATGCACAACCTGATCAGAGATGAAAGAAGACCTTTTAGGTCCGGTGAGCCAGGATCAGTTGACCAGTCTACCTCATCCTGTAAAAACTGTATCTAATCTTTTAATGTGTGTTTACATGCTTTGACTGAATTTGTATGAACTCGGTGTTGTTTCTCATTGTAGTAGCAATACAATTCAAAAGGATGCAGATTTGTCTAAAGGCAGAGAGAACGGTTCACCTCTTTCCTTCCTAATGTAATCAATGTGATTATGTTGAAATGTGGCCTCCATAGATTTTCAATGCCTATAAAGCCTGGCATGTAACAGGTACTTTTGTATTCCTGGTGCTTGAGAGTATGGACTCCGGCCCTGGGTTTCCTGGATTTGAATCCTAGATCCACCACCACTTACCACCTGTGTGATTTTGAGCAAATAACTAATTCTCTGGGCATTATGATTTTGGAGTTTTTGTTTTGCCTATCCATAAAATGGGGATAGTGATAGTAAATACCTCATAGGTTTATTGTCAGCATTAAATAAGTTACAGAAATCACATGTAATAATGCCAGGAACCTGGTAAGCACTGTTGTTACTACTACTACTAATAATTACCACTACCGCTACTAATTACTACTGCTGCTATTATTATCTTTGCCCATACAAAAATGACTTCATGTTCTGCATATCATAGTGACTTGAAATTTTCACTTAAAATGTATCTAGGACATTCTTCTAGGTGGATGTAAAATATATTCAACTCATCCTTGAACTAGCTCAGAAAACAACTAGTGAGATAGATATGTGAGGCCTCTGTTCGGGTTGTACTTGTGCCAGCACTAGAGGCAGCAGAGGCTGAGGGAGAAGGCTTCTAATGGGCAACTCTTTGGGGGTGTGTATGGGTAGATGACTGGGGGCAGTGCTACAGGGTCTTATGCTGGATACAATGGGGTATCTGGGGGCTATGTGGAAGTTGGATAGGTGTGGGTTTGGGTTAGAGATGCTGCACCCACAAGCATCAAAAATGGTTCTAGGAAACATTCTTTGTCATTAGTCTGTCTATCTGTACTTCTAGGTTTTCATTTATCTCCATTTGTAATTTGGTGTAGCAGTAAGCATCCCTGTACATATATCTTTGATACTGTCCTTATTTCTGTAAGAAGGGTTATTAGAAGAAGGTTTGTTGGGTCTAAATATAGGCACACCTTTGAAGCCAAGTAGGCACCATAAAATTGTTTCTGAAAAAGAGTGCAGATATTCTCTATCATTCCTGCAGATTGCGATGGTCTTTCAGTATAGAACAGTATTAGCCTTTCAAATATTAAAACTTATTAGCCACCTTTGTCTTCTTCATCTTCATGTTCTTCCCATTCTCCTCCTCCACTTTCTCCTAGAAAGGAGTATTGTCTTTTTTTGACAATATTATGAGCAACACACAATATATTTTCCGTTACTTGACTACTAGTGAGATTGAGCATCTTTTCCACAGAAGTGGCCGTTTAAATCTTCTTTTCTGTGCCATATCTGCTCTTGGAAGGATAGTATTTCCATAGATAGAAAGATTTGGGAGAGGGAACGGAATGGAAAGAGAATGGGAAGATAATCTAAAATGAAAGCAGGACATGTCCAGGGGCACCTGGCAGACTGGATGCTGCAGGGAAACAGGCAGCAGGAGAAAAGGCAGGAAAAGCCAGGGAATGGCCAGCTCTGCAGGCAGTCCACACTGGAAGGCAGTAGATTGTCCCTGGAGACCAAGATGGAGCATTGAGAGTAAATAACATGGTTAGAGTGGTCTTAGAAAAGTAAAGGGTAGGAACAGGTCCTGGTCACTTTGAAATTGGGTCGGTTGAGTCCAGGCATGAATTACTAAGGACCTAAACTAGGTTAATGGCAGTGTGATTGGAAACCATGAACAAGGATATTGATCAGACTTGTGACCAGCTGGATATGGGAGCAGCAGGGAGAAGGGACATACGGTGACACTGTGTGCTTTGCTGTCCTGATTATTTATGGGCACCAGGAGGAGCAGGGAAGAGACAAGCTTCTTACTTACCAAATGTTCGTGTCAGTATCTTCTTAATAGTTCCCTGAGATAGGTAGGTTATTAATGCTTCTGTTTAACTACTAAAAACATTGAGCTTATGTAATTTGCCTTAAGAGAGCTCCCTTAGAGGGAAATTAATAAATTTAAGACTTTTTTAGCTTAGAGACTGGCTATAAATGGCCAGTGGGGTCTTGAACTTGTTACCTCAAGACTGGGGCTCTTTTATCCTGGCTTGTGGAAGGCACATAGAGATACATGAGAAACGAATGTAATAGTAGTTAGCATTAGTGTTAGTATTAATATTGGTAACAAAATATGAAAACTATTAAATCAGAATCTACATGCTCAATGCAGTGCTTATAAAACCTATGTTAGGTTAAATTCTTTTTCCACTTTGCAAGAATTCTCTATTACTCACATACTTAAATTAAATGGTTTATTCTTAACCAAATAATTATAAGCATATATGAGTATGCATATATAAATAATTGCATACTTATGAAAGGGCATTTAACCTATGTTATTTCCTTTAATCCTCAGGACAAGCTTATATGGCAGATATTATAATTCCTATTTAATTAACAAGGAAACTAAATCTGAGATGTGTTGTCTAAGTCTCACAATTGTTAAGCAGCAGAGTTGAAATTCAAACTCAGACTGCCATAAGTCCAGAGCCCAAGTTTATAATCGTGTTGCATATTATGTTGAGAGTGAGCATGTTATCTGACAAGGGAAATAGACAAGTGGTAAAGGCCAAAGATTAAAATGTAAGGACTATCTGCATATTCTAAGAGGAGTTCAGAAAAGGACAGAAAGTAAGTGGTTCTAGAGTTTGGATACAAAGAGGTTACCTCGGGCCAGTACTGACAGAGGTGGTTCAGCCTCATGGACTGGGAGAGCAGTGATGTTCTGTGCTGCTGAGTGGTCACTGAAGATGAGACACCCTGCATGACCTGACCATGAAAACACATCTGTCCATGGAGGAAGTGTTTCAGTACAGTACTTGTAGCAGAGGTCAGACCATAGAGCATTGTTAGTGGGGATCTCATTGTGAAGAAGCAGAGGATATTTGTGAGTTCACCTCCACACTGTTGTCAGCTGCATTCCAGGTGCAATTAGGATTCTGCAGTAATTTCATATCTTGTTACCTTCTGCTCCTGGTGGTAGGAGACTTGCATTTAAACCACAGAGGACTTCCACTTTCCTCTTACCTAGCCTGTGACATTGACCACAGAACCTTCTCTGAAAGCCCAGGCATTTCACATAGAAGTTCTGAGTAATCTGATTAGTGTGGGAGCCAAGAGGGATGGAATGGGCTGGGAGCACAACATGCCGCTCCACTCTATGAATTCCCAGCAGCTGCTGTAGCAAATGACCACAAATGGGGTGGCTTAAAATAACAGGAAGACATCATTTCACAGTTCTGAAGGTTTAGAAGTTTGAAATCCAGGTGTCAGCAGTGTGGAGATTCTGAGGCAGAATCTGTTCCATGCCTCTCTTAGCTCCTGGTGTTTGCCAGCAATTCTTGGTCTTCCTTGGCTTGTAGACTCATCACTCCGATCTCTGCCCCCATTTTCTGATAGCATTCTCCCATGTGTTTCCAAATGTCCTCTTACGAGGATATCAGTCATTAGATTACGACCCATTTGGATCACCTATGACCTCATCTTAGCTTCATTACATCTATGAAAACCTCTTTCCAAATAAGTGCTATGGGTTAGGACTTCAAATGTCTCTTTGGGGGACACAATTCCATGCTCATTCCTTCCTTCTGTTTGTTTCCGTCTGTGATGGAAAAGTATCAAGCTCTCTGAGTTTGTCCACAGAGTTTAAGAGGAGAGGGCCCAGTGGGGTCTCCTGGACTTCAGTCACTAACACCGAGTGCTTGAATCATTTCCCAGTGTCAACCTCATCTGCATAGTGGGAAGAATCCCCCAGCTACTGGAAGAGTGAACTGCTCTATTTGTTTCTTTGTTAATCCATTGTTCACCAAGCTGAGCCTTTGCTTTCTTCTCTGCAGAAACCAACAGAGCCATGGCGACTCCTTCTGCTGCCTTTGAGGCCCTTATGAATGGTGTGACAAGCTGGGATGTACCAGAAGATGCCGTTCCATGTGAACTGCTTCTTATTGGAGAGGCTTCATTTCCTGTGATGGTGAATGATATGGGCCAGGTCCTCATTGCTGCCTCCTCCTATGGGCGCGGCCGCCTGGTGGTCATGTCCCATGAGGACTACTTGGTGGAAGCCCAGCTCACGCCCTTTCTCCTGAATGCAGTGGGGTGGCTTTGCTCTTCCCCTGGGTCTCCCATTGGTGTACACCCATCCCTGGCACCTTTGGCCAAAATCCTCGAGGGCTCTGGAATGGATGCAAAGGTTGAGCCAGAAGTGAAAGACTCCCTGGGGGTTTATTGTATTGATGCCTACAATGAAACCATGACGGAAAAGCTGGTCAAGTTCATGAAACGTGGTGGCGGCTTGCTCATAGGAGGACAAGCCTGGGACTGGGCCAACCAGGGTGATGATGAAAGGGTTCTCTTCACATTCCCCGGGAACCTTGTGACCAGTGTGGCTGGCATTTACTTTACTGACAACAAAGGGGACACGAGTTTCTTTAAAGTCTCCAAGAAGATGCCCAAGATCCCAGTGTTGGTTAGGTGAGTACCTTACCCCCACTTGGGAGTTGGCTCCAGGGTTAAAAAGCAGACCCGGTTCTTAGCTTCAGGTTGCTCCAAAGCTAATGGAAGAGTGCTCCCAGGCACTCAGTTATGGAATCACTACATATCAACTAGATTTTTTAAATGCCCTGAGGCATAGGAGGGGCAAGGTCCTCACTGCCCCTGTCTTCCCAGACCAGACCATTTAGCTCTTTGATAGTTGGAACTTACTGATGGCTATGGTCCCAGTGTCTTGCATAATCAAAACTGTGCTGTTGACCCCAACAGTTGGCGTAGTTAATCCAGATGGTTTACAGGAGAGGTTGCTTTCAACAGGAATGTGAAGAAAAGGAAAACAGGCATGAAGGACCCCATGAACCAAAGCCTAGAGATGTGTGGGAAAGGTTTTGAAATGTCCATCCAGGTGAGGTTAGGATGCGATAGGAAGTAGAAGCCTTCAGAAGTTAAGATATCAGAAAAGATGGTCCAAGTTATATGTGCTAAATCTAGGAGGGGCAAAAGATTGATGATCAGTAATGAAGGAGTCAGGTGATGGGTACGGGACAGGCTGCACGGGAAGTTATTGGAGTGTACTGCCCTGTCTGCTTTGCTCTCACTGCACTCCAGCACCACATATAGTGCCTAACAGATAGCAGGTCAGTAGGTGCTCAGTAAACATCTCTTACATGCATGACTGCATGAATGAATGAGAGGGATTAGAAGCTGGATTAGTCCCAGGAGCAGAAAAAGTACGTTAGGTCACTCTCCATATTCTATATTAACATTCTCAGCATCCTCAGAACAAACAACACTGATATTTCTGACTGATGGGCATGGAGCAAGGTAGGATTGGGTGAGGAAGACACACCAAGGGTATCATGAAGGTGTGGGAAATGAGCTATGACTTCTCCTTGGCATGGGACTTTTAGGGAAGTTTTAGGAAGATCAACCAGAATAGTTAGTCTACTCTGGTTTTGGACAAAAAGATGACTCATATCATTTTAGCCCAAATATTGGGCTTCTGCAAAGGAGTTCAAACTCTGTTCATTCATCCATTTATTTAGCCAGAGTTTATTGAATATATTATATCCCAGGCATTATTTCTTATTTCAAGAACCTGATTTGCAAAGATCTGAGAATTAGGGGTGCAGGAACATCTCCAATGACAAGACTTGGAAACAAAAGTTGAAAACCAAGTAACTGTTGTAGGAAGAGGGCTATGCTGTCATTGTTCATAAAACCTGGAAACCTGGATCTAATCTACAACCAGTAATTGCACAGTGTGACCTTAACATGTCCTTTCAATTCTCTTTTTCTCTCTAAAGGAAAGTGTTGGCATAGAAGCTCCTACTGTCCCTTGTAGCTATTATTCCATTTTTCAGTCTACAGTGATCTCCGTATGTTCACAGTCATCAGAGATGCATAGAAAAGAACTCCGTGCAAATGGTCATACTCTAAATGCCCAAATGCTCCAATAAATTTGGTTTGAAAATACCCCCAGGAAACCTGAATTGACCAACCTTATAAATTAATGCTATCCATGCCCCCTTCAGTTTGAAAAATGGCGAAGGGATATTAGACACAAAAGAGACTTGGTTGTAAGTTTATTTATAATAAGCATCTTGCACAGCCTTGGAGGTCATTGCTGGTTATTGCTGGTTACATGTTAGGCATATATAGAATCCTAATTAAAGGTTTTAGGTCAGAATCAGTGCTCAAGCGTGGTGGGGTGAATGTATTTACCTAACTCATGCTTTGTACTTCTTACTATTTTCTTAGCCATATATACTAAAGTTGTTTTAACTGATTTTCACAAAATAGAACTTTTTAGAGAGTGAGCACAAGTGGCAAAATGTGCTATTTTATAACAGAGATTGCCTCGTCACAATTGTTTTCTTTTCCTTTTAATGAACATTTTTTTCCTTTTTAATTTTAAAATACGTGCTTCTTGGGAAAAAACTAAAATAATTCAGAAGCATACAAAGTAAAAAGTGAAAGATCTTTGTTCTCCACCTCATCCTCTGCCTCTCACTAATTCTTTTCTTCGCCCCTTCCCAAGAAATGATCACTGCTAATGGTTTGGAAGGTATCTTTTCTAATGTTTTTCCTCCATTTATGCATTGGGGTTAGAGTTGGGAGAGCTGGACTGGTAGAAAGAGAGAGAAAAAGAGAGAGATCTGCAACTTGCTCTTTCATTTACTATATCCTGAGCATTTTTTCATATCCCTATAAGAAGATGGGCATCATCCTTTTGTAGCCCATCTTGCATTCATTTGAATTGTCCCGAAATTCATTTAACCGTTTGCCTATTAGCACATTAATGTTATTTCTAGTTTTTTCTTATAAATAATAATACAATGACTGTCTTTTCACTACAACCCCTAAGCTTGACATACCCCTTTTCATTTTAAAGACTTGGCAATTTCCTTTTAGAAACATGTAATTTTGGAAATTTTTAAATACATAACAGAAATAGAAATAGAACAATGAGCACATGTACTCATCACCCAGGTGATGGTATCAAATCACACCCCACCCACTCCTTAACCTTTCCCGTTTGTTTTGAAGCCAGTCTCCAACAGTGTATCGTTTTTCCCATAAAACAGTATATCTCCAAAAGATAAAGACAAATTTTTAAATATAGTCACAACACTGTTAGCCCATTTTTAAGATTATCACTATTTTTCTGTCCTAACAAAATGTCAGTAACCATATCATTTTCAAAAGGATTCCATAAGTGTCACCTGTTATGTACGTATGTCTGTACTTAACTCTTTAAATCAACTGATTATATAATCAGTTAAGTCATGGAAATATAAATAATATATTTATATTATATGTTGATCTAAAGGTTAAGTATAGAGATATGTATATCACAATTGTTTCATACTCTCAATGTGATTTTAGAATTGAATTTGGCTTTTGCTTTATATATTTCAAAGCTATATTTTATGTTTATAAAAACTCATGACCTTTTTATGGCTCATACATTTTTGTCGTCTAAAATATTATTTCTTGCATTTAGTATTTTTCATCTTAAACTCTATTTTGTCTAACATAATTATGACTCCTACTTTGTTTTATTTGTTGATCTTTTTATTCTTTCTTCTGTTTTTAAAGATATATCTCTTGGTACAAATCTGATTTTTAACTCAATTAAGAGTTAAAAATGTATATAATTAAGGACATTGATATTTTTATATAATTAAGGACATTGATGTTTTTCTTCTAGTTCCATCATCTTATTTGATGTTCTTTGTTAAACATCCTTGTTGCTTCTTTTTAAATTTTCCTTTGATGCCTTTAGCTTGATTGGAGTTTCTTTTCCCCTTCTCTCTGTTTGGAAATTATACACAATTTTTGTATCATTATTGTAGCTGCCTTTAATTTCTCCCAGCTCTTTCTTTCAAATTTTTCATACTTAAGGAAAAGTCAGAATAACATAATAATCAACATACCCTTTACCTAGATTCACCAGTGGTTACATTTTGTCACATATACTGCATAAGTATACATAGGAAGAGATTATTTGGCCTAGCCATTTGAGAGTAACCTACAGATCTCAAGAATGAAGGAGGCAGGTGATAGATATGACACATCATACCTGACTACTTCAGCCTGTAGCTCCTAACAAGGACATTCTCCCATATAACCACAATAGTTATCTCGCTCAAAACATGTAACATTGATAGAATGCTGTTATCTAATGTCCATGTTCAAATGTCTCTAATTGTTCCAAAAATATCCCTTTTTTTAGATTTTTAAAAATATAGGATTTAATCAAGTTTCTGTATCATGTTTCTTTAGTCTCCTTTAATCAAAATAGTTCCCTAGCTTTTTAAAAATCTTCCAGGACATTAGTATTTTTGAAGTCTGCAGTTCAGTTGTTTTATGGAATGCCCTTCAGTTTGACTTTGTCTAATTGTTTTTTTTTTTCCATAATTACACTCAGTTCACACATTTTTGGCGAGAAAATAATTTATGTTGCTTTCATCACAGTGTCACAAATTAAAGGCGCATGAGCTCAGTTTGTCCAATTATTGGTGATGTTCAAATTGGTCATTTAATTAAATTGGAGTTTGCCAGATTTTCCTATTTTACTGATTTTATTTATTATATTTTATTTCTATTTATTTTATTCCTTCCCCCCCCTTTTTAAAACTAATTTAGTGTGTGGTGTGACAATTTGAGATCTATATGAATATCCTGTTTGCCAACAACCTTTCACCCAGTGGTTTTAGGTTTCATTGGTGATCTGTGCCTGAGTAAATATTTATGAAAGTGGCTACTTCTACCACTTCAGCCACTTCTGAACCTTTCTTCAAAATTCATCTCAGGTATCACATCTTTAGAAACCTGTCCCTTACTCCTCTCCTCTCATTCTGATATAGATGAGTCTTTTGTGCTCCTATATTAACCCAACATCTTAGCACTTACCTCGGGCTAAGTGATGGTTTACTTGTAAATTTCTCCAAGAACTGATTGACATCCTTTGGTAAATAAGACCTTTGCCTCCTCACCTTCACATTTACTGTTAGGTTTGTTCTTTTTAAATGTTTGTTTTAGTATCACTCTATACTCATGGATCCTTTTCTTTTAAGATCGAATATATTACAATCCATTTATAGTCAGTATTTTTTGAAGGTCAAGTTGTCCCAAATTTGGCAAGTTAAAGCCTCATTAAGCTGTCTCCTGAGCCCATCAGATTTTTTTAGTATTTACTTAATTTCTGACATAAAAAGATGTTGCAAGTTTATGTTGTACTTCTCTTCTCAAAACCTGGATTCAGCCATTTCCTCAAGGAATGCTAGTTCCTTTTAGTGGTGAATGGTATTTAGAAACCGAGATCTAAAGCATGCTCACTGCTATGGTGTCATCATTTCTGGGTTCCTCAGAAGAGAGAACCATGATATCTTTTAATCATACATTCATACTGATACCTTCAATTTTAATTCAAAACCACAGGATTCTTCTTCTCTTTCACTCATTCCATATTAGTATTCTTCTGCCATAGTGAGAATCCTGGTTTCAACAGCTTCAACATTTACTTATTTGCTCAGTCCAGTAATACACACAAACGAGTTTCATGATTACTATACCCATACTATTACCAATGACAAACTTGATAAGTTATTTTTGCCTTCCAAATATACCACACTGAGCGTATAGAGTCCAGCAAGTACTATATTCAAAAGTATTTGAGTTGCTTTTTACATTTGGGCCTGTTTTTATTCCATGTGGGGTTTTCTCCATATTTGTTTATTTAATTTTATCTTATGAATGCTAACTGTTAGCATGGCTACAATAGCAGAATACACACTCTTTTATGTGCACATGAAAATATTCATGAAGATAGACCATTTGCTGTGCTATAAAATAAGCCTTAGCAAGAGTAAAAGAATTGAAATCATACCATATATGTCCTCATCACAGTGGAATTAAATTAGAATTAAATAACATAAAACATATCTGAAAAATTCCTAAATATTTGTAAATTTAAAAACATGTTTCTAAATACTCCTTAAGTCAAAGCAGAAATTACAAAGGAAATTAGAAAATATTTAGAACTGAATAAAAATGAAAGCATAGCATGTAGAGTTCTATTAAAACAGTGCTAAGAAAGATATGCCTTTAAATACTTTTATTAGGAAAGGAGAAAAGTTGAAACTCAATGAACTATGTTTCCATATTAAGAATCTAAAAAAAGGAAATTGAATCAAACTCAAAATCTGTAGAAGAAACGAGGAAATAATAAAGAGAGCAGAAATCTGTGAAACAACTTTAAAAAAAAAAAAAGTAAATCACTGAAACCAAAAGCTGATTAGTTGAAAAAAAATCATTAAAAGTGATTAACCTCTAGATAGACTATGACAATAGGAGAGAGAACACACAAATTATGAATTTCAGGAATAGAAGAAGGAACATTAGTACAGATTCTACAGACATTACAAGGGTAATAAGGGAATATTACAACTTTATGCCAATAAATTTGATACCTTAGATGAGATAGACCAATTTCCTGACAGACAAAAATTACCAAAATTGATACAAAAAGAAACATGAAATATATGCTAAATAAATTGAATTGTAATTTTAAACATTCCAACACTAAATACTATGTGGTATCCTGGAATGGATCCTAAAAGACATTGGTGTGAAAACTGATGATATTTATATAAAATCTGGAGTTTATTTAGTAGCATTTGATCACTGTTGACTTCTTAGTTTTGCCAAATGTACAATGGATGTTTTACTATATTGCAAGTTTTCAATTTTCTTACATTTCAAAATAGAAATTTGTATTTAAAATCAACAACACAAAGAAAATTCCAGGCCCAGACAGCTTCATTGATGAATTTTATCAAACATTCAAGGAACAAATAATACAAATCCTACATAAACTCTTTTTAAAAATAGAAAAGGAGGGAAGATTTTTCAACTTGATTTATTAAAACAGCATTTCTCTAATACTGAAACCAGAAAAGGACATTGTAAGAAAGCTACAAAACAATATCCTTCGTGAATATAGATGAAAAAGTTCTTAATAAAATATTAATAGAATGCAGAAATATGGCCGGGCGCGGTGGCTCAAGCCTGTAATCCCAGCACTTTGGGAGGCCGAGACGGGCGGATCACAAGGTCAGGAGATCGAGACCATCCTGGCTAACATGGTGAAACCCCGTCTCTACTAAAAATACAAAAATCTAGCCGGGCGAGGTGGCGGCGCCTGTAGTCCCAGCTACTCCGGAGGCTGAGGCAGGAGAATGGCGTAAACCCGGGAGGCGGAGCTTGCAGTGAGCTGAGATCCAGCCACTGCACTCTAGCCTGGGCGACAGAGCAAGACTCCGTCTCAAAAAAAAAAAAAAAAAAAAAAAAAAGAATGCAGAAATATATAAAAAGAATAATACATTATGACCAAGTAAAGCTATCCTAGGATGAATGACTGGTTTAACATTCAGTAATCAGATTAACTCACCATATTAATAGAATGAATGAGAAAAACCATGTAATTCAAGGCTGGGCATGGTGGCTCACACCTGTAATCCCAGCACTTTGGGAGGCCAAGGTGAGCGGATCATTTGAGATCAGGAGTTTGATTTGAGACCGGCCTGACCACCATGGTGAAACACTGTCTCTATTAAAATATAAAAGTTAGCTGGGCATGTGGCGTGCGCCTGCAGTCCCAGCTACTGGGGAGGCTGAGGCGTGAGAATCATTTGAACCTGGGAGGCAGAGGTTGCAGTGAGCTGAGATTGTGTCTCTGTACTCAGCCTGGGCAACAGAGTGAGACTGTCTCAAAAAAAAAAAAAAGAAGAAGAAAAATCATATAATTCAGTAATACACATATGAAATATTGACCAAATTCAATACCAAATCATACCAAATTATGATAAAATTTCAGCAAATGAGAAATAAAAAGGAACTTCTTCAACCTGATAAAAATGTCTATGAAAAATATATAGTTAAAAATATTCTTAATGGTGAATACTGAACATTTCCCCCTAAGACTGAGAACAAGACAAGGAATAATACCTGCACTCACCTCTTCTATTCAACATTGTGCTACAGGTCCTACCCAGTGTAATAAGGCAAGGAAAAGAAGGCATAGAGATTGGAAATTAAAAATAAAAACTTATATATGTGTTTTGTTTTTCTAGAACACTGAGTCAAAAGACGGGAAATGTTTGAATCTTGGTGTCAGAAAACAAATTTAAAAGAAAAATCATCTTACATTTAGAAGATTTTTAAATGACAAGATCTGTTTAAACATAAAGTAAGTCAGCAGAGCATTTCCTAGAATGGAATTATTTTATTTTTAGAAGTATTTGCAAAAAGCATGATCATCTATGTAAAAAAAATCCTAAAATATCTACAGAAAAGCTATAATAATTAATTTTAACAAGGTTGTAAGATACAAAAATCAATTTACAAAAACCAATTACTTTTTTAATATATTAGCAACCAACAATTGGTAATTAAAATTTAAAAATACAACATTTAAAATAGAACCCAAATTATGAAGTAGTAAGCGTTAAATTTAACAAGATATGTCATGAGACCTGTATGGTGAAAACTACAAAACATCTTTGAGAGAAATTAAATAAAACCTACAGAAATGGAGAAATACACCATGTTGATGGATCAGAACACTTGATATTTTAAGATGTCAATTTCCCCCCATTAACCTACAGATTTAATGCAGTCCGTAGTTCAAAATGATTCTACAAATATACAAATGAAATACAACTAACATAGGCTAGTTTTAAGACTTTTTACAGAGATGAAGTAGTCAAAACACTTTGATATTGGCATAAAGATAGACATGCAGATCAATGAAACAGACCTATTTAGAGATAGACCCACAGATTTATGGTCAATTGTTTTTTGACAAAGTTGCTCAGGTAATTCAATGAGGAAATGACAGTCTTTTCAACATATGGTTCTGGAACAACTGGTGCATTGTGACCCTCACCCCACTCCATAAAAGCAAATATTTAAAAATAGATCTAGAGCTAAATGCAAAAGCTAAATTTTAAAAACTTCTAAATGAAAACATAGGAGAAAATATCTGTGACCTTGACCTTTGCAGTTTTTGCCTACATAGAACACAAAAAGTACATGAACCATAAAAGGAAAAGATTAATAAATTGAGCTTTATTTTTTTAAAAGTAAATAGCTTCTGCAGTTCAATAGTCAGTATTAAGGAAACAGAAAGGCAAGCCACAGACTGGAAAAAAAATATTCGCAATACTTATATCTGACAATGGACTTGCATTCAGAATACATAGAGAACTCTTACATTCCAATAATAAGACCACTCATGTTTGTTTGTTTCTGTTTTTGTTTCCTGAGACAGGGTCTCCCTTTCTGTCCCAGGCTGAAGTGCAGTAGCACAAACATGGCACTCAAGCAATCCTTTCTCCTCAGTCTCCTGAGTAGCCGGGACTACAGGTGCACACTACCACACCTGGCCATTATAAACATTTTTTGTAGAGATGGAGTCTCACCATATTGCCCAGGCTGTTCTCAGCCTCCTGGGCTCAAGCAGTCCTGCCTTGGCCTCCCGAAGTGCTGGGATTATAGGCATGAGATACCACATCCTGCAAGTTTTTTTTTTTTTTTTAAGCCTAAATATTTTAACACATTTCACAAAAGATAAAATATAAAAGGCTAAAAAGCCCAAATGATTCTATCATTAATCATCAGAAAAATGCAAAAACTAAAATCACAATGAAATACCCTATGGCACCATAAAAATGGCCAAAATTAAAGACTCACTATACGAATTGTTGACAAGAATGTGGTTTTATACATCGTCAGTGGGAAAATAAAATGACACAACCACTTTGGAAGATGATTTGGCAATTTCATATAAAGTTAACTGACAATTAACATACAATTTAGCCATTTCATCACCCTTTATCCAAGAGAAAGGAAAACATGTCCACACAAAAACTTGTACATTAATGTTTAGGGCAGCAAACCCAAACCAAAGACTACCCAAATGTCCATCAACAGATGACAAGATTAACAAAGTGGAGACTGTCCCCAGAATGGCATAATACACAGCCGTAGATGAAGATGCATTACGGATAGTGCCACAGTATGCATGGTTCTCACGAAGTTATTCTGAGTCAAAGAAGCCAAACTCAAAGGAGTACATACTTTATTATTACATTATATGAAGCTTTAGAAAAGACAAATCTAATGTTTATGGATAGAAAGCGCATCAGTAGGTGCCTGTGGTTGTGTGTGGGACCTGGATTGATCATACTGGGGCAAAAGGTAGCTTTTGAGGGTGATAAAAAAGTTGTATATTTTCACTGTGGTGGTGGTGGTGGTGGTTACTCAGATGTATAAACTTAGCCAAAGCTCATCAAGATGTACTTTGTGAATTTTATCATATCAGTGAAGATGATTGTTAAAAATGGGCATGTTTGAAATTTCAACACCATTTAAATGGGTGCAATTAAAGAAGTCTCATTCTCTTCCCTATTACTTGTAATCTGTTCCCACTAACTCCTGTAGGTACCCAATTTCATTAGTTTCTTGACTGTTATTTTCTGTTTGGTTTTGATGGAAGTATATGAGCATAGATACATATTGTTCCAGATATTTCACAAATTAAACATAGCATGCTACGCATAAATTTTTGAAACTTGCTATTTTCTTTTTTATGTTTAAATCAACCCATTTACCATTTTTAATTTATTTTACTGTATATATTTAAGTGTACAACAAGTTTTGATATGCAGAGCAAAATGGTTACTATAATCAGACAAATTTACATATCCATCACCTTCCATAGTTACTTCTCTTCAGTATGTGTGTGGTAAAAGCACCCTACTCTCAGCAAAATTTCAGTATACATTATTCAAGATAGTCTTCATGTCATCCATAGTTATCTAGGCTTGTTCATTCTACCTAAGTGAAAATTTCCACCCTTTGAGGTACTCCTCCCTGTTTCCTCCCCTCCTCATCCCTAGTAACCACCATTGTTTTATTCTCTTTTCCTATTTATTTGACTTTTTTGTTTTTGTTTTTGTTTTTGTTTGAGACGGAGTCTCGCTCTGTCACCCAGGCTGGAGTGCAGTGGCGCGATCTCGGCTCACTGCAAGCTCCGCCTCCCGGGTTCAAGCCATTCTCCTGCCTCAACCTCCTGAGTAGCGGGAGGCGCCCGCCACCGCGCCTGGCTATTTTTTTTTTTTTTTTTTTGTATTTTTAGTAGAGACAGGGTTTCACCGTGTTAGCCAGGATGGTCTTAGCCTCCAGAACTTGTGATCCGCCCACCTCGGCCTCCCAAAATGCTGAGATTACAGGCGTGAGCCACCGCGCCCAGCCTGATCAATAACTTTTTAGAGTAGCGTGTCCCATTTTTCCAAGAGAGAGGCAATATATCATCTCAGAACTTTCTGATGACATGCAATACATACTTAGAACGTTCTTCTCCATTTGTTGCTGTTGTTCCCTTGGGAGTTTAGTTGGGTGCTTCTCTTTCATGCTGTTAATTCTCGTCAAATATTTGGTGGTTCTTGTCTATTTTAATTTTAAATTACATTTAAATCCTAGGTTGATCATTATTGATTACTGCAGAGCATTTTCTTGGGACAAATCATAATCCTTGGTCCTTTGTTCTCCTGATCTTCTCTTTCACATGTATGCAGTTAGAGTCGTCTGTTCTCATGGCTTTCTGATCAATCAGATTCCATTTGATTTATATTTTTTATAAATGTCCCCACTATCCCAGTTTGCAGATGGCACTCTTCTCAAAATCCAGTGCTATTATGGATTTATTTGTTTATTTATTTATTTATTTATTTATTTATTTATTTATTTATATTGAGACGGAGTTTCGCTCTGTCGCCCAGGCTGGAGTGCATTGGCATGATCTCAGCTCACTGCAACCTCCACCTCCCAGATTCAAGCAATTCTCCTGCCTCAGCCTCCTGAATAGCTGGGATTATAGGCACCCGCCATCATGCCCAGCTAATTTTTGTATTTTTGTAGAGACAGGGTTTCACCAGGATTTATTTTTTTAAATAACTTTTGTTTCACTTCAGAAGAGGGTAAGGAAGAGAAGTAAAATCCAACTTATTTTTTCAATATATTAAAGAATTACTTAGCCCCTACTGTATACAAATCATGGCTGTTGGAACTAATAGACAGATGCCTCCGAGGGTGCCCCCTGGCTAAGCACTGAGCAAGACCTCATGTAGTCTCATTGTTCAGATGAAGTTCTAATACCTCAGTGTCTGAATCTCAGCTTTGCAGGTTTAGTTGCTCTCATCTTGTCAGTAGACTCGTGTAGAAATCCTGAAGCTGATGTATTCACTTAGAGCACAGTAGCCCACCTCTTCACTGATTTTACTCTTAAAAAAAAAATAATTGCATGAAATCTGTAAAGAAGGCCAGGTGCAATGGCTCATGCCTATAATCCCAGCACTTTGGGAGGCCAAGGCAGGAGGATTGCTTGAGCCCAGGAGTTCAAGACCAATCTGAGCAACATAGTAAGCCCCCCCCATTAAATTAAAAACTCAAAAATAAAAGAGAAAAAAATGTATAAACAGAACTCTATGAGAACTAAAACACATTTTTCATTAAATTTTGCATACATATTTAAAGTACTACAATTAAAAATGAATTTAAAAAAATTTTTAGAGTCACCAAATTAAATACAGACTATCCAAAATGTTGCTTGAATAAAATAAATAAATGTTACAAATCTAGAATATTCTGGTTGGCCTAGCCAGTGACTTCTTTCTCTCATTAGGCAGGTGATCATGGAAAGCAATATTATAATCACAGAGTTGTTTGGTAAGCCTCGAAACAGAGCAAGAAGAGATAGTTGAATGATGTTAATGATAGTTGTTTACGGAGTTAGAGACTCATCTGCCAATTAGTATGGTGGTAGCTGTATCTTTAGTAAAGGTTTGTACTTGCTAAGATGACCATAGCTTTCCCATCAGTAGAGCTCTGCCAGCCATAGAGAGTACAGCACGAATACTGCAAATTTATTGTCTACCTGACCCCTATTTTTTAGTGTTATCTTACAGCTGCATCCTGCTATACCATTGCCATAGCTTTACCTAACAAAAGTGACAGAACCAACTCTGGAATCTCAAGCTAGAGAGGCCACTCTACTCCTTAACCCCACCTTATCCAGTATTCCATCTCATTTTGGATTTATGGGCATCTTGAGGACTTCTAGGGCTGGGTTACCCACAGACAGTAAACAGATGGTGCTGAGCAAAACCTTATAGCATGGATGTGCATCACTCCTGTTGAGCAGGCAGTGAACAAGTGGAGTTCTAGATGCAGACAGTAAAGTCCTCTTGGGCTCCGGTAACCAGAAGGTCCCACTAGAGTTGAAGCCAGGCAGTTCCCCTACCCTACCTTTAGAGATAATAATGATTCTTCACTAGCACTACTGACTTGGCCTTCCAGACTTTATTTGTAGGAAATTAGCAGCAATTTCCTGCAATTTATAAATAAGACGCCTTATAAGGAAAAAAAAAAAAAAAACATGATTTCCCATTCTTTTTTTTATATATGTATTGCTTAGAGGGTTGAAATTACCATGAACTTAAATCCAGAATATTTAAGACATGGTATTGGGTAAACACAGCAGGGCTCCCTTTGCAATTTCCATTGGAGAATTTGTGCTCTAAGAATGAGCAGAGCAGAATTAACACTGAGTCTTTCTGCCACCCCTCCAACAAGTCTCCATACCCAGTGAGGTCAGATCTGTCCATTTTGTTCTCCCAACTTTCCCCTAAGAACTCAAAATAACAATATTAGCAAAGTTAACACATCTATAGCACTCACTGTATGCTGTCCACTGTTCTAACAGCTTTATACAGAACTGTACCTCTAATAAAGAATGCATGTGTCTTTTGCAGTTGTGAAGATGACCTCTCCGAGGACAGAGAGGAGCTTCTGCATGGGATTTCAGAGCTGGACATCAGCAACTCGGATTGCTTCCCATCCCAGCTGCTAGTGCATGGGGCTTTAGCCTTTCCCTTAGGGTTAGATTCCTACCATGGCTGTGTTATAGCGGCTGCCCGCTATGGCCGGGGCCGGGTGGTTGTGACTGGCCATAAGGTATTATTCACTGTTGGTAAACTGGGCCCCTTTCTGCTCAATGCTGTCCGCTGGCTGGATGGGGGCCGCAGAGGCAAGATCGTGGTGCAGACAGAGCTGAGAACCCTGAGTGGCCTCCTCGCAGTGGGGGGCATAGACACCAGCATCGAGCCCAATCTGACCAGTGATGCAAGTGTCTATTGCTTTGAACCTGTGAGCGAAGTGGGAGTCAAAGAACTGCAGGAGTTTGTAGCAGAGGGTGGTGGGCTATTTGTTGGAGCCCAAGCCTGGTGGTGGGCCTTCAAGAACCCCGGAGTGTCCCCTTTGGCTCGATTCCCAGGAAACCTCCTCCTCAACCCCTTTGGCATCAGCATTACAAGCCAAAGCCTCAATCCAGGGCCCTTTCGTACTCCTAAAGCAGGGATAAGGACCTATCACTTTCGCTCCACCTTGGCCGAGTTCCAGGTTATAATGGGCAGGAAGAGAGGAAATGTGGAAAAGGGCTGGTTGGCAAAGCTGGGACCAGATGGTGCAGCTTTCCTGCAGATTCCCGCAGAAGAGATCCCTGCCTACATGTCTGTGCATCGACTCCTGAGGAAGCTGCTAAGTCGATACCGGCTCCCAGTAGCAACCCGAGAGAACCCTGTTATCAATGACTGCTGCAGGGGTGCTATGCTTTCCCTGGCCACAGGGCTGGCCCACTCCGGAAGTGACCTCTCTCTGTTAGTCCCAGAAATTGAAGATATGTACAGCAGCCCCTATCTGCGCCCCTCAGAATCTCCTGTCACTGTCGAGGTCAACTGCACCAATCCAGGTAAGGAACAGGGGTTGGGAGCTCAGTATTACGGGAATGGAGAAATGGGGACAGGCTGACGTCAGCAGTCCATTTCAGGGACCCGATCATGTCCAGAGGGCGGTCTCCGTTTTTTACCATGGACTTTGAAGAAGATAAGGGTTGGGATTTTAAGTACTGTTTGGAAGAGAAGAGACGGGGCAGCATGAAGGGGAAGATACGTGCTTATGAGGGGTCTCTGGTGAAGCTGGGTGGAGATGGCATCATGGAGGAGGGATAAAGTCTGCCTATGCCTCCTGCTTTTGGCAGGCACCAGATATTGCTGGATGAGTACTGGGCTCTACATACCTGGAAGGCAAATTATAGAAGTCTCACTGCCTGAAGCTGCTGCCTCTGCCGACCTGAAGGTAAGGCCATGCCCCACCTCACCATGTAACATGGAAGCCAAAGGCTCTTCCTAGCACAGTCAGTATCTTATTTGATGCTCACAAAGCCCTGCTGGTAATACAGAGCAGGTGATTTTACCCTTGTTTTAAGGATGAAGTAACTAAGGTGCAGAAACGCTGATGGATTGATTGATTGATTGATTGATTGATTGAAATGCATAGAGCTAATACAAATAAGTGCCCAGGACTCAAACCTAACTAATTTCTGGCTCTTAAGTTTTGTGCTTTTGACTTACATCCTAGAGTAGGGAATAAGAGATATCAAATGGAAGGTAACCTCGCACAGAGTAGGCGTTCAGTAAATCTGAGTTCACTGTTCATCTCTGTATCCATTCCCATGGTAGCACAAGGTCTTGCTGACTTTGGCTTCTTCCCCGTGACACCCAAGACCATTCCTGGATTGCCCAGTTCACCTTCCCTCTGTCAGTTTTATGTAGAGATACACCCATTTGCAAAATGAGTTTGCTGTCCTTCCCTATCCCCCTTGAGGGTCACTGTGATGGTTTTCGTCTATTCTGTGCCTGTGCCTATCCTGGAACTTGGTTAGCATAAACCCAGGGAAAAGAATCCTAGGACTCTACCAAGTACCTGCCCAGGAAGAGAGCTTGGAGAAAGGGGAGAAACTGAATCAACCCTCCACGATCTTAGCCAGATTACACTGCCTCCCACTGGGCCCTCTCTCTGATCAGCAAAAGGCAGGGTTCCCTCTGCCCCATTCCAAATGCCGGAATCACCACCATGAGATAGACGACCGAGTGTTCTATTTGTTAGCAACACCAGGGGACTGGGCATGGGAGTCAGCCCTCCTCAGAATTGGCCTTATAGGTTACACCTGGCACTCCTTACATTAATGTCTATCTAACAAGACCCATCATGGAGCTGTTTGAATGCCTTGGGAAAATATTTATACATTCTTTAGTCCATATGCCCCAAGGAATGCTATAGTTTCGCGGGGGTATCACACATGGTTCATCAGTGGTGGGACGGCTGCGCTCACGTGGGGTCATGGCTGAATGACCCATTCTGAGTCCCTTGCTGGGCTCTCTTCTTCCACCCATTCGTGTCCCATGGTGACTCTGGGGGGGGGAATCTCTCTGCTCCAGATACAGATTGGCTGCCACACAGATGACCTGACCAGGGCCAGCAAGCTTTTCCGAGGCCCACTCGTAATTAACCGGTGCTGCTTGGACAAACCCACAAAATCGATCACGTGCCTCTGGGGTGGACTCCTCTATATAATCGTTCCTCAGAACAGCAAACTGGGTTCTGTGCCCGTCACCGTGAAGGGGGCTGTGCATGCTCCATACTACAAGCTGGGTGAGTGGAAGCTCTGGGTGCTCCCGAGGGAAGGGGAAGAACTGGGATGACTCCAGAGAGTGTGGGAGTCCAGGAGGTGACTAAAGCCTGTTTGATGCACAAAGAGAGAGACACGGACTAATAGAGGAAGGAGGGTCAGCTTCCTTAGATTCGGCTTTGGGGTTATACAGATAAAGACCAAACCACATCCTTGGGGACTTCATAGAAAAAGCATAGAGAAAAGGGATATGGCCTCAGCAAACTAATGCAGGAACAGAAAACCAAACACGACGTGTTCTTACTTATAAGTGGGAGCTGAACAATGAGAACACGTGGACACAGGGAGGGTAACAACACACATTGCGACCTGTCAGTGGGGTTACCGGGTAGCAGGGCAGATGGAGGGAAAGCATCAGGATAAATAGCTAATGCATGCTGGGCTTAATACCTAGGTGATGGGTTGATAGGTGCAGCAAACCACCATCATACACTTTTACCTATGGAACAAACCTGCATGTCCTGCACACGTATCCCGGAACTTTAAATTAATTTTTTTTAAAAAGAGGAGGGGTGTGGCAGTTCATGATTTTGGTGTTCTCTTTCTGGAGTCCAAGCTGTATGTTGTAATTTGTGGGATTTGGCAAAGGATTTCAAGCTCTATGATCTCTCTTCCTAGGGGAGACCACCCTGGAGGAGTGGAAGAGGCGTATCCAGGAGAATCCAGGGCCCTGGGGAGAGCTGGCCACGGACAACATCATTCTGACTGTGCCGACCGCAAATCTTCGTACTCTGGAGAACCCTGAGCCCCTGCTCCGCCTCTGGGACGAGGTGATGCAGGCTGTGGCGCGACTGGGAGCTGAGCCCTTCCCTTTGCGCCTGCCTCAGAGGATTGTTGCCGACGTGCAGATCTCAGTGGGTGGGTGCTCCAAGCAAACCCTCTGTGCATGCTGCCTCCGAGCGCCTTCCTGTGCTTCATCAGCCATGCAGTAGGCAGCCATTAGGGGAAACATATTTTGCTAGCAAGACATATAGATGTATCCTTGCTATTTAAATGGGAAGGATATATATATATATATATATATATATATATATATATAAAATAGTTTATGTCAGCATGTCAAGGACATCAAGAAATGCCACCTGAGCTTTCACAGGCATTCATCAGGGACTTCAAGCTGGTAAAAATGGCAGAGGGCCTTGACCTAGGTCAGAATTGTTTGGTTGGAACAGGGATATTTTATAACTTTATGAACACACTGAATAAAGTGATCTTTGCCTATGGTCAAGGAACATGGAAAATGAGGGAAATATACAGACATTAAAGAAACATGGGAATTTCTCTGGACCCTCATTTTCTTCTCTTATACAGATGTTCACTGTAAACTTGTGTTGATGTGGCAACGCCATATCTGAACAGTGAGAGAGGAGCTACCTTAAAGAGCTCTGAATTTTGAGAAAAGGTTATAGTGACACAGATTCACATGGATAAGGCATCCTCATCAAAATAGAAAAATTGAATGGTAGCATTAACGGCTCCTTATCTATAAGCTGCATCTCCTTCCATAGTCACACTATTTTGCGTCAGAGTGAAGATGAAGGAATTCTTACAGAATGAGAAGAGGAGAAGGAACACCTAGCAGGGTCTTGGTTTGGGTTGCTTTTCTGAGCATTCTGGTGTGCTGGAATTTGGCTGGGGTTACTGTTTTCAAACAGACACAATACCTAGAAGAATGTTACTAGTTAAATGGGGAGGACCCTAACTCTGTCTTCCCTCCTGCATTTTCCAGGCTGGATGCATGCAGGGTACCCCATCATGTGCCATCTGGAGTCAGTGCAGGAGCTCATCAATGAGAAGCTCATCAGAACCAAGGGGCTGTGGGGCCCCGTCCACGAGCTGGGCCGCAACCAGCAGCGGCAGGAGTGGGAGTTCCCACCACACACCACCGAGGCCACCTGCAACCTGTGGTGTGTGTATGTGCATGAGACGATCTTGGGCATTCCTCGAAGCCGTGCCAATATTGCTCTGTGGCCCCCAGTTCGGGAGAAAAGAGTCAGAATCTACCTGAGCAAGGGTCCCAATGTGAAAAACTGGAATGCATGGACCGCACTGGAAACGTATTTACAGGTACTGGGCAAGAACGGCAGGTGACGGGGGACCCCTACTGCGGGGACCATCTGGGGAACTGTCATATAATGTTCTAGTGGCCCAGAAGACCTCCCATGGCCCCTGTCTCCCACACCAGGATATGGGGGCCCTGACAAAGTCCAGCTGTGACAGTCATATTGATGATGTCTCTCCGTGCATCGCTTTGCATGACCCTCAAGTGGATTTAATTGCCTGAGCCTCACCTTCCACCCCATAGAGCTACATGATAGTAAATAGAAAGCACTGAGAAAGGTTAAAAATGGTAGAGGCAAATAAAGTACTATACATGTACTCACTGTCTCTGGCTTTAAAGCCAGACATACCTGAGACTGAAGCCAAACTCTTCTACATAATAGCTATCTAAAACCAGTCTCCCCTTCCCCCATACACATAATCCATAGGCTATGACTTATGTTTTTTTCCTTAAATGAATGTTCCATCTTCTCATTATGCCTTGGCCATGCCTCAGAGTCCCTGTTATGTAGGCAGTCCAAGAGTCCTCACTGACCTGGACAAGGAGGTGGCCTTGCCTTTGACCAGTTGTTTAATGCCCAGTTCCCTCCCTGCAATGCCTGGATCAGTTCCTGGCATGAAACTGGAGAGTTTCATAACCTTGAATTTCAGAACTCAGTCTCAGGCCAAGCATGCTCTATTCTGGTTCTTCCACCTGCTGGAGGCTGTCCTATTCATTCCCACTGCCATGAGGATTATGGGAAACAGCCAGGGAGGCTCCACTTCAACCTTGTTATGGCTGCTTTGCCCCAGAAACACCAAGTTTCTCATTGGTGAAATAAATGTGAAGTTGGTCTGGAGAACTGCTCAAGTGCTTCATAATTCAAGCTCTGTAACTCAACAGCCTCAGGATGGCTACCTTTTTCAAAAATTACAACTTACTCTTAATTCTAGTTACCCAGAAAATCTGTAGTCTTCTTCTTCTATCCAACTCACTTTTTTCCCCAAAGGCCATTTTAATAGCCTTACACATTGACAAAGATCTATGATTAATGAGGATTTCTTTGTGCCAGGATGAGGTGGAAGTTTCCCTATTATTGAAGTTTCACTTTTCAACTCTTGAGAGAGAGGAGGATTTTTCCAATTCTGCCAATTTTAAATCCTTGTGTAATATCGTATCTCTATTTGCATGATCTAGTGGGATACATGGATAATGAAAATATTGATATTAAGCATTGCAGTTATTACCATGGCCCTCACTGATTGAGTGTTCACTTGGTGTTGAGCACTGTGCTGGTCCCAAGGCCCTTCCTAAGACTAGAATGTGGGAGAGCAGGGCATGAGGCCAGTAGGCAAAAGGGAGGAGAGCAGGTCGGTGATAGACGTGAAGCTGATGGGTAAGGGGTTAAATACACTAAGTTCACTTATTATAGTGGTTCTTGTTGGACCCTCTTTTATTTCTCAATCTCACCTGTATTTTTCTTTCTCTTTACAGCTACAGGAAGCCTTTGGTTGGGAGCCATTCATCCGTCTCTTCACTGAGTATAGAAACCAGACCAACTTGCCCACAGATAATGTTGACAAAATGAATCTGTGGGTCAAGATGTTCTCCCACCAAGTGCAGAAGAACCTGGCTCCGTTTTTTGAGGCCTGGGCCTGGCCCATCCAGAAGGAAGTGGCTACCAGCCTGGCCTATCTGCCTGAATGGAAGGAAAATATTATGAAATTGTACCTCCTCACACAGATGTAAGGAGTGCCCATCGAGGTGGCAGGTAGAGAGGTTTGGGGAGGTAGGCAGAGGTGGGGATTCACTCCTCTACCTCTGCCTCCCAGGGTCTGGCCTTATCCTCTTAGTTCATTGCCCTATACCTTATTACCGACTTCTGTCTCTAGGAAGTGGGTTCAGAACACAGCCAAAAGTGGAATCAGAATTTCTCAGGTGCAGGGGCTTCTTTTTCTGCATCTTATTCCTCTGCTCTCAGCTGTCACATTCCCTCCTGACCCTGCACTGGCCCAGTTCCGAGAGCTTTGGCACCTGCTTCTATATCAGCCCTGGATTCACCATCATAGGCCATAGCCCAGAGGGGGTAGTTCTCATGTTGGCATCCTGAGGACTCCCTTTGGGCTTTGTTTTTGATCAGTTGTTCCAAAAACTTGACCATAAAACTCAACTGGAACACAAATTTACCATGAGACTCAGACAACTCCCGGATGGGCTCATATATTTTGTGACTTGAGCAGTTTTCAAAGTGCTAGACAAGCATTCTGGTATAGTGTGGGAAGAGCCCAGAACTAGGTAGGGTTAGCTCTTGGAAAAGTCATTTCAACTTGGTACTCTCATTTCCTGTGTGTAAAATGGGGATAAAAATTCCCAGTTCACAGGGTTGTCTGGAGGTTCAGACTGATAAATTCTGAAGAGGCTTGTGAGGTCTGCAGAGCATGTCATCTAAGGGGTTTTTCTATTTTATGCTGGTCCACAGGATAATGAGCTTACTATTTTCCATCCTCTCTCCAGAATTTAGAGGTTAGGATAACTCTTTCTACAAGTAGCTTGCCTGTGTTCAAATCCTGGTTCTTTCACCCACGAATTGTATAACCCTGGCAATTTCCTTAACTTCTCTGTGATTTAGCTTTCTCATCTTTAAAATCTCATAGGATTATTGTGAAGATTACATTTTATAATACCTCTAAAAAGCAATGGAACAGTCCCTGGCAGGTAGTAGGTGTTGAGAAAATGTCTGCTGCCATTATTATTATCGAATTGAATGATTATTCTTTATGAGCTAGACTTGACTTTTAGATTATATTTACAGAGGCGGTTGTAGTTAATCCTAGCCCATGTTGCACTTTATACAGCAACCTCTGAAAGGATTCTGCTATGTTGCCTTATGAATCTAAAGGAAGAGCTCTAAATTCACAATAGGTTTTTTAAAAATAGCTAAAAATTTTAGTTTAACTTAGATTTGTAAAGCTATTTATAAGAACCCCATTGTGAATTTGGAGCTCTGCCTTGGATCTCCTTACCCAGTTCTATCTTATAGTTCCAATTCCTTCTTTGATTAAATCAAGACTAGATGTCTTGAAGAAACGAGATCAATTCCTTAATGACATTTGGCCTTAACAAACAGAGTGTATCTGGTTTCATGACAGTGTTTATATTTCTGTAACGCAGATTCAAGACACAGTCCCTGTCGAGTTACTCACCAGTTTGGCAGACAAAGTCCACACACATAGAGGACTTTACTCTGAAACAAGATGATTGGATAGAGTTCACCCAAACTTACTTCCTTTTAATTTTATTCAGAATCCCCTATTTCTTTATAGTTTTAACTAAAGTTAGCTCCTTTTGATTGATGTCATATACATCCAGCCAGTTTTTCTTTAGCTCACTGTTTATTTTAGTTATTTTAAATATCATTGTATTTGCTTAATTGGTAATTGGGTAGATATGTAGACTGTAAAATTTGACTTGTAGAATTTTTTATTTGGATTTTTTTTTTCCTTGAGACGGAGTATCACTCTTGTCACCCAGGCTGGAGTGCAATGGCATGGTCTTAGCTCACTGCAACCTCCACCTCCCAGGTTCAAGCGATTCTCCTGCCGCAACCTCGCGAGTAGCTGGAATGACAGGCGCCCACCACCACACCCAGCTAATTTTTTTGTATTTTTAGTAGAGATGGGGTTTCACCATGTTGGCCAGGCTGGTCTCAAACTCCTGACCTGGGTGATCCACCCACCTCGGCCTCCCAGTAGATTTATCATGTTATTTGTCAGTCCTAGGATTATTTCTCCTGATTGCATGAATATCCATTGCCTAGCTGCTTTAAACATTAGACATTGGATATTTGTTCAACATTTAAAATAATTGTTATCAATTATTGGGTGCGTACCAGTTATTGTAGTGATTCCTTTATATAGATTGTTTCATTTAATCTTCACAATAATCTCATGACATGGCAACTATTATCACTCCCATTTTATTTTGTGAAACAGAGAACTGAATTTAATGAAGATAAGGTAAATTATCTGAGGCTATATTGCTAATAAGTGGTTGATCTGGGATTTGAATTCAGGCATTCTGATTATAGAATGGGCATTCATAACTACAGTGCTTTGAATGACCCAATCAATGGGTAAATAAAGAAGCCAACCAGCAAACCAAAGGATCATTATGTCCCTACTTGCCGGAGCTTTGGCTGCATATACTTACCCATCATCTATTTTTATCAGAACAAAAAGTCATTTTGCTTATCCCAAATGACAATTCAAAGAATTTAAGGTAGGCTCCTGAAGTGTTTCCCAATAGATAGTGCTGGAGTGAGCCCTTTAGCATCAGCCAGATCTTTTAGGTTCTGGGTTATTCTTTCTAGGGCACCATGAAAGTGTTCTCTAGTTTGTTGGATTTTGAATGATGGACTATTTCAGTGAAGTACCTGACTCCCAAAGATCCCAAACACTGCATGTTCTCAGAGAGGAAATTAGAACCTCCATCTTTGAGAATATGTGTATCCATTCTTGCCCTCTTTAATATATTTTTAGCAGTACATCCCAGGGATATATTTAAAATATAAAGTTATCCATGTTACTTCCGTGTCTAAAAGCCTCCAGTGGAATTTCTAATTTGAGATAATGAACTAAACATAAGTTTACCTTCCCTCCCTCCCCAGGCCCCACTGAAATTGAAGTCAAGAAATGCAAAAAGGAATTGACACATCTCAGCAAAGAAAACTGAAGGGATTTGGTTATAAGTGGAGAAGATCTCAGCACATTTCTGGAAGAGAGAAAGTGGATGAAGCATGATAATGAAAGAATGAAGAACCTTTCAGATAAAATATAAGCTGATCTGAACAACATAACCCCAAAGAGACTTGAGCACCTGAAAAGCTTGTCTACTGAAGAATTACTCCAGTTGTAAAATTGAGCCCTCTCCTACTCTTCCCCAACTCTTATGCACAGAACACAGGCAGTCTTCACTATTGATACCCATTAAAATTGTCTTGTTATTGTTGCTGTCGTTTGTATAAAGGAATTGAACAGACTGCCTGCAGAGAGATAAGAGTTGGTGCTCCAGAAAAAAATTTCTCTTCTAGTGGAAATAAGTGCCCCCAGCCAGTAGCTAATTCTCTACTGACAGCTGAGACCTCCTACTCAAGTGCCTGTTGCCTTCAGGTATAGAAGAGATTTGCTGAAGAAACAGACCTAACCATACAACAGCAGAGGAAACCCATGCCGACTGTTACAGAAGTTAACAGTTATGTTGATTCTTAAATGGGAATAGTGAGTTAGAAATTCCCAGACATGGGTGATGGGGAGGGAAGAGGAATAAGAAAAGTCACCAGGTAGAATTAGGGGCCTTGAAGATATGACAAACTCTGAGGGAAACAAAGACAATGTAGAAAGAATAACTTAATTTTAATTCCATCTTCAGAGAGAGTTGAGGTGTATTTAAGATGAAAAACAGGATACTACAAAGAAACGGAAAACTCAGGAGTTTGAGACCAGCCTAGGCAAGATGGCAACACCCTGTCTCTACAAAATAATTTTTAAAAATTAGCCAGGCATGGTGGCATGTGCCTGTGGTCCTGGCTCCTTGGGAGGCTGAGATGGGAAGATCACTTGAGCCCAGAAGTTCAGGGCTACAGTGAACCATGATGGTGCCATTGCACTCCAGCCTGGGGGACAGAGTGAGACCCTGTCTCTTAAAAAGCAGCAAAAGAAAGAGAAAACTGAGAATAAGAAGATCTCTTTGAAAATAAGACTGCTATAAGTATTTGGTATACAGTCTGGAAAATAAAGTTGAGGGAATCTCTCCAGATAAAGAGCAAAAAGAGATAGAAAATAGAAAGAAAGAAAAGAGACATAGACAATCAATATTTAATGTTAGGAGTTCCTGGAAGAGAGAACAGAGACAATGTAGGTGAAGAAGTAAAAAGAGAAAGAATTGAAGAACAGAGCAAGTTAAGTCTCCAGATTTAGAGGTACCAATAAAATCTACATCTAGACACAATATTGTAAAATTTTGGAATATTAAGAATAGAAGGAAGAGATTAAAGTGGCCAGGGAGAAAACCAATGAGGTCATCACGATTAGCTCAACACAAAAATGGATGAGAAATAGACTGCTGACAGATTTGTCATCAGCAACACTGAATGCCAGAAGTCAATGGGTCAACATCTTCACATAGCTTATGGAAAATTTTTGTACCTAGAATTTCACAGTAAGGCAAACTGTCAAGAAGAGTATCAAAGTGAAGACATTTTCTGACAGGCAAATTTTCAGAAAGTCTCCTTCCTTTGCACCCTTACTGAGAAAGTATCTTGAGGAAGCTCTCCAGCAAAATGAGGATGAAAACCAGGAAAGAAGAAGGAATGGGATCCAAAAAACAGCAGAAAGAAGAAGAAATGGGATCCATAAAACAGTGGACCTTACTTTAGGATGTCTCATTCTAAAGTGACAGTTATCCAAAAGGATGCCTCACTCTAGAGTGACAGCTATGCAGCAGACTAATTTCAGATGAGAACACAGTCTTGGGCTTTCTGGGAAGAATGTGCATTCAGTGCCATAGATGGTATCATTGAGAAGCTGGCATGCTTGAGGAGGTTATTTAGTCAAGAAAAAGACAAATCAACAATATGTCAAAAAATTCAGGTCCAATTATAGAGCAAAATAAAATGAGGCATGATTTTGAGTTACTCATGAAGAATAAGAAGAGTCTCGATAGGTACATTTCCTTTTCTATGGCACAGGCATGATGATATTGGGTGTGTAGGGAAGAAAATATCCTAGCTTATAGTAAGCTCTCAGTAAGAAGTATCTAAATAGCCAAAATAATGTCGATATCATTTATTAGTATTCAGTGTTCAGATCAGCCTATTGACAAAAGTGTGAAAGGCTTCATTTTTTATTCAGAACTGAAGTTGAAAGTAATTAATGCTGACAAAGGGAAAGAAAGCAGAAAGGGATTGAGAATTAGAGGAAGATAGGTGGAATCAAAGGTAGAGATACTTATATATTCAAAGTGGGGATGAAAAGATCTTCAGTTAATGGAACAAGAACTAGAGGATCAGTGTATTGTTCAAAGCTATAAATCAAACCAATAGATGTATTAAAAATGATGTAACTATCAGACATTTGGAGAGAGATGGACAAAGGAAAGTGGAGATAGTGTAAGTTAAATCCTTATCTTTTGTAATGGGGAATTATTAAAGATGGTGTAAAGTCACTAAGTCAGGAAATTATTGCTCAAACATATTATTTAAAGTTAGAAAGTTAGTTACCAGACGATCTAAAATAAATATTGTTAAAAGCATTACTTCTAGAGAATGGGACTAGATGTAAAAAGGGTGGGATGGGAAACTGTGTTTTTCATTTTAAGTCCTTCTGTACTATTTAATTTTTTACCTTGTGCATGTATTACTTTGAAAAAATTTTTAATAAACCCAAATAAAAATCTTCCAGTGACTTCACATTGATTAAGATGCAACCCAGCTAAAGCTTTTAACATGGTTTTCAAGGTCCTCAAGTATCTAGGTCCACTTGATGTGTCCAGACTCATGATATCTCCCCACTAGTCTCTTAAGTATCTTCCAGTTGTTAAAACACATTAAGTATCTTCCAGTTACTAAAACACACTTCACATTCTTTTGTTTGTACAGGTGTTCCACAAAAAAACAAAGCCTACTGCTGATCTCACCATGTCTGCTGAGTAAGCTTACCATCTAGTGGTTTTTTTAATATTTGTTGAATGAAAGAATGTCCAATACAACATTGAATGAAGCTTGCCAACTTTATTCTTTTCCAAGAAGGCCTTTGATGTTTGCCCCTTTTCTGGGAAACATTTCAAGAAGGACCATCCAGGGCCCTAAGCTTTCCTGCACTCCTCTTCATTTGACAGTTTTAGTAAGTTTTAGTCTTACATGAGGCCAGCTGGTGTCAGAGGATTTCTGTCCACCTGTCAGTCTCCCTGGTGTACTCTTTGCTACTTTCCCTGAACATCATAACCTCTTTTCAGCTATTTTTAACCCTGTACTTTGGAGAAACAGCCAACTATCTAATGGAAATCTTTAGGCCACCAAGTTTCTTTCTTTTTTTTTTTTAAGTTTTATTTTACTTTTAATTGACTCATAATAATTGTACATACTTATAGGGTATAGTGTGATGTTTTGATACATGTATACATTTTGTGATGATCAAATCAGGGTATTTAGCATATTTTTCACCTCAAACATTTATCATCCCTTTGTGGTAAGAACATTCAAAATCCTCTCTTCTAGCTATTTTGAAATATACAATATACTATTGTTAACTATAGTCACCCTACTGTGCAATAGAACACCAGAACTTGTTCCTATCTAACTGAACCTCTGTACCTGTTGACCAGTCTATCCCCATCTCCTGTGCCCCACTACCCTCCCAAGCCTCTGGTAACCACTATTCTACTCTGTACTGCTATGAAATCAACTTTTAAAATTATAGAATCTACTTTTGTGTGAGATTGTATAGTAGTCGTCTTTACATGCCTTGCTTATTTCACTTAACATAATGTCCTCTGGGCCCAATCATGTTGCCACAAATGACAAAATTTCTTTTTACAGTTGAATAGTATTCCATTGTGTATATACACCACATTTTCTTTATCCATTCATCCATTGATGGACACTTAGGTTGATTCCATGCAGCTATTGTGAATAATGCTGCAGTAAACATGGGAATGCAGATATCCTTCCACATAACTGATTTTATTTCCTTTGGATATATGCTCAGTAGTGGGGTTCAGGATCATATGATACTTCCATTTTTTAATTTTTTTAAGGAAACTTCATTCCGTTTTCCATCATTGCTGGACTAATTTACAACAGCATATAAGACTTCCTCTTTCTTCACATTTACCCCAACATTTGTCATTTTTTGTCTTTTTGATAATAGCCATTCTAACTGGACTGAGGTGATATGTCATTATGGTTTTAATTTGCATTTTCCTGATGATTAGTGATGCTAAGCATTAGTATGTCTTCTTTAGAGAAATGTCTATTGAGGCATTTTGCCCATTTTTAAATGGAATTATTTATTATTCTGCTATTGAGTTGAGTTTTCTATATAGTCTGGGCATTAACCCCTTGTCAGATGCATAGTTTGCATATGTTTTCTCCCATTCCTTAAGTTACCTTCAATCTGTTTCTTTTGCTGTACATTTGAATTTTAATTTACTGTAGTACCATTTCTCTTTGCTTTTGTTGTATGCTTTTGAGGTCTTACTCAAAAAACCAATGTCATGAATTGTTTCTCCCATGTTTTCTTCTAGTATGCTTACAGTTTCAGCTCTTAAAGTTTTTAATAAATTTTGAACTGATTTTTATATATGGTGAGAGATAGGGGTCTAATTTTATTCTTCTACATGTGGATATTCAGTTCTCCCAGTGCCATCTATTGAAGAGCCTCTCCTTTTCCTAATGCATGTTGCTGACAACTTTTGTTGAAAATCAGTTGACTGTAAATGCATGGATTTATTTCTGTTCTGTATTCTGTTTCAGTTATCTGTGTGTCTATTTTTATACCAGTTCCATGTTGATTTGGTTACTATAGCTTTGTAGTATATTTTAAAGTCATGTAGTGTGATGCATTGAGCTTTACCTTTGCTCAGGATTGCTCTGGCTATTTGGGGTCTTTTGTGGTTCCATAGAAGTTTTAGGATTTTTTCTATTTCTGTGAAGAATAGGGATTGCGTTGAATTCGTAAATTGCTTTGGATAATATGGACATTTCGACAATGTTAATTTTTGCAATTCATTATTATCTTTCCATTTATATGTGAGCTCTTCAATTTCTTTTATCCGTATTTTATAGTTTCCACTCGAGATCTTTCACCTCCTTGGTTTACTATATTCCTGGGTATTTATTGTATAGCTATTGTCAATGGATTGCTTTCTTGATATCTTTTTTTAGGTAGCTTGCTATTGGCATATAGAAACACTACTGATTTTTGCATGTTGATTTTGTATCCTGCAACTTTATTGAATTTATTTATTCTAACAATTTTTTTGTGGAATCTTTAGGATTTTCTATATATAAGATCATGTCATCTGCAAACAAGGACAATTTGACTTCCCCCTTTCCTATTTGGATGCCTTTCATTTCTCTCGCCTAATTGTTCTGGCTAGGACTTCCAGTAATATACTGAACAAAAGTGGTAAATGTGGCATCCTTGTCTTGTTGCATATCATAGAGGAATAGCTTTCAACTTTTCAGTATGATGTTATCTATGAGCTTGTCATTTATGGCCTTTATTGTGTTGAGGTATGTTACTTTCATATCTAATTTGTTGAGAATTTTTATCATGAAGGGATGTTAAATTTTATCAAATGTTTTTTTCTTTGTCTGTTGAAACAATTATGTCATTTTTGTCCTTCATTCTGTTAATGTGATATATCACATTTATTGACTTATATATATTGAACCATCCTTGCATCCCTGGGACAAATCCCACTTGATTGTGGTGAATTATCTTTTCAATATGCTGTTGAATTTGTTTCACTTGATTTCATTAAGGATTTTTGCATCTATGTTGATAAAGGAGATTGGCCTATAGTTTTCTTTTTGTGTTGTATCCTTGTCTAGTTTTGATAATGTTGGCCTCATAGAATGAGTTTGGAAGAATTTCCGCCTCTTCAACTTTTCAAAATAGTTTAAAAAGAAGTGATATTATTCTTTACATGTTTGGTAGAACTTAGCAGTAAAATCATTAGGTCCTGGGCTTTTCTTTGATGGGAGACTTATTGTTGATTCATTCTTGTTACACATTATTGGCCTGTTTAGGTATTTTATTTCTTCATAGTAGTTAAATTTTGGTAGGTTTCATGTGTTCAGGAATTTATGTAGTTCTTTTAGGTTTTCCAATTTATTGGCATATAATTTCTCATAAAAGTCTTTTATGATCCTTTGTATTTACGTGGCATCTCCTTTTCTTAATCTCTGATTATATTTATTTGAGTCTTCTCTGTTTTGTTAGTCTAGCTAAAACATTTATCTTTTCAAAGAACCAACTCTTTGTTCTACTGATTTTTATATTATTTTCAGTCTCTGCTGCACTTACTTCTGCCTGATCTTTATGAGTCTTCTGGTAGTTTTGGGTTCAGCTGGCCCTTGTTTTTCTCATTCCTTGAGGTGCCGCATAAAGTTGTTTATGTAAGATTCTTATACTTTTTTGATATAGGCATCTGTTGCTATAAACTCCCTCTTAGAATAGCTTTTGCTGTATCCCATAGGTTTTGGTATATTATGTTTCCATTTTTATTTGCCTCAAGGAATTTTTAAATCTTCTTTTTAATTTCTTTATTGATGCTCTGGTTGTACAAAAACTTGTTTTTAGTTTTCACATATTTGTGTATGTTCCATAGTTCCTCTTGGTATTCATTTCTAGTTTTTACTACATTGTGATAAGAGAAGATGCTTGATATGATTTTGATTTTTTAAAATTTCTTCAAATATGTTTTGTGGAGTAACATATATTCTATCCTGGAGAAAGTTCCATGTGCTATTGAGCAAAATGTACATTCTGTAGTTATTGGGGGGAATATTTTGTAAATATCTGCTGGGTCTATTTGGTCTAGAGTGTAATTTAAATCTGATAATTCTTTGTTGATTTTCTATCTGGATGATCCATCCATTGCTGAAAGATGGTGCTAAAGTCCTTTTTATTTCAATTTTTCTTTCCCTTTAGTTCACATAATATATGCTTTATGTGTTGCTTTATATATTTATTTTATATATGGGTGCTCTGGTGTTGTGTGCTCATATACTTACAACTGTCCTAACCTTTTGCTGAATTGAGTTATTATATAATGACCTTCTTTTCTCTTTTTAGTTTTTTACTTAGAGTCTATTTTGTCTGATGTAAGTATTACTACACCTGCTCTCTTTTGGTTTCCATTTTCACAGAATTTCATTTTCTATTCCTTCACTTCAGTCTATGTGTGGCCTTACAGGTGAAGTGAGTATCTGATAGGCAGCATGTTGCTGAATCTTTTTTTTTTTTAATCCATTCAGCCACTGTATGTAATTTAATTGGGAATTTATTTCATTTATATTCAAAAGTTATTATTGATAGGTAAGGACTTCTGCCATTTTGTTCATTATTTTCTGGTTCTTTTGTTTATCCTTTGTTCCTTCCTCTCTCATGTTTATCTTTCTGGCTTGATGAGGGTATTTGTTGTGTTAAGCTTTTATTCCTTTCTCTTTCTCATTTGTATGTCTGTTGTAATTTTTTCTTTGTGGTTAGTATTGGGGTTATGTTAAAAACTCTCATACTTAAAATAGACTATTTTAAGCTGATAATGTTAATTTTCATTGCATACCAATACTCTAGACTTTCATTCTGCCCCCAGATTTATAATTTTGTTGCCTTAATATACATCTTTATATATTGTTTATTCCTTAACAACTTATCATAGCTATAATCATTATTACCATTTTCATTTATTGGCATCCCATAGAGCTGCATTTTTTTTTAATTATTTTTTTTAAATGGGGTCTCATTATGTTGCCCAGGTTGGACTCAAACTCCTGGGCTCCAATGAGACTTCCATTTCAGCCTCCTAAATAACTGGGACTACAAGCACATGCCACAGCACCCAACTCTTGTGGTTTTTAACCTTCATACTAGAGATTTGAAAAATTACATATCACCATTGCAGTAATGAAGTATTATGAATTTGATAATGCATTTACTGCCAGCAGTGAGATTTATACTTCATGTTTTTTAATGGTAGAAATTATCATTAAAAGTTTTTTTTTTCCAATAGAAATACTCAAGTATTTCTTGTAAGTCTGGTCTAGTGGTAATGAGTTCCCTCAGTTTTTGCTGATCTGGGAAAGACTATTTCTCCTTCATTTCTGAAGAAAAGATTTGCTAGGTATAGTATTCTAGGCTAGCAGCTTTTTTTTTTTCTTCTAGTATTTTAAATATATCATCCCATTCTCTCCTGGGCTGCAAGGTGGCTGCTGGGAAATCTGCTAATAGTCCAATGGCAATTACCTTTTATGTGTCTTGATGGTTTTCTCATGCTGCTTTTAGTATTTTTTCTTTGACTTTTGGCAGTTTGGTTATATGCCTCAGAGAGGACCTCTTTGGGTTGAATCTCTGGGATCCTTTGAACTTCATGGATCTGGATGTCCATATCTCTCCAAGAATTGGGAAGTTTTCAACTATTACCTTGTTAAATAAGCTTTCTTTGCCTTTCTTCATCTCGTCTTCTTCTTAAGTTGTCAAAATGCAAACATTTGTTCACTTATGGTGTCCCATAAGTGCCATAGCCTTCTTCATTCCTTTTTTTTTTTCCTTTACCTCTGACTGGACTATTTCAAAAGGCCTGTTTTCAAGTTCAAAAATTCTTCTGTTTGATCTATTTTGCTGTTGAATTTGCTCTCAATTGCATTTTTAATTTCATTCATTGAATTTTTTGGCCCCAAGATTTCTGTTTGGTTCTTTCTTATGATATCTCTCTCTTTGTTGAATTTCTCATTCAGATCATGAATTGTTTCTCCGGATTGTTGAATGATCTGTTTGTGTTCTTTCATGCCTCACCAAGTTTCCTCAAGCTCACTGTCTTGAATTCCTTTTCAGGCAATTCATAAATTTTTATTTTTGGTTGATGTCAGTTACTAGAGAATTATTGTGATTCTTTGGTGGTGTCATGTTTCCTTGCTTTTTTATGTTTCTTGTATCCCTGCACTGGCATCTGTGCATCTAATGGAACAATCACCTTTTCTAACTTTGTAGAGTAGCTTTCATCGGAAAAGACTTAACACCTGCCGATGTGTCCTAGCATGTTGGTTGGGTAGGGTACATTTGTTTTTGTTCTGGGTGGATGCAGTAGTGTAGTCTCCATGCAGCTTCTTTAGCTGTAGTTAATGTCAGTATTGCCTGCAAGTACCTCAGTGTCTTGGCTGCAGAAGTTTGTGTGACTGGTATGCCTACTCAGATGCTTGTCCCCTGAAGGCTGGGCACTGGGCTGTTCTGTTTTCTGAGGATCCTTGGCTGGTAAGTTCTCCTTGGGTGCTTATCTTTTGGTGGCTGCAAAGTGAGCTGGTCTGTGGTCTAAGGGAAGTGCAGGACTTGTTGTCCAGTAGCTCCGTGATGTTGCTCCCCCTTGTAGGCAAGGCACCAGACTGGTTCATACTCACTACCAGGTTTTTTGTGTCCTACTATCCCTAGTTTCTTGGTAGCTGTTCCTTCTCCATCTCCATTAACATTTCTGTCTGAAGGTAAATATTTGTATAAAGACCTTTTCTTACCTGAATTAGCATCTGTCCTATTTTCTATGTATTGTAATAGAGATTTATCCTCACAAATGGGAGTAGTTTCCAGATTGCTCATGTTATCAAGAAATAACCCAAATTATTTTGTCTTCTACCATACCACTGCATCTGAATTCCTGTAAAGAGAAATTGAAATATGTCATGAGTTTACTTTCCTCTGTTGTCTAACTCCCATAGTCAACTGGAGCTCTCCGATGAGTATTGGCCTTAAAGCCAATATTCAAAGCAGTATTTATCAGAAATATTTCCTATCTCCTCTTCACGGGATTAATCTGATCTATTTAGTGCTTAAAGCAATGTCCTCACCCAAGGTCAAAACCTAAACTAATATATGTCCCTAACAGGCCAACAGATAACTAGGGATGGCCTTAGATGTTGACTCTTTTTTGCCAACAAAAGTAACATACTCTATCCCTTCTTTAAAGACTATTTCCCTCCTCTATTCTCGACTCCTTACAAAGCCTCTGTACACCTGCTTGGCTTCTACTTTTAAAATGATTTCTTTCTTTGACCCACATCATTGCAGTCAGTCTTTGATACGGCGGGGGCAGAAGGTGATCTTCAACTTCTCAGAGATCTTTCTTCTAACTACACAAAAAAACAACTTACCTCACAATCAAGAGAACTAAGAAATCCTTCCTATGCATTTGGATTCTTGTGCATTTGAGTGCTATAAAGAAGCATGTCTTTGATAGGAAAGTTTGAGTAGCTTAAGTTATTGATGTTCTAGTCTGAGACTGGATGCATTTCACAGGTGCTCATTATATTAGAAATAAATAGAATAAAGGGATGAGTAAATAAATGAAAGATAAAGAGAGGTTGGGAAGCAACTGCAACCTTTTTTTAAAATGTAGTGACCAATGATGACAGGAACGAAGATTTATTTTAATTCAAATATGTGTACCTGAGGGTCATTAAAAAGTTACTTCTATTCTTAGGAACTCAAATATACATAATTGGTTAAGAAATCTGTACATGTAGGTACTAAGAAACATTTCCATGAATTGCTTAGTGACATAAAATTCACTTTTTACATACTGCCAAAATTATTTAGTATATTTAAAGTCTGAGATAGTGCCCAAAGGGGGTTAGGGGAGGACAAAGTGATCAAACATACAATGTAAAAACAATCTATAAAAGAGTCTAGAAGAGATCTCACAGGTTTAGAGAGAAGACCCCTCTTCTTCCTGAACAGACCCTGTAGGCCAGGACCCAGCAGGCTTACCTATATTGTCTGTGAGGTTTCTATGCTTCAAACAGGAGCCAAAAACCTGAAAATAGGTTCTAAACCTTTTCTTGACCCTCCACCAAGGCAAGTGGAGTTTTAATAAAACAGTTTTTCCTTTTTTTCTTGCTGCTTGTGTAGCCTGGGAGCCAAAGTATTACAAAGGAGAAAATAATAAGCCTTAATTAACGCTTTTGACATTTAATCACAAGACAGCTGGCACTATGAGCGTGTGGCTTTCAACACCTAGAGCAGACTTAAATCTCAGATCCTCATACAAAACTCTGAGATAAACTATTGCAGCTGGCAAAAGCATTAAAAGGCAAGCAACCGACTTGTGTCAGTAATGTTAGAGTGACCTTTAACAGATAGCCTGGTGGATCTCTAGCACTGGAAAAAGTACTTTTGGCTGTAGGGCATTATTAATATTATTAATGCATTAATAGTACATAATATTATTAATGCCCTACAGCCCAAGACCAACAGAAACACATCTATAATTAAACAAGTTGAATCTACTGTTCATTGCAGCTAGGGAAAATGCACACCATAGGGAACTGTGGGTACATCAGTAAAAAGCTGTCAGAAAGAACCTATTACAGGCCGTGGGCTTTGGTTGGATAATTTTGGGAAGTGTCTGACTTTATTTTGGATGACATACTGTCAAGAACCAGAAGCAATTCTACGACTAACATCTCAATAAATTTCATATATAAGGAGAGCTGACTAAAATGAGCATAAAGGCTAGGCGCAGTGTCTCACGCCTGTAATCCCAGCACTTTGGGAGGCCAAGGTGGGCGGATCACCTGAGGTCAGGAGTTCGAGACCAGCCTGACCAACATGGAGAAACCCCATCTCTACTAAAAATACAAAATTAGCCAGGCATGGTGGCGCATGCCTGTAGTCCCAGCTACTTGGGTGGCTGAGGCAGGAGAATCGCTTGAACCCAGAAGGCTGAGGTGGTTGTGAGCTGAGATCATGCCATTGCACTCCAGACTGGGCAACAAGAGTGAAACTCTGTCTCAAAAACAAAAATAAAATAAAATGAGAATAAAGCTGCGATTGGTTTCTAAAAAGTGCAATTACTCATTTTAGATAAGAGAACATGGCCGGGCGCGGTGGCTCAAGCCTGTAATCCCAGCACTTTGGGAGGCCGAGATGGGTGGATCACGAGGTCAGGAGATCGAGACCATCCGGGCTAACACAGTGAAACCCCGTCTCTACTAAAAAATACAAAAAACTAGCCGGGCGAGGTGGCGGGCGCCTGTGGTCCCAGCTGCTTGGGAGGCTGAGGCAGGAGAATGGCGTAAACCCGGGAGGCAGAGCTTGTAGTGAGCTGAGATCCGGCCACTGCACTCCAGCCTGGGAGACAGAGCGAGACTCTGTCTCAAAAAAAAAAAAAAAAAAAAAAAAGAGAACGTTAATCAGTACTTTGTGGGTTGCATGGTGATCTTGTATGTGCCTCACTTTGTGATGGTCTCAGAGTGACCTTGTCTGATGTTGATGTTTTCTGAAATTGTTTTTGTACAATGGGAGAACAATATGGTCTAGCTCTTAGTGCCAGACAAGTTTCTGGATGCAGGGGCTGCTGGTTTTTTTTTTTTTTCTCAGTTCAAAAGTAAAAAAAGGGAGAAACTCTGCTCTTCTTACAGAGATTCAAATCTGCGTTTCTCTTGATTGCCCACAAGGGACAGACGGAAAAAAAAAAATTAATAGCAGAAAGTATGCATGATGTACCTTGGGAAAGGATGGTCCCTACCGATCCCCTAGACTTGGTGGAAGTCTTGGGGAAAACCAAAATTAAATGAAGACTGTAAGTCTCAATATATAATGAAAAGCTTTGAGAAGGAACGATCTTGATGTCACAGGAACTTTGTAATAAATCCATTGGGAAATAATTGCTTACATTTCCAAATAAGTAAAGAAATAGACGATAACAGGCACTGGTCCCGTAGGAGTAGAGATTTTGACTCACTCTCTGTAGGAATTTTCTTATATAGAATTGACCTACTATGACCCTCAATTCCCATACACTATCCCCCCTGACATATTGATATCTACAGCCCTTGTGGGATTGTGAATGAAGACATTTATATTACACTGATGTAGGTGCAATTAAAGAAAATTGGATCTATTGAGCACCTGTCCAATGAATCTAATATTTCAAAGACAGAAAGAGAAAAAGGACAACCACTCTCATTCTTGGGCTAACTCAGTTCCACTGGCTCCCAGACAACTAAAATCTTCAGGACAAAACCAAACTTTATGTCTGGTCTGGTCATGGAAGAAACAGTTTAGAAATGTAAGAACATCTCTTCTCACCCCCACCCGAGCCATGTCCCTGACTAGAGGAAGAAAGTTTTAGCACCTCTGGAGTGGCAGTGATATGTTCCAAGACATCCTCTGTGATTGGAATATAACTGGCTCTTACCACGTATGTTTCACACACTTATGATCCAAACAGAAAAAAAAAATGTATGCCCAAGTATATTTTACAAATATGCCAAAGCAGAATATGAAAGCTTTCATAACTGAATTAGGGCTGGCCACTTGTCAAGAGAAGCAACAAACTCCCTCGTTGCTTCAAAGTTCCACTGTTTTCAATGAAGACACAGGCAGGAACTTGCCCTTGGAGATAGACCATGCTATAATTGGAATAAAAGTTATTATAAATGTGCTAAAGAATGAAACTTGATGGGTGTTTCATAAATACTCTCAAGTGAGTAACTTTGCTTTTGACTCCCACTACAACACAATTTTAGTAATTACGTTTGAGAGATTTAAAGTGAGGAGATATAAGTATGACAGTACTTGTGTTATTCTGGGTCCTCCAAGAAGCAAAAGCCAAGAGAGTATCAGATATGCAAGAGATTTATTAAAGGAAATGCCTGTGAGAGAAAATGTGGAGGGAGCCAGAGGAGGCCAGGAGAGCCACCATTAGACTGCAATGTAGGTTTAACCCTTAGGAAGGAGAGAGCAAAGGAAAGAAAGGCTTCCACTGAAGTACAGGTCTCAGAGAGTTTCTTTCAGGACCATGAGGAGTCCTTGAGCCAAACTCACCCATCAGGAGAGTCCCATGTCTTCCAGGAATGGGCCTGCCTTAGGATCCTCACTACATTTAATCACCAGCCTGGAGAAGCCCTTGGCAGCATGGCCTTGGCGTCAAGGATTCCAGAGCACACCAGCTGGGGCCATCTGGCAATTTCATACCCACCCCCTGCAGCTGGACATCCGAGAGGAACATTTTCATCGCCACCACAGGACTCATTCTTAAAGCAGCTGTAGACACCTGTTCTGGATCATCTTAAATAGTGACTTAGTAAACCTCCCCAGTGACTCATAACAGTAAATGTCCATAGGTGGATTCATCCATCTCTGTTCCTAAATTAGAGTGTGGCTAATTCTTTCCAGATTCTTAAGGTCCTTAAAAGAAAGAATATATGGTACCACATTAAGTTAAGCTCATGACTGAAAATAATTTAAGAAGGAGGCCAGTGACTATTAATACTAGCCCACAATTAGAAGGCACATGTATGAGTTACCCCTGCATTTGGCTTAGTGATAAACTGCAATTACTGCAGCAATTTCTCTCTATTTGACAAAACATGGACTGATGTACCACTGGTAAAAATAATATTTCTGATTTCTGTTTGCCTCTTGTATATGCTGGACAATGAAGTATAATATTGTTTATGTATATTTATTTTGTATAACCCAGAAAGAGTCTGTCATGGAAGCACAAAAAGTATGAGTTAGCCTGCCTGACTTAAGCAAGTATAGATCTACCCTTGGAACTGGAGATTACTTCATTGTCCCCTGAATCTCATAAGGGAGAGGTGGATTATCTGATTAAAAAAAAAAACAAAACAGATTTGGTTAGAAAGGACAATAGGAGTAGTGTAAGGAATAGATGTTGAGGAGGCAACCACAGTGTTTACTAAATGGTGCTTTCAAAAACTCTTCCTCCAAACTGTAGAATGGAATCCAAACTCCCTAGTATGGCAGCCGAAGTTCCTCTAAACCGCGCCCAAACTTCTCTTTAGAGCTAGCACTATGCAAGTTCTGCTAACAAGTTTCAGTCACTATGAATATTTTGTCTTTCTCAAATTAAGCCTTTCACATTCGTATCTCCATGCTTTCGAATATTATACAGTCTCACACTGTAATACCTCCCACTCTTATCTCCCCACAAATATACATTTTTCTAAGCTGAATTTCTGTGTCACCTTCTCTGCACATTCTTCTCTAATCCTTTGATCAGAAATAATTGCTACTGCTTTTATGTGCCCTTGCACCTAATTTGTAGCCAATTTTGGTATAGTTGTTTTCATGTCTTTTTTCCTCTCTAGATTTACTGACCATAATAGCATTTCTATCTCCCAGAGTGCCTCACAGAATAAGTCCAGTAAGGAGATGTTGACTTTCACTGAATGGCTTCTGTTTTCTCCCAAGTAAAAGGAAAGATCTGGGCCTGCACCTTTGCATGAGTAATAACCATTTCGAAGCTTATCCAACCTGCCTTATTTTTGTTGTTGATCTGTTTTGTTTTATTTTAGACTTCTAGCAGCCTAAATTCATGGTTTTTAGTTTCTGTCTCTAGTGAAAGGAGAAAAAAGGGATGAGGAAGGGGTTTTACTCACCCAACCAGAAACAAAAACTAAGAACCCATGACTGTATTCTCTGTCAGACACCATTTAGGCAGAATGTAAATGCTGGTCACCATCTTTCCTTCCTTCCTTCCTTCCTTCCTTCCTTCCTTCCTTCCTTCCTTCCTTCCTTCCTTCCTTCCTTCCTTCCTTCCTTCTTTCTTTCTTTTCTTTCCTTTCTTTCTTTCTTTCCTTTCTTTCCTTTCTTTCTCTTTTTTTAATGAGCCGTTATGTCGATCCTATGTTGTTAGGTTCCATTCCTCAGGCAGCTCCTGCTCCCAAATGGCAGGTACTTTCTGTTCTCTGACCCTAGAAAATCACCTTTGTTTAAAGCCCTTTCTTCTATTAGAGCAACACCAAAATACTCTCAGGAGTTAATTTAGAACAATAGTGGTACTTTACCATGAGGAGTGAGGTTGATGGCTGGAGTGCAGTGGCATGATCTCCACTGACTGCAACCTCCGCCTCCCGGGTTCAAGCAATTCTCCTGCCTCAGCCTCCCAAGTAGCTGGGATTACAGGCCTGCGCCACCATGGCCCGGCTAATTTTTGTATTTTTAGGAGACGGGATTTCACCATGTTGGCCAGGCTGGTCTTGAACTCCTGACCTCAGGTGATCCACCTGCCTCGGCCTGAGCCCCGGACCTGGCCCTGAGTCAGCTTTTAACGTGGAACTTTACTGACCCACTTTTTTGATTTCCATCTCCCTCTTCAACTCCCAAAGGTCTGTTGTTCCCTGATATGAAGCCTAAGAACTCAATGTACTTCACCACACGCTGGATTTCTAACCTGAATTATTCCAAATTCTGGCAAGTCTTATCCACACTTTCTTTTCTGTGTAAGTTTCTCCTTGCTATTTGTTTCTGAAACCTGAATGTATTTGGTCCTCTGCCAATCAGATTTCCACTAGTCCTCTAAAGAGTCAGTTATTAACTCACAAACTCGACACATATTTTTGGACGTTCACTGTATCCTTATTTATTTAGCATATATTTAGTTATTTATCAGGAAACTAAAGCCTATTCTATGTCAGAAATGAAAATAGGCCATGAGGACCCAATGGTGGGCAAAATGCAGACAGACTATTCTTTTTTCCCTCATTCTAGCATAGTCATCACTTTCCTAGGAAAGACGTTCCTAACCTCCAGACTCCACCAAATCCTCCTCCTAACCACACCCTTCCACCTTGATTTTCACCTTCTGACCTCTCTTGCGTAGAAATTCGAGCACCAGCCACTCTATAGCTTTAGCTTAATTTCTCCAGCCATGCAAGGATGAATCTGTGTTAGTGATGCCACAGGCACGTTTCCTTCCCAGCAAGAATATCACTTACTGGGCAGCATTTCTGTGGATACTACTGGAGAAAAATGTCCTCCTAGTTGAGCACCCGCCCCATGGCCATAAGCATCCACCTGGCTCGAAGTGCATGGCCCGCCGCTGACCACTAGGGGGCAGCCCTCCACGCAGAGGCTCGAGCGACTGGGGCGACGCAGCGGCCACCGGCTCTGCTGAGCCCACCCCAGAATCAGAAGGAAGGGAGCCTGATTCCACGCGGGGCCTCCCCCGTGGCATACGTTGTTGTTAGGCAACTATTCGCCCAGAATATGGTTTATTGGAGACTTAGGGTTTGCTTTTCTTATCAAGTGCGACAGCAACCTGGCTGGGTCCCCTCTCGCATTCAAGAACCCGCAGAGACTCTGAGGGAGCCGGTTTGAGGCCCCACGCAGGCCAAAGCATCCCTCCGAGAAGGCGGGGTCGCTCACCTGGTAGGTGCCCCGAGAGTCCGCAGCACGGCCCGAGGTGGGGTCCACCGATGGAACGGGAGACCACGGGCGTGGCTCAGGGCGCGGTAACCGCTCCCCGGGCCCGCCTCAGGGACGGCTCCGCCTCACCCCAGCTTGTGCCCCGCCTCCGGGACAGCCCCGTTTCCGAGACCTCCCAACCTCCGAGACAGCTCCGCCCCCAGAAGAGCCTGGCCTCCAGGACGGCCCCGCCTACGGTACAACCCGCCTCCGGGACAGCAGGGCTGCACCTCCGAGACAGCTCCGTGCCCAGGGACGGCCCCGCCTCCGAGACGGCCCTGCCTCCAACACGGCCCCCACCTCCGAGACCGTCCCGCCTCCGGGACCGCCCCGCCCCGCCTCCGACACGTCCCCAGCGCGCCACTGCAGAGCCAGTCCCTCAGTCCCCAGGGATCCTCAGTCCCCAGCACTGCTCAGGGGTGAGTTTTCCAATCCGAGTGGGTCCTGGGTGGGGGCGGTGGCTGAGCACCTAGGGCACTGGGAGTCGCCGCAAAGTGCTAGAGGCCCCAGGCCATTCCCGGCGTCAGGAGGTGTCCCTCCCTTCTTAGGTCCAGGTCTGGTTTCATTTCGTTTTATTAGTCTGGTGCTATTTGCAATTTGTCTCAAAACACATTTCTCCCTCCTATTTGAACTTGTAATTATGAATTTGACAAAGATGTACATGGTGTGTGCGTGCACGAGGACACATGTCCTTGCGGAATGCTGGGTCAGCTTTCCGGGACATATTACTCATCTGAGGTTTTTTTGTCAGTTTTTGTTTATCCTGTCAAACTGGTTCTGCCTCAGAAGTGAAAGACGTCGCTTGTCTTTTGGAAAGTAGCTAGCACGATCTTGAGCTCAAGCTTCCAGATCTCTCTCTCCGCTGCTTTTTTTTCCACTGGTAACTTCTAAGGCTGAGATCATGTACCCGCATTCTCAGTGCTCTGCCGAGTATTGGCTCTCTTTTGTGAATTTCTTTCCCGCGAGCATTATTAAGAAAAAGGTGGTAGATAGGAAGGGAAGAGGGGAAGAGATGGAATTCTACAGGAAATGCAGGGCCAACCTTTCTAGCTTGGAGAGATTTCGTGGAAGAAAGTAGCAGGGAAAACGTCCAGTAATTACTGGCATGCCAGACCCTGGAGAAGTGAGGCTGAGGCGCTGTGGAAGTTTCACCTTAGAGAGAGTGGACGAAATGTAACGGTTCTTGTTAGAGTTCTTGTAGAGGACGACTGTGGATGAGAATACATCCCGGGGACTAAAATCAGATTGGTTTAGTCTAGAATGATTGCCAACTAAAGGGACTGATGTTTGAGAGCGATGGTGAGAGATTAACAAAATGAGTTGGTTGACTGCATATGGGAACAGGAGGAAGAGAGGAAGGAGGCACGTGTGGCTCAAGGGCTTGGTGTGTGTTTTAGTTTAGATTCTCCCCTAAAGCAAAGCCTTATGCAAGGGCTTACCTGCAGGTGATTTTTTTGCGGTAAGGGAGACCAAAAAGCCCAAATGAGGAAGTGGAGAGAATGAGACAAGGAAAAAGGGAAAGCCGGGAGGGGCATGTGGCTGAGGGTCTTCAACGTGGCGCTCCATTCCTTTGGGTGCCTTCCGAGGATCTCTGTGATGAGCGCCTCTGGAAAGCCATGGGGTACTTTTCTATGACTCCCGGCTCTACTGGGTGAAGCTCACCCTGGTGTCAACTCACTGCTACTTCAGGGCTGCCCTGTGCATCTGCAGAGGTGAGAAGCCATCTGAACACACAGGAGAGTCCCTCACAGTGGGCTCCTCCGAGATGCGTATAGTTAGGTGGCACAGGCAGCCAGGGGACTACTGCAGGACTGCAATCTACAACACTGTCCTCATCAATCCGGGAAACTAGAAATGACAGCAAAGGGACCGACACTCTCATTTATTCCTTGCCCACTGTGTGTGTACCAACTCCAGACAAGGCATTTTTAGCCATATTCTTTGTTTTGTTTTATTATTCTATTCTATTCTATTCTATTCTATTCTATTCTATTCTATTCTATTCTATTTTTTGAGGCAGAGTCTTGTTCTTTTGCCCAGGCTAGAGTCCAGTGGTGCGATATCAGCTCACTGCAACCTCCACTCCCGCCAGGGTTCAAGAAATTCTCATGACTCAGCTTCCTGAGTAGCTGGGATTAGAGGTGCATGCCACCATACCCAGCTATATTTTGTAGATTTAGTAGAGACGGGTTTCGCCATGTTGGCCAGGCTGGTCTTGAACTCCTGAGCTCAGGTGATCCACCCGCCTCAGCCTCCTAATGTGCTCGGATTACAAGCATAAGCTACCGTGCCTGGCCTACCCGTATTCCTTTAATCTTCAAAAACAATCTTCCCAGGGCTGTATTATTCTCTTTTTGTAGATGGGGAAACTGAGGTTGAAGTCATTTATCCAAGAGGAACTGCTTAAAGGGAAAAATAGGCCCAGTTTTAGGCACAGCAAATTTTGAAAGACCTCCAGAAACTGCAGAATGCTACCAAATACAGGGAGGCCCTCTCCATTAGGGCAGACTTTATAAATTGGGGGGCACTTTCCAACTTATCAGAGCTGTCAGAAGAAATGCATGTTTTGACAGGTCTATGACCTTTCTATTCAAAAAGATCAGGTACTGTGTCAACTCAGGCTCACGAACTTAACTACCACCTGGATCTACCAGCCCCGCAGGATCTAGCCCCTCCCTCCCTCCTCCTAGGGTCCTGCTCTTCCCTGCCCCTGGCTCTCAGCCACCCCAAAGTGGTCTCTTTGCTGGAATGCTCTTTGCTCACTGCATTTCAGGTTTCAGCTTCAATGCCAGTTTCTCAGAGGCCGTTCCTATCACCCAATCTAAAATAATCTTCCAGTTCCTCCATATCACACCATCATGTTTTATTTTCATCATAGTGATTGCTGCATTTTATTTATCTTTCTATCTACCTATTTATTCTTTTTTCTTTCTCCTTCTAAAATATTCAAATCACAAAAAGGGAAACCTTATCTGTTTTGTTTCTTGCTGTACTCCCAGTGCTAGAACACTGCTTGGCCCACAGTAGAGAATCCAGTAAAATTTGGAGGTGAATGAATTTAGTTGTTTGCTTTTTTCACCTGTTCCTTCATCTGTTCTGACCAGCAGTGCATATCAGTATCTCTTAAATACATGAAAGTCTTTGCCTCCCCCTGCAGCAGCTGATAGAACCATGGCGACCACTGCCGCTGCTGCATTCGAGGCCCTCATGGATGGAGTGACATGCTGGGATGTCCCCAGAGACCCCGTCCCCAGTGAACTCCTTCTTATTGGAGAGGCTGCCTTCCCTGTGATGGTGAATGACAAGGGCCAGGTGCTCATTGCTGCCTCCTCCTACGGCCAAGGCCGCCTCGTGGTTGTGTCCCATGAGGGCTACCTGTTGCATGCTGGCTTGGCTCCATTTCTCCTCAATGCAGTGAGCTGGCTGTGTCCCTGCCCTGGGGCTCCCATGGGAGTGCATCCATCCCTGGCACCTCTAGTAAACATCCTGCAGGATGCTGGGCTTGAGGCACAGGTCAAGCCAGAACCAGGAGAGCCCCTAGGGGTTTACTGCATCAATGCCTACAATGACACCATGACTGCAACACTGATCCAGTTTGTGAAACATGGAGGGGGCTTGTTAATCGGGGGCCAGGCCTGGTACTGGGCCAGCCAGCATGGCCCTGAGAAGGTGCTCTCCAGGTTCCCTGGGAACAAGGTGACAAGTGTGGCCGGAGTGTACTTCACCGACACCTATGGGGACAGAGACCGGTTCAAGGTCTCTAAGAAGGTGCCCAAGATCCCACTCCATGTCAGGTGAGTGTCTGTTCCTCTCTTAGGGAGTATGACTCAGGGTAAACAATAGAGTTGGTTCCCCTCTTCAACGAGCTTCCATTTTTCAATATCAGGTGATTTTCCACCCAGTTTGGAACCACCACAAATCAAAAGCAGGATGATTAAAATGCACCAAGACACAAGAGAGGCTGGGCCCTCACTGCCACTCCCTCCTGTGGCCAAAGCTGAATAGAAAAGCTTGTCTTACCACTCTATCTCCATGTCTAGTGCATAGAACATAGAGAGTGCTCATCAGTACCTCTTAAATGCATGAAAGAATAGTTGTTTGTTTGCATGAGCACCTACTGTTGGTCACGCCTCATTCTGGATAATGGGGGTCTAGCAGAGATCGAGGCAGGCAAATCATGCCATCCTGAGGTTTGTATTCCAGGGGAGAGATAGGCAATTAAGGAAACTAATATATATGTGCTCTGTCAGGCATTGCTAAGATCCATGAAGGATAACAATATAAGTGGATAGCATGACAACTGGAAGGCTGATGGAGGCTATTTTATTTAAGGTGTTCAGGGAGGTCCTATGAGTCAGGCCAAGTTGGATTGGTCAGGATTTGTTGGCATTGCTGGCAGAAGGGATTTAGTGTGGGGAATTGACTATACCCGTGATAGAGGAGCTGAAAATACACACAGGGGACAGCAAGAAACCCAGAGATCAGCAACAGCAGAAACAGCAGAGGGAGATGGTGGTATTACTGCAGTCCGGGTGCTGCAGCCACCTGGTAGAAGCGGGAGCCATGCTACGCCTTCCCAGCAGGAGCTGGAACACAGATGCAAGGTCTGTCTGCTGGGAGCTGGAGTCTCAGAGAAGACACTGTGGTTACCAGAAATACAGCCTGAAGAGAGAAGCAAACACTTAGCCTCCTTCCCTCTTCCTTCCTGATTTCAGTCTTCTACCTCTGCCTCCCATGGGCTGAACCCACCAGGATCCAGGGAACAGGGGAGCCACAGATATGCAGTTTTCTGCAACACGGAGGATGACCAAGATGAAAGGGGAATGGAGATGAGTACAAACAAGCCCATGGCTAGCTTGGAAGGCTGGTCTGGTAGGTGACACTTGAAAGAAGACCTCAAGGAAGTGAGGGAATGAACCATGTGGGCATCTGTGAGAGGAAGATTCCAGGCAGAGTGAGGAGAGAGTGTGAAAACCTGGAAGGGAAGCCTGCTTGGTATGTTCCAAGGGAAAGGGAGTGGCCTTTCTGTAACGTCAGAAGGCTCTGCAAAGCCCCAGAGCAGAATAGCTGAAGGCAGCTGTTCTGTAACCCTGAGGCAGAGGGCAAGGAGTAGATACAAGTGACTGTAGGGGAATTTGTCTTGATCAGACTTGTTTGTTTGAAGTTGTACAGGAGCTGACATTTGAACATCCGCACGCATGATGTTCTCTGAATGAGGAACAATAAATGTTAGTCATTTACGGATTGTGTAGGCTCCAGGCTTTTGGCATTATGCCTGCAGTAAATAAAAGCAAGCACCTTCAGCTTCTTGGAGCTACTCTCTGGCCACTAGAGCCAGGCAGTCACCTAGCTGTCCTTATAGAGCATACCTGTGTCTGAGCACTCATTTCATCCATCAGCCAGGGACACACCTGGCAATCAAGGAAGCCAGAATGATGGGAGCTCAGTGAATGACAGCTCAGGTCATGTAAGAACTGACAGGCCAGGAGTAGAACTTTAGATCTTATTTGCAGTGAGATGGGAAGGCATTTTGTATTCTCTACAGAAGATTGCTATGATGTGACTTAAACTTCAAAAGGAACCCTGTGGTTGATGGTGGAGAACAGACTGTGGGAGGCAAAGGTGGAAGCAGCAGACCAATCAGGAGGCCACTGACATAGACCACAGGAGAGATGGTGGTGGCCCAGACAAGGCTGGTAGAAGCTGTGGAGCTACTGAGAACCGGTTCCCTTCTGGACACACCTCAAAGGGAGAACCCAACAGGCTTGGCTGATGAATTGAGTAAGGAGAAAGAGGATTTGAGACTTTTGGTCTGAAAAAGACAAAAAATTAAACACAGGTGCTGCTGTTTAGTGATCTGTGAAAGGACAATGAGAAAATGGATTCGAGGAGATCAGGAGTTTCATTTTGGATGTTTTGGGTTTCAGATATTAGTAACTACTTACTTATGTTTGCCCACATGTAGCAGAAACCTTAGTATAGCAGATTAACCATATAGCTATTTAATTTTTCTATGAAACATGAGCTACGGGTAGGTAGTCCAACTCTGGGGCAGTGACTCCCTATCACTGCCTGCCCCTGTCATGGTGTGTTATTTTATCCTTATGGCTACAAGATTGCCACTACTACCCCAGGCACTATAATTACACCCATGCAATAATAAATTGGAATGGATACACCTACTTTAAGTTTATACAATCATATATTTTCTGAAAGTCCTAGACTTCTATTTATATTTTAGTGGCCAGCCTCGTTAAATCAGTAGTTCCTAACCTTTTGCTCCCAGGGACCTGTTTTGTAGAAGATAATTTTTCCATGGACCTGGCAGGGGTTTCAGGATAATTCAAGTGCATTGCATTTATTATCCACTTTATTTCTATTATTAGTACATTGTAATATATAATGAAATAATTACACAACCCACCATAATGTAGAATCAGTGGGAGCCCTGACTTTCAGACCTAACTACCAGAAGGTCTGAAGGGCTGGCTATTTTTTTTTTTTTTTTTTTTTTTTTTTTTTTTTTTTTGAGACGGAGTCTCGCTCTGTCACCCAGGCTGGAGTGCAGTGGCCAGATCTCAGCTCACTGCAAGCTCCGCCTCCCGGGTTCACGCCATTCTCCTGCCTCAGCCTCCTGAGTAGCTGGGACTACAGGCGCCACCACCTCGCCCGGCTAGTTTTTTTTTTTTTTTTTGTATTTTTAGTAGAGACAGGGTTTCACCGTGTTAGCCAGGGTGGTCTACGATCTCCTGACCTCGTGATCCGCCCGTCTCGGCCTCCCAAAGTGCTGGGATTACAGGCTTGAGCCACCGCGCCCGGCCAGGGCTGGCTATTTTTAAATGGGTGCTGGCGTCTCTGAAGAAATCAAGATTCTGTAGAAAGAAGAAGGGGCATTCAGATACTAGTGAGCAGCTGGCAGTGCCCCAAACCCTCAGCCCCAAACTCTGGACCTCTTTGAATTCCTTCCCTTCTGAGAGATTTGGGGAGGGGATGGGTTTTCTCAGAGACATTAGAGTGGATCTGATTCACTTCAACTTTTTTATTCTAACACTAAGGAGGGACAAGCAGGTGAAAGCTCATCACCATAATGCCTCTTAATTGCCCCAAGGGACTCTCCTATTTAGCTAACTCAACCTGCTTTTCTTCATCTATACCTACATTTTTAATCCCTGCCACCAATTCTCAGGTGTATTTTGTGTGTTTGTTATTCTAACTCTTAATTACTGAAAACATTGAACATATGCAAAACTAGACAAAAGAGTACAATGAACCCCCATGTAGCCATTCCCCATCCCCAAAATAGTCAACTCCAGTTCTATCTTATTTCACCCATAGCCCCACTCTTCCCCACCCACGATTATTTTCAAGCAAACAGCAGACATCATGTCTTTTCATCTACAAGTATTTAAATATACATCTCTAAAGGTATGAAGGATGTTGAAAACATAAATGCAAGTCACCATTATCACACCTAAAAGAATAATTCTTGAGCATCATCATTTATTTCCATGATTGTCTTATTTTTTAAAATTTGTTAACGTTGGGCCAGGCGTGGTGGCTCGCGCTTTTAATTCCAGTACTTTGGGAGGCCAAGGTAGGTGGATCACTTGAGGTCAGGAGTTTGGGACCAGACTGGCCAACATAGGAATACTCTACTAAAAATACCAAAATTGGCCAAGTGTTGTGGTGCACGCCTGTGGTCTTAGCTATTCGCGAGGCTGAAGTTGGAGAATCACATGAACCCGGGAGGTGGAGGTTGCAGTGAGCCTAGATCGTGCCATTGGACTCCAACCTGGGCAACAGAGTGAGACTCTGTCTCAAAAAAAAAAAAAAAAAAAAAAAAAAAAAAAAAAAAAAAAGAAACGAAAAAAAGTGTTGACATTGACATTTAAATAAAGCCCAAATATTCTGATTTCCTGATACAAATTTTTTATCTCTTTTAAGATACACTTTTCCTTTCCAACTTTCTATTTCTTGCAGTTTTGTTGCTATTGTTGAAGACACCAGCTACTCCTTATCAAACAGTTTCCTTCAGTCTGGACTTTGAAAGCAGACCTCAAGGAAGTCAGGGAATGAGCCATGAGGGCATCTGTGAGAGGAGGATTCCAGACAGAGTGAAGAGCAATGGTGAAAACCTGGAAAGGCAAATGCATTGCCTTCCTATGGTATCGTTTAAAACGGGGGTACCAGTCTATGGCCTATTAGGAACCAGACCTCACAGCAGAATGTGAGCAGTGGGTGAGCAAACAAAGCTTCATCTGTATTTACAGCTGCTCCCCATCACTCGCATTACCACCTAAGCTCTACCTCCTGTTAGATCAGTGGCAGCATTAGAGTCTCATAGGGAGACAAACCCTGTTGCAAACTGCTCATGCAAAGGGTCTAGGTAGTGTGCTCCTTATTGAAAATCTAATGCCTGATGATTTGTCACTGTCTCCCGTCACCCCCAGATGGGGCCATCTAGTTGCAGGAAAGCAAGCTCAGGGCTCCCATTGATTCTACATTATGGTGGGTTGTATAGTTAGTTCATTATGTATTACAATGTACTAATAATAGGAAAAAAGTGCGCCATAAATGTAACACACTTGAATTATCCTGAAGCCCCTGCCAGGTCCATGGAAAAATTGTCTTCTATAAACACGTCCCTGGTACCAAAAGGTCGGGGACCACTGATTTAACGTATTCATCTTTTCCTTGTGTTTTCTGTATAATACAAATTAAAAGTTAGATCTCGATTTTAGGTCAGGATTGACAAACTTAGACCAGCCCCTGTTTTTGTGAATGAAGTTTTGTTGGAGCACAGCCATGCCCATTCATTCACAAACTGTTGCTGCTTTCAATCTCCAGTGTTTACCATTGTTGAGTAGTTTCAGCAGAGACCACATGGCCCATATTTGTCTAAAATATTTGTCAGGCCTTTTAAGGAAAACTTTCCTAACTCCTGATCTAGAGGTTTGATGAGATTCATGTTTGAATTTTTGACCTACTTTATAGGTGGTAGTATGCACTTCCACTGGGTAGAACACAGTGGTCTAATTTTCTCTCTTACTGTGAGGTTGGCAGTCCTTAATAACCATTGCTTAGACCTAGACCCGTTAATTTGTGCTTATAAAATGATGACTTAAAAATGTTAATATTCCTTTGTTATTTGGAATAGTTGTGTAAAACACACTTTCCTTCACCAATTACATACTCTATGGTATAATTTATATAGGAAAGGCAAAATAAATACTTAATTCTCTCTTTCTCATTTTAAAACCAGTTTCCAATATTGAGATGGTTCCCTAGCATCTTCCAGAGGTCACCAATGTTTTTAAATTTTTCTTAGAATTCTTATGAAATCATGATTGGAAACACAATGTGTTTCATTTATTGTCCTTACTGATGTTGAAATTGTCCTGTTTGGTCATTGTGAGCCATTTCAAGATGATTCCTGAATCTTTTTTTTTTTTTTTGAGATGGAGTCTTGCTTTGTCGCCCAGGCTGGAGTGCAGTGGCGCGATCTCAGCTCACTGCAAGCTCCGCCTCCCGGGTTCACGCCATTCTCCTGCCTCAGCCTCCCGAGTAGCTGGGAATACAGGCGCCCACCACCTCGCCCGGCTAGGGTTTTTTTTTGTATTTTTTTTAGTAGAGACAGGGTTTCACCGTGTTAGCCAGGATGATCTCGATCTCCTGACCTCGTGATCCACCCGTCTCGGCCTCCCAAAGTGCTGGGATTACAGGCTTGAGCCACCGCGCCCGGCCGATTCCTGAATCTTTTCCACTCAATCTCAATGGGCTTCCTGGTTTTTTAATACAACAGGAAGTTTCAATTTGGTCTCATGTATTTCCTTCTCAGGCCCAGGAGCTGCCATTTCTCCAAAAAGCCCTATTTTTTTCTTTCTTCTATTTTTTTTTTAATATACAGCCCATATTTCTGGGAGTCCTAATTTGCATTTAGAAACCCCAGTCTTGGTGTTAGAGGTGTGCATTGTTTGATCATTGTTTCTAGGCCTTCTAAATAGGCACAGCTAAGAAATAGATCTTTTTGGTTTATACTGATACTTCAGATCAGATTTGGGGCTACAGGGTTTTAATTTGATTTCAGCAATTTACCTCTGCATCTCCTATCTCTCATGATGAAAAATTCTTTTTCTATAAGACACCAATGTAATTACCCATTTGCTCTATCCCATGATATACAAACAACAGTTGCAAAATATGAATAATAGCACTACTACCAGCAATATGATGATTATTGTAGCAAAGATTACTTGCAGTTTTTTTGTCCCAGTGATATACATATATATACATATATATATATATATATATATATATATATTTTTTTTTTTTTTTTTTTTTTTTTTTTTGAGACAGAGTCTTACTCTGTCACCCAGGCTGGAGTGCAGTGGCGCGATCTTGGCTCACTGCAAGCTCTGCCTCCTGGGTTCACGCCATTCTCCTGCCTCAGCCTCCCCAGTAGCTGGGACTACAGGCGCCCGCCACTGCGCCCAGCTAATTTTTTGTGATTTTATAGAGACGGGTTTCACCATGTTAGCCAGGATGATCTCGATCTCCGGACCTCGTGATCTGCCCACCTCGGCCTCCCAAAGTCCTGGGATTACAGGCGTGAGCCACAGTGCCTGGCCCCGATGATATATTTTATTATATATATATGTAAAGTCAAAATACTATCTTTAAAGTCACTTCCAATACTTCCTCTCTTTGTGGTTATATTGCTAAACAGATGTACATGTCAATTCATTGGTTATTTTATTTCATTTTGGAATTGCTTGTGTAATTTAATTTTGTTTAAAATTATGTAAAATAGTAATCTGGGTCCAAAGTAAAATTTTAAGTAACCTATATGCTGTCCCTGTTTCCTTCAAACAATTCCCTTCTTCCTTCCCTGCTTTTTTTTTAATGGTTAATGCTCCATGATTTGTTTATATATCCACAAACACACACGTATTAGTAGTCTTCTCTTCACTGGCTAAGGCAATTACATACTCTATACATTTTTTCCTCCTTACTTTTTTTCACTTGACATTATTTCCTGGATATGGCCTCAGAATAGTATATAGAGATACACTGTATACTCTATTATACCATGGTGTATGGATATGATATTGTTTATTCAATAAGTCCCTTATTGACAGGCACTTGAGTTTCCAGTATGCATTATTTTTCTGGTACTTCTACTGTTACACATGTGCTGCACTGAATACCTTTGTACGTGCATCCTTATATTTTGTGATATCATTGGAAATGGGATTTCTGAGTCATGGGGTAAATTCATACGTAATTTCACTAGGCACTGCTAAATTCCCCTTGTTGCAGCTGAGGTTCCTAGGAATCTGACTCAGAGACAGAGACAAATGTGTGGGAGGTTTATGAGGTTGTGCTCTCAGGATCAGCAGCTGTGGAAAGGTGAAGGAAGAAGCATTGGAGACAGGGAGAAGTCGGGCTATGAACCAAATATTTTTTACCTATATTTTCACTGTTAAGTGAAACAGTGGAAGAAACATGTGTCTGTAATAGAAGATTGCTTAAATATTCAGATATTTTCTAGTTGAGTACTGGGGGGTTGGCGATAACATATGTCATCCATACACATCTTTGAAGTATTTTAGAACTGTTCCTCAATGGAAAGACCACAACATGTAACATTAGGTTTCTTGTTTTATAAAATATCAAGCTTTCTCTCAGCTCTTGAAAATCCAGTTTATTCTTCTTAATTCGTTTCAGCTCAAACACCCTCCTCAGAGCAGTCTTCCCCAGTGACCATACTGAAATTAGGACTTTCCATCCAGTTTCACTTCATCACATTTCTCCATTTATTCCTTAAACACTATCACTCTCTATAACTATCTCTGCTGTTTCTTGCTAGGGCCTGTCTAACCAACCAGAATATAGAGCTCTGTGATCTTGCCTGTTGCATTTACTGCTTTATTTTCAGTGTCTGGAGTATTTAACATTAGAGATCAATGAATATTTGTAAACTATATAAATTAATGAAAAAATAGGAATGAATACACATCCAAATCCATAGCAAGAGAAAAGGCAGCCTCACATACTAGTGTTAATCCTGCAGACAGCTTCCTGCTAGGGAATATGGGGCTAGGGGTTGCGCCAGAGCCTTCCAGCCTCAGTCAACAACAGAGCCAGAGCTAACCAATTCCTTGAGAGTCTCAGAAGGTTAGAGTCTGAGTCTCTGGCTCAGATTCTTCCCACCTTCAGAGCAAGTCCCATTAGAGGTTTTCAGTGAGCATTCCTGCCAACAAATATTGGTCAAAGGCACTTGGACTGACCCAGCAGGTTCCTCCACTTCAAATCTCAGCTGGAAGGCCCTGGAGCTTCTTAAGAGAACTGATTGCTGGCCTGCCCCAACTCTGCCTGCCAAGGAATGTGGCAGTCTCTAAAAACCAACAAAAGCTCCTCTCACATCCTATCCCCAAGGGCACACCTGTGTTTATATAACAGGAGGATAGTGCAGGTGCTTTAATACTTAAAAGCAAATCCAAAGGCACTTGCTACCTTTATACCATGACAGAAGAGTCTGGAGGAAAAGTTAACCTCAGATACCAACCAACCACCCATTACACTTACACATGGTATTATCTACAAGCTCTAAAACATATTAGCAGCTGCCCATATAAAATTAAATATGTACCTGGGCATGCTGATGCACATGTACTCACATACTCGAGAGGCTGAGGTAGGAGGCTCTCTTGAGGCTGGGAGTCCAAGGCTGCAGTGTGCTATAATTGCATCTGCAAATAACCACTGCACTCCAGCCTGAGCAACATAGTGAGAACCTGTCACTATTTTGTAAGTAAAGATTGTAAATATGTACTAGTGGCTTAGGTTTATGACTCTCTTGAGAATTATTTATTATCTCTGTCCTCAACAAAGTCCTGTAGAGTAGAAAGTCTTTGTCCAAGGAGTTCCAGATGACAAGCACCACATACCTTTGTGTGTGTATCATATTTTGCCATATCACTGGAAATGGGCTTTCAGAGTCACGAAGGAAATTCATGCATAATTTCTCTAGGCACTGCTAAATTCCACTTGTTTCAGCTTGGGTTCCTGGGAATCTGACTCAGAGACAGAGATAAATGTGTGGGAGGTATATAAGGTTTATATTCAAGATCCATGAATGTAGTTTCCAGGTAAAAACTGTAAAATGAGGCTAGATCCCAGAATTGCTCTATCAAATTTGACAAAATGAATGAAAAATAATTAATAAATGGGTGGATATCAAAGGTTTTTATGATGATGACATACATTCCTATACACTGGCCAAAAAGAACAGGTGATTGATGAGTGGCCCAGGATCGAGTATCTCTTTACACCAATCAACCTCCCATGTACAATGGAAAGAAAATAGTCAAAATCACAAATTCAATAGTTATCATTAATGCTTTCTAATTCATAGAAACATGAACAAATTGGGTGAATAGACAAGAAAAAAAACTTTCAAGTATAAACTCCCCATGTGAGTTCCATCTGTGGTTTGGTGAAGTGGGCGTAGCTTACTAGATCCCCTAAGAGTGGGGAAACCAGGCCTAATCAAAAATCCAAAATCTGAAATGCTCCAAAATTCAAAACTTTTTGAGTGCCACCAATGTTAATGCCAGAAGTGGAAATTCCCACTTTTGGGACACCTTTGCTTTCTGATGGTTCAATGTACACAAACTTTGTTTCATGCACAAACTTATTTAAAATATTTTATAAATTACCTTTAGGCTCTGTGTAAAGGTATATAGGAAACATAAATGAATTTTGTGTTTAGAGTTGGGTCCCGTCACCAAGGTATCTCCTTATGTGTATGCAAATATTCCACAACCGGAAAAAAATCAAAATCTGAAACACTAGTGCTTGGTCCCAAGCATTTTCCATAAGAGCTGCTCAATCCTATATTATCTCCTTCAGTTCTAACAATAATCTTCCAATAATATTGGAAATGTAGTTTATTAAACCAGGAGAAAGAGTAAACATTATGACATTCATAGGAATGTTTGTATGTTTAAGCAGGGTTTTGGTATGACGTATAAATATGGATATATCTGTGCTCACAGTCAAAATACATCTGTATTCTGACTATTCCAAGTGAGTAATTTATGTACCTGCAATTTGTTACAAAAGTGAGTTTTCCAAATTATTTTCTTAAATCTGACAGGTTAAATAGGTTAAATAAAATTGTGTGTCTAATAGGCATGATTGAGATCTAAAGAGATTTTACCCTGTATTTACCAGCTTAAAATAAAAGAAAAAAAATACATTTACAATTTCAAGGCACCTCTCTGATCATCTATGCCCATATTGTTCAGTGATGATGAAGACAATTTTTAAAGTTTTGTTATTTACTACGGTTTATCTGTATTTAAGGAATTAAAAATACAAATAAAGATACTCAAGTGTTGGGGGCTGCAGGTCTTCAAAATGTTTTTTACAGCATCTGATCAACATAGTTCTCTCTAGTCCTTTTCTTGATGTTACAGATCCTAAGAAAACATCATTTCTAGATTCTAGTATTTCTGTCCTGTTCGTATTTATCAGAAAGTGAAATAAATCCAGAAGAGTATTTTTACATCCTATACAATCTGAACAGAAAAACAAAACAAGCTAAGTGAAGATATATTTGATTACTACCAGTAGACTTCATTACTTTTATGTTCAAGAAAAAATACATAAATTGTTAGATGTTTTACATTCAATATGGTGAAAATGACAGCAGCGCACTTCACACTTACTGTTTTATTCAGTGCAGTACCTTCCTAATTTGGCAGTTTTTTAATTGACATTCAGAAACCTATCGCCCATGTTTCCTGTCTGCTCAGGTGTGGTTTGTGAACATTTCCTAACCACACCATCATATCCCTTTCTTTTCATCCTCAGTGGCTTCCCCTGCACTTCCAGCTCTGAAGTAACACATGCTTTTCCTTTCTTAAACACAGTATTATTCGCACCTTCACATCCTGTAAGGCTTCCTTTGCACAACATATACCTGTTGATAACCATGTACCCAGATGTAGGTTCCGTCAAAGCCTCAGTAATTGAGTGACAGAGTTCTGGTGTGTAGACATCAGTGGCTTTGGAAGAAAGCCAGCCTGGGTTTAGTAAAAATTAAAGAAATAGGTAAGAAACACGATAGATGGCTTGACAGTCAAGGACAGGTTTAATTTAAAGAAAACAAACGAGAGGGGCTTCTGGCCAAGTTAGGTCAGAGGCACACTCCCTTACAGACTAACAGTTTTTAAGGATTCAGGATGGGAGAGTTTATCAGAGACTTCGACTGCTTCTTTGTCTCTTTGTTGTGCTTATCTGGGAGGGAGAGTTGTGTCTCTGTTCCCATAACTCTTTCTGCAGATGCAGGCATACCCCACTTTTAGCTTCTTATCTTTTAGCTTCCCTGACAGTGCACCCAAAGGGAAAGGAATGTGCTTATTAAGGCCCACTGTTTAACTGGGGCCCATTGTGTGAGGATGAAGTTGGGCAGTTACCCAAGAGACTTTGCCCCCTCCTCCCTCTGTGCCAGAGCTGTCTTATCTGTGTTTTACTGTCTGCTCTTTCTGGCTGCTTGTAGTTAAAAGAGAAGTGATTTCCTTGAAATGCATGGGGCTACAAAGGGAGCTGGAATGTAAATTAGTGGTGTGTGTCTGAGATGTGCTCCTGCTCTGTCAGATTTGCTTCCTGTCCCTGCCAGTTATTAGCTAAGAAACATGGAGAAAATTGCCTAGCTTTTCCAAACTCCATCTTTAAAGTGAGAATAGTAACTTTCAAGTTTATTATAATGATTGAAAGAGATAATACATATATTAAATGCCTAGCATATATTAAACCTCATTAAATAGCAGCTACTTTCATTATTTTCCACACTTAAACATTATAAACAGATATTATACAAGATTTAATATTGGTAACTAGCTGTCTGAGATCATTAATATTGCCCTTAGGATACTGTCAAATCATCTGTTGAAATTTACCTGATATCCTAACTGCTATGCTTACTCACTTTTCCCTCCCTCCCTCCCCACTTCCCAACTCCCTTCCCCTCCCTCCCTCTGTCATCCCCTTCCTTCCTTCTTTCCTCGTTTCCTTTCTTTCTTTATTTTTCTTTTTAAGAAATGCCTCTTTATGAAAATATTTCAAAAGGAATTCAAATTTATTGTGAAAAAATGCGCACCAATACAGAAATATAGAGAGGAAAATGGCAACTCATCCTCCTCCCCACACCACCAGCTCCAGTCTCATGCCTCTGGACCGAGGTAGCCAATCCTAAAAGTTTGATATGGATCATCTCAGATGCTTATCTATGTGTGTGTGTGCTCTGCGCATTGATTTTTTAGTTAATGTATCATGTTGGAGAATGTCCGCCTTTTTACTTTATATTTATGCAACAACTTAGCAGACCACAACCTTTTAGGGTCTCATTTTCTTGTCCTCAGCATGAAGGACAATTGTCTTCTGGCTGTAAGTAAGCTTGTAAGTCATTCTGATCAAATCATCTCCATCCTTTTTTTTTTTCCAATGGATGCTGAGAATACATTACCATCTCCAAATGTAATGTCAATTCATATTTTTATTTTCTTTGTAGCAGTTCTTGCTTTCAGTATTGTGTTTTTGCAGGACATAAAAATTAATAAAATTTTTATTTTTGTTAGAGTATAACTTTTATCCATAGAAAATGTTCATTTTTAATTTTCCCTCTTTGAAATTATTGCATCCCTTAGTAATGCTGGCATGTCTGCTTTTTTGTTTTTGTATTTTTTGAAATAAAACTTTGTTGATTTTGTCATTTTCAATGCTTTTATGTCACTTAGTTTCAAGGGTGTCTTTTATAAGCAGCTTATATCCAGATGTTTTTAAACTAATCTAACAGCCTCTATCAAATAGAAATTCAATACATTCATATATACTTTGATGATTCAAATGTATTTCTTGCTCTTACCCCCTTTTAATTTTATTTTCTATTTTTATGCTTTATTTCTTTTTACATTTTTCCTTGCTTACTACTACGTTTTATCCATTTCTTAAATTTCCTCAACACATTTGTAGATTATACATTTTACTTCTATTTTTGGAGCAGTTATCTTAACATTTTATATTTAATTTGGAATTACCTGAGAAATATAATTGTACATTCCCCTTATTTGAAGAAATAAATTATTGAGGCAAAAGCCCCTTTGATCATCTCTTTCAATGTCAGTCCTTTCTGTCTATCCCACAATCCAATAGAAAAACTCTTATCAGTTTATTGTAGTTGTTTCCTAACATTTTGGACATATACTGACGTATGTTTACTTTGCTTTATATTGGTCTTCCATAAGTAGCATCACCAAGTTCTGCTATTTTTGAAATTGTTTTACTCAGCAAATGTTTTGAACATCTTCCCTTGTTAATTAGCATAGGTGGAACTATTCTTATTGACTGGTAAACAGTAATCCATCGTATGATTAAATGCCAATTTTTATTTGCATTCATGTTAGTGAATATTTAACTTCTTCATACTTTTTCACTATTGCCAACAATTTGCAATGAACTTCCTAGTACTGCCTCCGTGTATACTGCTATAGGCTATTTCTATTTTTAATGTTATTGGATACTGCCAAATTGATCTCCAGATTTTATGAAAGATTATTTTTCTCCACACTCTTGCCAGCACTTAATATTGTTAGCTTTTGAAACTTTCACTAATTTTCTGGATAAAAAACGTTATCATATATAATTTGCATTTACATGATTATATCTTTTCAAATGTTGGATATTTCACTTGGATTTCATCTTTCATGGGCTGTTTGAGGATATAGTTTAAAACTATTTTCAGTTTTTTTGCTTTTCTGTTTATTCTTAGAAATTACTCATATATTCTGGATTCTAATTTTGTATCTGTTCAATCTGTTGCAAATATTTTTCTCTCAATGATCTCACCTTCTTTAACTTTATTTATGCTGCCTTTATGCTAAGAAGTTCTTGAGTTTTTTCTTTAATTCTATGTGGTTGTTGCAACTTTTGTCACCCATTCTAGTCACTTCCTAGATTCCCAGTGCTACTGTGGTTTGTATGTGTGTGTGGGCACATGGATGAATGTATGCAATCATTTCAATTAGCTTTGGAGAGGATATCTGCAGGTAACCGCAGCTTTCCATATTGAAGGTTTACTGCCATTAGCTGAGACTTTGCCAGGTGCCTGTGAGAAGATGCTAAGCACACTTAGAGTGGAATGTTTTATTATTAAGTCTTGTAGCTCAGTGTCATTAACTCCCCAAATTATCTTGAGTTCCAACAGGTAACAAAAAGCCACAGGCAGAACTGATACCTGATATGACATTTACCATGTCAGCCTGAAAATGGGATGGCAAAACTAAGACATGCCATCTCCTCATTTTCATGCTGAAAAGAAAGAGAATCTGAACAAGTGTTACATTTTTCAATAATGTTTTACTACCAGAATAAATGAACTATACTTTTAAAAAATATAACATTTAATTTTTAATTATAAGAGAAGTAGATGTTAATTTTAAAATTTGAGACAATAAAGTTTTATAAGATAATTAAAAGGACCTAAAATCCCACCAGCCAAGATGGCCACTGAAGACTTTTTTTTTAACAAAGATATTTTGATAAATATGCTTTAGGTTCTGCTTCAATGTCTGGTTTTATGGTTTTTGATTTTTTTCCCCAAAATTTGGCTTATTTAGAGCATGGTATTCTGGAATCTAATCTTAAAAGTTTTTCCATTAAGCATTTTTCAAATTATCTGATAATTATTTTCATCACAATATGTTTTACAATCTACTGTTAACCATAACTTATTTAACCAACCTCCTATTGCTTGATGTTTATAGTATATACAAATTGTTTTTAAAAATTCTTGAAATACAAAACCTTTTCTTGATTCATTACATTTTGACCATTCCTTAATAAAAAGAAGTGAATACTCTAACCAGATCTAAGTGAGTTTTTAAGAACAGTGTGTGTTTGTATAAATCTTCAAGTGTAGTGTTAAACAATTTACTTCTGATGGGTTCCTAGATCAGAACTACCCTATGGAGAGTCCAAATTTGGTGTTTTTGCAATCTTCCTTTGTAGAAAGTTAGCTCGAGTAATTCATAAGCAGTACTACTTTCTCTGGACATAATAAACTAATTTTTCTAACTTAATTTGTTTATGTGTTTAATTATTTTAAAAGTCAAGAAACTGAAGCCACAATATTCAACACTTAGTTGACTAAATGGGAGGAATTCCTGGAGGTGTTCATTTAGAAAATGTGGATTTTAAGATATACAAGTAAGGGTACTACCTCTATAGTGTTTCCTGAAATCTGTGACAACATTGATTGTGAAAAATGCCATTATTTTATGTATCACTGAGAAAGACCAGGCTGGGCGTGGTGGCTCACGCCTGTAATCCCAGCACTTTGGAATGCCAAGGCAGGCTCACGAGGTCATGAGATCGAGACCATCCTGGCCAACACTGTGAAACCCTGTCTCTATTAAAAATACAAAAATTAGCTGGGTATGGTGGCATGCGCCTATAGTCCCAGCACTTAGGAGGCTGAGGCGGGAGAATTGCCTGACCCCAGGAGGCCGAGGTTGCAGTGAGCTGAGATGGTGCTATTGCACTCTAGCCTGGTGACAGAGCAAGACTCCATCTCAAAAAAAAAAAAAAAAAAAAAAAAAAAAAAAGACCAAACAGTGCCAATTAGATGATAATATGCCATCAGTTGTAAAAAAAAAAAAAAAAAAAAAAAAAAAAGTGAAAAAATATGCCTTAAACATGATGAAAATAAATGATGTTGACATGCTAAAATCCTAATATTAGTAAGAATGTGAAGATTGACATGAACAATGCAATCTTCCTACCTGCACATAGATTTCTCTATTCAATGAGTTTGATTCAGTAGCTCATTAACTGACTGTAGACTCATTGTTTCTCCTGTCTCTTCCAGGTGTGGGGAGGATGTCAGGCAGGACCAGCAGCAGCTCCTGGAGGGGATCTCAGAGCTGGACATCAGGACAGGGGGAGTCCCCTCACAGCTGCTGGTGCATGGAGCCCTGGCCTTCCCTCTGGGGCTGGATGCCTCACTCAACTGCTTTTTGGCAGCTGCTCGCTATGGCCGGGGCCGTGTGGTCCTGGCTGCCCACGAGTGCCTGCTCTGTGCTCCCAAGATGGGGTCCTTCTTGCTCAATGCGGTGCACTGGCTGGCCAGAGGCCAGACAGGCAAAGTTGGGGTGAACACAAATCTAAAAGATCTGTGTCCCCTCCTATCGGAACATGGCCTGCAATGCAGCCTGGAGCCTCATCTGAACAGCAACTTGTGTGTCTACTGCTGCAAGGCGTACAGTGACAAGGAGGCAAAGCAGCTGCAGGAGTTTGTGGCCGAGGGTGGGGGGCTGCTGATTGGGGGCCAGGCCTGGTGGTGGGCCTCCCAGAACCCTGGCCACTGCCCCTTGGCTGGCTTCCCTGGTAACGTCATCCTCAACTGCTTTGGCCTCAGCATCCTGCCTCAGACTCTCAAAGCAGGCTGTTTCCCCATTCCCACCCCTGAGATGAGAAGCTACCACTTCCGCAAGGCGCTCTCTGAATTCCAGGCTATCCTGAACCACGAAGAATGGGAACTTGGAAAAGAGCTGTCTGGCAAAGTTGAGAGTTGATGGTGCAGCCTTCCTGCAGATTCCTGCGGCGGGGATCCCTGCTTACATATCCCTGCACAGGCTCCTGAGGAAGATGCTACGAGGGTCGGGCCTCCCAGCTGTGAGCCGGGAAAATCCAGTTGCCAGTGACTCCTATGAGGCTGCCATGCTCTCCCTGGCCACTGGGCTGGCTCACTCTGGAACTGACTGCTCCCAGCTGGCCCAGGGGCTTGGCATCTGGACCTGCTCCTCTAGTTTGTACCCCTCAAAACACCCCATCACTGTGGAGATTGACGGAATCAACCCAGGTATGAAAACAGGAGAGAATGCCCAGAACATTAAAGACATAGGGGAAAGTGGGATTGGCTGACACTACACAGGACATTGCAAGTACTTACCTTCAGGAAGATTGACCTCATTCTTTTTTTTTTTTTTTTTTTTTTTTTTTTTTTGAGACGGAGTCTCACTCTGTCACCCAGGCTGGAGTGCAGTGGCGTGATCTCGGCTCATGCAACCTGCACCTCCTGGGTTTAAGCAATTCTCCTCTCTCAGCCTCCTGAGTCACTGGGACTACAGGCACACACCACCAGGCCCGTCTAATTTTTGTACTTTTAGTAGAGATGGGGTTTCATAAGCAGTAAGAGAAATAGCATAAATGCATAATGGTAAGGCTGGTCTGGAATTCCTGACCTCAGGTGATCCACCTGCCTCGGCCTCCCAAAGTGCTGGGATTACAGGCATGAGCCACTGGGCCCGGCAGACTCCATTCTTTATCAGGTACTTTCAAGAAGATGTGGGCTGGGACTCCGCTTAAGGTTTAGGAGGGATGAGTCTAAGAAGAAGTGTGGCTGACTTGAGATACACAGGGGAGAAGCTGTACCACTGGGAGAGGCTGGGAGGCCCTAAGTGGAGATAGAGTCACATAGGAAGGAAGAACTGAGCCTTCTCTATGACTTTTGTCAGGCAACAGTGATTGCTGGGTAAGTACCGGGCTCTACCTCCTGGAAGGACAAAATGCGGAAGTCTCACTGTCTGAAGTTGCTGCCTCTGCTGGCCTACGGGTAAGGTCTGAACACCCACATCTGCCACCCTCAAAACCCTAGAGCTGTGTCATTCTCATCCACTCTCTAGTTCCAGCTCATGGCAATGCTGCCAGGAGTACAGAGATGCATTATTCTGCCCATTTTACAGATTTTACATATGAAGCAGCTAAATTTTAGGCCATCTAAGTGAGTGACTGAAGTGCCTAGTATTATCAAGCAAAAGAAGCTCACTGCAGAATGGACTGAAGCCAAAACTATGACACTTGAATTTTTCATTTAAAAAAAAAAAAAGCATTTTATTGCAACTGGACTAACAAGGAGACAGGAGCCCAGCTCAAATCTGTCCCATTGTACTTAAAGAGTTACTTTATTAGAAAAGGTTTAGGGAGTGGATGATGTGATTAGTAGGTGACTGACAGAAGGAAAAGGAAGGGCTGGGAATCCTCGGGCATGGGCAGTTACCTCTTCGTGCCTCCTCATGGGTCCCACGTGCAAATTCAGAGGGAGTGAGTATGAAACATGTGGTAGAAATTTGGGCTGGGTGTCAGCAAGCTCATTCTGCACAAACTCTGGTATTATCTTTTTTTTTTTTTTTTTGAGACGGAGTCTCGCTCTGTCGCCCAGGCTGGAGTGCAATGGCGCGATCTCGGCTCACTGCAAGCTCCGCCTCCCAGGTTCACGCCATTCTCCTGCCTCAGCCTCCCCAGTAGCTGGGACTACAGGCGCCCGCCACTGCGCCCAGCTAATTTTTTGTATTTTTAGTAGAGACGGGGTTTCACCGTGGTCTCGATCTCCTGACCTTGTGATCCGCCCGCCTCGGCCTCCCAAAGTGCTGTGGTTTTATCTCTTTATCTTGACATCTGAAGGGTGTGAAAATCTCATCACTCCACAAAATATGCCCTACATGCAGAATTTAAATTCATTCAGCCTCCTTGGCTCTGAGGGCCACTTCCTACCACAGCTAGAGCCTCTTTTCTGTCAGCATTCTTTCTGGAGCTTGCTTATATCAAACCTAAGAAAAGCAACTCCAGGACTCCAGACAAAACAGATCTCTACCCATCTGGCAGCCAGAAAGGGAAGCTCTGGACAAAGAGGAAGACAGAATCAACCTCATTCACTCTGGATGGGCCTCCTGTGTGTTCACAGAGGACAGAGCACAGTCCCCCAGCTCATCCCCAACATCAGCGTCACCAGACTGGCTTAGGTCCTGTTAGAAGAGCCCAGGATTTTGCCTGGCAGAAAGACACAAGACCTTTGCCAGGATCAGCCTGGTCTCTCACCAATTCATGTCAGGTGAAGATTTATGGTGGAGCTGTTTAAATCCTTGGAAAAATGATTTTACATGCTTTGAAGTCCAGATGACTTTGGACTGCTAAAATTGAGATATTTCCATGCCTAGCACATAGATAAGGGAAGCTGGGGTTTCATGGGCATGTTTGTCTAATATCTTCCATCTAAACAACCTCACACACACATCACAAGGATTCTAATTCCTCCATCACTTGGTGGAATCACCTGTCCAGGTACAGATTGGCTGCCACACCGATGACCTAACCAAGGCCAGGAAGCTATCTCGAGCCCCCGTGGTGACTCATCAATGCTGTATGGACAGGACTGAACGGTCAGTCTCCTGCCTCTGGGGCGGCCTCCTCTACGTCATCGTGCCCAAGGGCAGCCAACTAGGTCCCTGTGTCTGTCACTATCAGGGGGGCTGTGCCTGCCCCATACTATAAGCTGGGTAAGTGGAATGAATATTTAGGGAGGAGGAAGAGCGGCAGATGCCATGGAAACTGTGGGATGGTTGCTAAATGGGAGAGAAATAAGGTTTGGTGGAGAGAAAGAGGAAGAACTGTTTGGGGAGAACGTGGGGGAAGGAGATATGGAATACCCTGTGTCTATGGATACTTCAGAGCAGACAAAAAGAAGAGTCAGGAAGCGTTTTCTTCACTTTATAGCCTATAGACCCCTGGGATAGTGGTTCATTATTGCAATGTTCTTCCAGAGTTCAGGTGGCATTTTTCAACTCAAGGGAAGTTGGGGAAGTGGGTGTGGTAGGTTCCATGATATTTATTCCCAGGTAAGACATCACTAGAAGAGTGGAAGAGGCAGATGCAGGAGGACCCGGCTCCCTGGGGAGAGCTGGCCACAGACAACATCATCCTGACAGTGCCAACCACAAACCTCCAAGCCCTGAAGGACCCTGAGCCTGTGCTCCGCCTCTGGGATGAGATGATGGAGGCTGTGGCCAGGCTGGCGGCTGAGCCCTTCCCTCTCCGCCGTCCCGAGAGGATTGTGGCTGATGTGCAGATCTCAGCTGGTGGGTGCTCCCAGGGAATCCTCCTAGTCAGTGGAAACCATGTATCTATTACTTTGCCTTTTATGAACATCCAAGATGTGTAAGCATAATTTTATTAGTAAAGCAAGGGAAAAATATATAAAAGACATTGACCACAATGGGGATGAAAGAATGTTTACATGTGAAAAAAACAAATTATTGATATCTACAAGGTGAGATTTCACCAGATGGTAGAACAATCTCAGAAAAAGTTGTACTGCGAATTCATACATGGCAACCAGAGTCATTTCAAGGACAGCATAGAAAATCAACTATTTTCTTCAAACATAAGCCGAGTTGGAAATGAAAAGAGGAAATACGTAAGGAGGTTTATGGTAAGTACTGAGTGATTAAAAAGAAAGCGGTGCATAGGAAGAGAAATAAGGAACTCCGGATCCCACATGGGGAAAGTTCTTTGTACCTCAAATTTCATAGCTTCAAATAAGGACAAAAATTACCTCTATCATAGAGTGTAAATTTGGACAAAAGTAGTATACATGGGGAAGAAAGAATGACACTGTTCTAGCCCTCAAGGATCTCAGATCCAGTCATAGGACATCATATATCAGACTGACATGTAAAGGACACTCACACACACAAAATGGAGGTGTCGAATTACAGCAAGAATGACTATGTAAAGTGTAACCATATTCTCCGGGGCCAGAGTGAGGAGGAGGCCACGACTCAGGTGTGAGAAGGGGATTAGGTACTATTCAGTTTCTGACCAAGTAGGAGAAAGCTATTTGCTTTCCAATCATCACAGAGATTCTGCAATTATTGGGGATAATCAGGATGGTGAAGAAAAGTCCCATAATAGAGAAGAATGAAGGAGATAGTTTGGGCAAACCCTCCTCAATGCTCATCTCTTCCTTCTGTGTTCCCAGGCTGGATGCATTCAGGATACCCCATCATGTGCCACCTGGAGTCTGTGAAGGAGATCATCAACGAGATGGACATGAGAAGCAGGGGTGTGTGGGGCCCCATCCATGAGCTGGGCCACAACCAACAGCGGCATGGATGGGAGTTCCCCCCGCACACTACTGAGGCCACCTGCAACCTTTGGTCAGTCTACGTGCATGAAACAGTCCTAGGGATCCCCAGGGCTCAGGCCCACGAGGCTCTGAGCCCTCCAGAGCGAGAGAAGAGAATCAAGGCCCACCTGGGAAAGGGAGCCCCTCTGTGTGACTGGAATGTGTGGACAGCCCTGGAAACATATCTACAGGTACTGAGCAGAAATTCTGGGAGAAGGGAATGACCAGACCCTTCAGTTAGGTAGCGACCTGGATCTCAGTAGCTCTCCAGCTCCTTCACCACCCCACTAGGTCCAGGGACCACCACCTCCCCTGGAAATGAGAGGGACTGGGCTGCATGGTGGTGCTTCTTGGGTTATACCCCTCTAAGGCAGAGAGAATAGCACCTGTCTCACTCACCTTCTGATTTTGTGATGTACGAGGAAATGAAAAATATTATAAAAAAAATAGAAATATAGCATAAGTTAAAGAGTTTAAGCAACCTGTCCAGTATCCCCCATTTAAGTGAAGGACCTAGAACTTAAAATCAGGACCTAATGACAAGCCCCAGGCTTTCGCATTGCCATACCCTCTCTTAGTTTTTTGTGCCTTTCACTAATTTTGTGAAGAGTGAATGTGAGACAGTCCCAGTTAATGAGGTAACTTAGTACTGCATTCATTTCCATATCCTTAGCTATAGGACCACTGACCACAATGGTAGGCTGCCCCTAAACTGTAAATTTAAGCCCTGATTCTGTCCTATTCTGCTATCTACTCACTGTGGAGCCCTGAATATCATTTCTCAATAGCTCTAGAGAGACCAAGTCTGGGACTTGGCCTCAAGACAAACAGGCACCTTCTGACTCCTCTTCCTGCTAGAGGGCTTCTCCCCAGCATCTGTGCTGCTGCTGCTTAGCTCAGGCCTCGTTAGTCTTCCCTCAGTGTATTCCAGTAGCCTTCTAAATTGTCCTAGCATCTTGCCTCAATCCTCTATGATTCATCTTCCTTACACTCCTTCCAAAGTAATGTGAATACTCTGTCTATAAAATGCTTACAGTGTTCTCTAGCACATATAGGGAAAAGTCAAGCTCATTAGCAGGGCATAGGAGGCCCTTCATGACCAGCACCACCAGCGCCTCTAGCTACATCTCCCGCTCTTACCTCCACATTTACCCTCCGGCATGCCAACCTGCTTATGCTTATGGACACATCTTGCTGTTTTGGCTTCTGTGCTTCCCCTTGTTTGCTTCCTGCTGCTGAATCATGCTGGAACATTTTGTCCATTAGCTGTCAAGTCACCTGTCCAAATTCAGCTCTGTTGTCCCCTTCTCTCCTGGACATCGCCTCCTTGATAAACCAACATTTTTAGTAATGTGCTTATTTACATGTGTTTCTCCCTTTGGCCAGTGTTCTCTAGAAGGACAAGAGCTCTTAATCATGTTTGCCTAGCACAGTAGCTGGCAGGGTCTGGATGTCTAATACATGTTGTATGTTTATTAAATGCTTAATTTATTGATGTATTCATTAATAAGTGTCAAAGAGCAAGCCAGTAAAGAACAGATGAGCAATAATGAGGGTGCAGCAGTGAGACTCTGAGGGAGGCTTGACTTCGATAGTGTTATCTATCCTCGGGCTTTTACAAGCTAGAGTCAGAGAATGCTCATCTATTAAAGGGAGAGTGGAGATGGAAACCCCAGATCCCTGCTAACTGGAAATTTGTATAATCTTAGTGAATAGGGGCCTTCTGCCAAGGGCTGTCCGGAGGGCTGCCCCTTAAGAAGTATGAGCCACTCTCATTTGCAGCCCCTCAAGACAGGCTGGAGTTTTTTCTTTTTCTGCCCTAAATGCAGTGTTCTACAGAGCAATTTTGTATCACTGCAGATAGTCACAGGTCCGAGACGGTTATTTAAAAAATAAGGATTAGTATCATACCTGGAAAGTATAGTATTTGAGGTTTGCAGCTTTTTAGACTCTCATTAGGCCAAATATGTAGGAAGTGAGGGTTTCTCATCTCAGTCAGATCCAAACCTGTCTTGATGCTGAGGAAAACACTTGAGATCTGGGAAGACAATTTTTTAAATTAAAGATACTAATAGTGGACATTTATTGAGTGTTTACCTCTATTCAGACATTAGGTTTTCCGTGAGTACCCCCACTAGATTCAGGGGATGGTGTTTTGTGGCTGAGAGGTGGAATGAGCAATGAAATTGCATTATTGTGCAGGGGTAGAGTGGGGAGATAGGGACACATACTCAGGATGAAGGTAACGATTGAGGGGAGGTGATCATGTGAATGAAATATATTTAAGAACGCACATGTCGCATCACTTTTGCAAACTTGACACCTCATTCTGTTCCTTCTTTCCCTTTTCAGCTCCAGGAGGCCTTCGGGTGGGAGCCATTCACCCAGCTCTTTGCTGAGTACCAGACCCTCTCTCATTTCCCCAAAGACAACACTGGCAGGATGAACCTATGGGTAAAGAAGTTCTCTGAGAAAGTGAAGAAGAACCTGGTTCCCTTCTTTGAGGCCTGGGGCTGGCCTGTCCAGAAGGAGGTGGCTGACAGCCTGGCCTCCCTACCAGAGTGGCAGGAAAACCCCATGCAAGTATACCTCCATGCCAAGGAGTGAAGGATGCCCCGCAAGGCGGGAGAGAAAAAGCAGGGTCACACCGGCAACTCCACCACGAGGCTTTGGCCATGTGTGCTCAGTATCTGGAGCCTGGATCCTGCTTCCAAGCCTGACCACTAGATGGTGGCCAAGGTCGTAAGAAAAAATGGAACCCCTTTCTGAAAAAGGTGCCTTCTGCTTCTTTTTATTGTTTTTCTGCTTACACTATTGCTTTCCCCAAGAGACTCACCTCACCTCTTAGTCTCCCGGAGAGGATCTTTCATCCTGCCATCCTGAGGCTTCTATTTTTGACCAATAGGCTCTAAAGACCATGGGTTCCCATAACAACCTGATATCCCATTCTCATCCCTGCCGTCCCTGGACACGGCTTCTAATTTATTATGCTTTAAGAAGTTTTCATATAGCAAGCGAGACACACTGGAATAGTGGAGAGAGCCCTAAACCGGCTTTGGTTCTATGGAAAATCACTTCACCTCACTGTGTTTCTGTCTCACATCCATGACATGAGCATACAAATCTTTTCCTCGCACAGCTGTTGTTTGATAATGGTGAACATGTTTGTGCACCACCACATGCAGAGACATTACGTGTCTATAAGGGTATTCCTGAGATTTCTCCTGGTCCCATAGTGGACTGTTACGGTGTTCAGTCTTGCGTGCACATTCTGGGCACTGAATCTCTCTTCAGTGTTGACCCCCTTGGCATTAGCATTCAGTCCTTGTATATTTAGAGAATATCAGTGTTTTCCCAGACATGGTAATAATGGTAGTTGTCAGCAGTATCCTAGCTCTTTCTCTATTTATTCTCCCACTTCTGGAATGATTCTCGGGTATAACCTAACCCAAAGAAAAATGCCATGTGCTCAAACTGAGGGCTGTGAGGTTGGGTCTTTGGGGTTAGCTCCATCTCCCAGGGTTTGCCCTTTGCCCTTCAACCAAAGGACAAAGTCATGTTAACAGCTGCTACTAAGTCTACATGCCTATTTGTTCATGCCACAAAACAGGCATCTGTCGCCACGGTATCAAGGCACTGTCAGTGGTGGGGCCTCCACAGGCACAGTGGGCTTCACTCTGGAACAGGATTACTGGGTGCAGCAGACGCAATCCTCACTTCATCAACCCACACCCCAGCATCCCCTGAACTTTCTCTTAATCTCATTCTAGCCCATCATGACTCTTCGGTTGGGGGGGGTTCTCACTGGAGATTTGTCTCTGGGATTCATGGGTGTATGCCTAGCTACTTTCTCTAGTTTACTTTTAGACCATATTATTGTTTGTTTTGAGTATCATTCCTTAGGCTTTGTGGAGAGTAGAGTGACTTCCCACGAGGAGAACTAATTTAGGGCATGTCTTTTGCTGAATCCCATCAGTATATCCTTCCCAATTCTAGATAATTTCTTTTTATTTCTCTAGTACCCTTTGCCAGGGGCTTTATACATGAAAGGTGTTCATGAAATATTTGTCAAAGGGAAGAACAGTAATGACACGTAACACATAATGAGTGATTAGTATGTTCCAGGCATTATGTGAGCTATTTACTGTGAGTAATTTCATGTTATCTTCCCAGCAGACCTCTGAGGTAGGTACTAGTATCATCCCCATTTCATAGATGAGGAAACTGACACTAAGGGACATAAAATAAGTTTTTTGAAGTCACAAAGTGAATAAGAGGCAGAGCCAGGGCTTAATTGAAGTCCATAGCAATGAAAACATTGTGAAACTCATTCTTCATGAATGGTTTACAATTTAAACAAAATGTCACCTAGAAAATAGATGAAAATATGTTCAACAGAGTCTGGATTTTTCCAATGTTTACTACTGAATTTTCAGTCAGTAACAGATTGAACTTCCAGAAAGGTGTTGGTATCTGATTTTCTACCTGCCTCAGAATGTGATTTGTCTGCCTCTGGGTAATCCAGCCTTGGGTAGAGAAGGAATTTGAAACCAGGAAATTAAACTCCAGAACTGGTGTTCTTTTTTTTTTTTTTTTTTTTTTTTTTCCTTTAAGTTCTGGGATACATGTGCAGAACGTGCAGGTTTGTTACATGGGTATACATACGCCATGGTGGTTTGCTGCACCTATCAATCTATCATCTGGATTTTAAGCTCTGCATGCATCAGGTATTTGTCTTAATGCTCTCCCTCCCATTGCCCCCAACCTCCCGACAGGCCCCAGTGTGGTGTTCCCCTCCCTGTGTCCATGTGTTCTCATTTTTCATCTCCCACTTATGAGTGAGAATACGTGGTATTTGCTTTTCTGTTCCTGTGTTCGTTTGCTGAGATTTATGGCTTCCGTCTTCATCCATGTCCCTGCAAAGGACATGAACTCATTCTTTTTCATGGCTGCATAGTATTCAATTGTATATATGTGCCATATTTTCTTTATCCAGTCTATCATTGGTGGGCATTTGGGTTGGTTCCAAGTCTTTGCTATTGTAAATAATGCTGCAATAAACATATGTGTGCATCTGTCTTTATAGTAGAATGGTTTATAGTCCTTTGGGTATATACCCAGTAATGGGATTGCCGGGTCAAATGGTATTTCTTGTTCTAGATCCTTGAGGAATCACCACATTGTCTTCCACAATGATTGAACTAATTCACACTCCCAAAAACAGTGTAAAAGCATTCTTATTTCTCCACAGCCTCACCAGCATCTGTTGTTTCCTGACTTTTTAATAATAGCCATTCTAACTGGCATAACTGGCATGAGATGGTACCTCATTGTGGTTTTGGTTTACCTTTCCCTAGTGACCAGTGATGATGAGCTTTTTTTCACGTGTTTCTTGGCTGCATAAATGTCTTCTTTTCAGAAGTGTCTTTTCATATCCTTCACCCACTTTTTGGTGTTTTTTTTTTCTTGTAAATTTGTTTAAGTTCCTTGCAGATTCTGGATATTAGACCTTGTCAGACGGGTAGCTTTCTAAAATTTTCTCCTATTCTGTAGGTTGCAGAACTGGTGTTCTTAACAGTGATGTTAGGGTAAAATGATGGATATCACTGGGTTTAATAGATTGCCTAGAGACAGAGACAATGTCTGGCTTCTTCCACACATACACACACTTCCTGGTAGAAGTTGGAGTCTGTAGCTCCTTGTCTCTCATACAGAGAGACTGTGACTTCGCCTCTTGTTTTAAAGTTATAGTTAATTGTAACTGCAATACTCTCAGATCATTTTGTCTATTCATAGAAACTAATTTGCTGCCAGTGATAGGGATAATCCATGATTTCTGAGACATTTACTTCCACAATTTCACAGTTCTAAGTCTAGAAAAATCATTAGAAGAAAATTATTGGGTGGTCTTGGAACCAACCCAAAGAAAAATCATGTCCTGTGAACAGTAGGATAGATACTGAATCTAGCTTGTCTCACTTTGGAGCTAGTTCTTATAATTTCCCTTGGACTATATATTTTTGTCCAATCACTACTGTACAGGATATGGGTTTGGTTTGCTTTTCCCTCCCATGAGCCACTCAGTTGCTTTGCTAAAAGCCCCATCACTTTTCCTTTGGTTTCCTTTGGTACACCAACCTCAACACAGAGTCCACTTGGTTTGGAAGGGGTTGGCCCACACTGGTGGCAGGAGTGGGCACAGAATCCATGCCTGGCTCATCTAATTGTCCATACCTTCCAACAAGGATTGGTTCAAGTGATGGGAAGGTGACCCTTGCCAGGGTGATGAAGTGCATACCACAGACTTTTACTGGCTGTACTGGGAAGCATACATTTTCTTTGGTACTGGAGAACTGGTAACGACAATGCCAAATGTTGTTTGTTATTGAAGCTGAGTGAAGGGGCTCTTGAAGGATCCTTACTCAACTTTTGCTTATGATTGGAAAGTTTGTAATAAAATTGTAATGGTGTAAGTCTACTATTTATACCTATAGAAGTAAAAGACTTTTGCTGGGCGCAGTGGTTCACATCTGTAATCCCAGCACTTTGGCAGGCTGAGGCGGGCAGATCACGAGGTCAGGAGTTCAAGACCAGGCAGGCCAGTATGGGGAAACCCTATTTCTACTAAAAAAAAAATGCAAAATTAGTGGGGTGCAGTGGCTCGCACCTGTAGTCCCAGCAACTTGGGAGCCTGAGGCAGGAGAATCTCTGGAATCCAGCAGGCGGAGATTGCAGTGAGCTGAGATCACACCACTGCACTGTAGCCTGGGCAACAGAGCAAGACTCTGTCAGAAAGAAAAGAAAGAGAGAGAGAGAGAGAGAGAGAGAGAGAGAGAGAAAGAAAGGAAGAAAAGAAGGAACAGAAAAGAAAAATAAAGAGAAGTAAAAGGCTTGTTTTTTTTTTTAAGTTTTGAAATAGTTTCTTAGGGAGAGTAGGATTGAAAAAGTAGAGAAACAGGGGAGATAAAGAGGGAGTAGGGTTTGGGCAGATTCCTGTTGTTTTTCTTATAAACTCTTTGTTAGTAATTTAGTATTGTATTTCTACCACATATGTTTTCTACCCTATATAAGCATGACACCTTTTAAACAAGATAGATACAAACTGTATTAAGGCCAGGCACGGTGGCTCAAGCCTGTAATCCCAGCACTTTGGGAGGCCGATACGGGCGGATCACGAGGTCAGGAGATCGAGACCATCCTGGCTAACAAGGTGAAACCCCGTCTCTACTAAAAAATACAAAAAACTAGCCGGGCGTGGTGGCGGGCGTCTGTAGTCCCAGCTACTCGGGAGGCTGAGGCAGGAGAATGGCGTAAACTCGGGAGGCGGAACTTGCAGTGAGCTGAGATCCGGCCACTGCACTCCAGTCTGGGTGACAGAGCGAGACTCCGTCTCAAAAAAAAAAAAAAAAAAAAAAAAAAAGATATAAACTGTATTAAAATTCACAACACAGCTTGCATACCAACATAGTCTTCCATGATTTGGTCTCTGTGAGTGTTTCCAGCTTTGCCTCCCACCTGTATCCCTCGCTTTCATTATTGCAGCTGTGATGCACACATTTCAGCTGTGCAAATGCAACCCTCATCATCATCTCTACAGATTGTTCTGTGCTTCTGGGTCATTCCTTTCTTCCACCTGGTCTTCCCTCCACTTCACAATAGAGTAGAGAAGTTTCTGATGTTTGGGCTTCCTTTTGGGTAGAACAACAAAAGTCAACTAGAAACAGGTTCTTTTTAGAGTTACATTTTCAGAGTGAGGAATCATATATCATTTATATTTTATCATAAGAAATTGAAACATTTTCACTTTTTCCTTTTTCCTGTTAAATCTTTAATTATCTTTAACCAGGACTTAATTAATCTTGACTGGTCTGCAATCTTTTGAAATGTGAGTAACTTCAACCTATATTTTCTCCATTAGCTAAATTCGGTGAAATAGTGTTTATAATAAAACAAAACCTGCCCGGTGGAGAAGGGACACACTTTGTGGACGTGCCATTTGGGTCACACACAAAGGTGGGCCACTGGGGTGCGCCATTGAGCCAGCCAGGATAGCAAGAGCTCCATTCTCTAATTCACGCAGAGGCATTTTATGAGCTAGTGGTAGCCTTGGAGAAGGGACGGCACTTCTCTATATTAATTCGGACTGGGGTATCAGTGTTTTTTAAGGTTTTCTTTTTTTTTTCTTCAGCTCTTAACCCAGAGGTCATTTCCTCGAGCCATGTCTCTGAGCCTCATGTTCCCATAAAACCTGTAACTTCCTTTATATATCAGTCATCCCATTTGTAATTATTTGTTTAAAATCTCTCTTTCTCACTACATGGAAACTTCATAGGGGCAGGGACTAGACCTGCCCTATTCACAGTGTATCTACAGCCCGAAGGGCAGGGCCTGTCACATATCAGTTTTGGTGTGGGGGGCTATTGGATTAATACATTACTAACAAGAATGTATGATCATGGGAGAAGACTAGATGAGGATTTCCAGCTATTGTATATGTTTGCTGTCTTTAGGCGGATCACCTGAGGTCTGGCATCTGACACCAGCCTGGCCAACATGGCAAAACCCCGTCTCTACTGGAAATACAAAAATTAGCCGGGTGTGGTGGCACATGCCTGTAATCCCAGCTACTTGGGAATCTGAGGCAGGAGAATCACTTGAACTCGGGATGGGAGGTTGCCCTGAGCTGAGATCATGCCACTGCACTCCAGCCTGGGCAAGAGTGAGACTCCATCTAAAAAAAAAAAAGAAGGCCGGGCGCGGTGGCTCAAGCCTGTAATCCCAGCACTTTGGGAGGCCGAGACGGGCGGATCACGAGGTCAGGAGATCGAGACCATCCTGGCTAACACGGTGAAACCCCGTCTCTACTAAAAAAATACAAAAAACTAGCCGGGTGAGGTGGCGGGCGCCTGTAATCCCAGCTACTCGGGAGGCTGAGGCAGGAGAATGGCGTAAACCCGGGAGGCGAAGCTTGCAGTGAGTTGAGATCCGGCCACTGCACTCCAGCCTGGGTGACAGAGCGAGACTCTGTCTCAAAAAAAAAAAAAAAAAAAAAAAAAAAAAAAAAAAAAAAAAGAAGAAGAAGAAGAAGAAAAGACTTCTCTTATTTATCCCTATTCAAGAAAATGGTTTCACTATTCCAGAAAGAAGCTTTAGTGCAATTAGAACTATTCTCCTATTTTCAGCTTCTGAATACAGGCTGCATTGTGAAAGTGAATTTTCCGTTAATTCTTATTTCTCCTTTTCCTAGGGACTTATGTCAGAGAATAGTATAAGCTATTTTCAGGACTTTCTGTATTTTGAGGAAACAATTATTTATCTGACATTTCTTGGGCCCTATTTCTACTATGTTTCTGTGTCAATTCCTCTCCTCTACTAATTAACATTTCCAGCCAAAGTTAACTACAGTGTAGACACTTTCATTTTGAATTAACATTTTTCCTATTCTGCCATGTTATTAGGTTCTGGAACAGAGATACATCCCACAATAACAATAATGAAAAATTAAGAACCCCTCCAAAAAAATTCAAATTATTTTATGTGGTCTCCCAACTCCAAAACAAGACAGCTGAGATGCCTATACGTGGCACCTTCATACAGGTACATCTGATATGTTAGTCTCCATTTCTATAGAAGAAAACAAAAAGATGCTATTAGCCTACTTCAAATTGTTGTCCCACTTATTGAATCTAACCTAGTTTCCTATGATAAGTTATTTATCCAGCCCCCTAGGCTGTCTTCACCAGGAGCTTTGAAATAGAAGCCAGACCTTTCTGAGTATTGCCCAGATACATCTCTGATACACTGATTCATCTAAGATCAAAAGTGCCCCCACAATATGTCCTCAGCAGCATGTAGCAAGCACATGAACAGCAGGTCAGCCAAGACATTAGACGTGGCCAAGATTTCCAAAGAAGGAGAGCTACTTTTCAGTTGATGCTATCTCCTTAAAAGCAGGGCATGATTGTACTTCTCATGATATTATTTTCATGAGCTTGTTCCTGATACAAGGTCTTTAGTACCATGCCTGGCTTCCATTTTGAAAAGTCTTCTTGTGCAAGATCGGTGCACTTCCTAGTTCTCATAGGAAGATACTTTGGTGCCGTACTCAGCTTACAGAAGGTCCTACATTTTCTACACACAGCTCTTTATACTGATTCGCTTTTCATTTGGGAAAGCCATGAGAAACTTTCTTCATAAAAATATAACCATCATCTCTATAAACTCTTCAAGATGACAAAGGGAGAGAGCATTATTTTGAAATGTTAAGCATAGGTTGGGAAAAACGGTGTTGAGAAAAAATTAAGATAGAAATTGTAAACTATCTCTCAAGCTGGAGATCTAGAGAACAAAGACGTGGAGTAATAGATGGAGAGAAAAAGTCCTCACGCTGAGGAGTGACCTAGAGCTTACTCTGAGGGCAGCCTCCCAGTCACCACTTCAAATATCATATTACCTCCTATCAAGGGGATAAACCCAAAGGCAGCCCCATGGAGCCGTTTGATGAGCCATTTCTGTTTTAAAATTCAGTAAGAATGATCCCTTGGTTTCTTTTCCCTAGGCTACCAACAAATTTATCAAGTATCCTTGAATGTATTGTCCTTTTCATCAAGAATAACCTGCAAAAAAGCCAATCATCTTTATTGTGCATTACAGATGGAAGGGGAGAATTAACAACAACAAAGCCACTGCTTTTTATTCCTAGGCCCTTGATAGCCCTAAAACAACTAACTCTCTGTATTAGTTCATTTTCACATTGCCATGAAGAAATACCCAAGGCTGAGTAATTTATGAAGGAAAGATGTTTAATTGGCCCACAATTTTGCAAGCCTAGGGTAGTCTCAGGAAACTTACAATCATTACAAAAGGGAAGGCAAGCATTTCTTACATGGTGGCAGGCGAGAGATGGGAGAGCAGGAGAGGAACTACCAAACACTGAATAAAACACCAGATCTCTTCAGAACTCACTCACTATCACGAGAACAGCATGGGGGAGAACTACCCCCATGATCCAATCACCTCCAACCAGTTCTCTCCCTTAACACCTAGGTATTACAATTCAAGAGGAGATTTGGGTGGGGACACAAAGCCTAGCCATATCACTCTCTGTTGCTAAAAAAGAAGAACTTAGGTGGAGATTGGGAAATTAAAGTCCAGTGTAATTGGCCTCACGATGGAGAACCAAGCCATTTTAGGACACTCACAATGATTAAAAACAAATTCTCAGCACTTAGGTTTGACAATCAGTTGGAACAATGCTTTCCTGGGTCTGCAGACTGAAACCTAAGCAGCTGTGTGCTTCACTTAGATAAATATATATTCAATGCCTGAGACTGATTCACCCTCACAAATGATACTTCTTTTAATAGGATCTTGCAGTCAACCCCCAGTCACATAGTTTTTGTCTTAAATAACCAATCATTTGAACAGGTAGTTAAAATGTATGGGCTTTGAGGACTATTCAGGTTTGAATTAGTAAAGTTACATATGGGAAGATTCAGTTCAGTCTGAACTATTGTAGCAGACAGGGGAGTTATAACAAAAAAATATATTGGGCATTTATATGATTATATAATCCCATTCAAGCAATGACCCTAAAAATCTATTTTCCAGACCACATTTACTCCCAAGGATATCAGTGTAGGTTAGGTGAATCATCAATAAACTGCTGCTTTTCAGAAACTGTTTTAAGTGCTTTTATATTGATTTATGCTCACAACATTCCTACCAAGGAGTACAATTACTCTCTTCATTTTGCTGAGAACTAGTAAGCAGTGAATCCACGTTTCCAACCCTAGAATTCGGAGCCCACACTCTCAGCCAACATACTGTTCTATACAGTTACTGGATTTGCCATCGCCTGTGACTCTGCCTGCATTAGACTATGTGTCTGACTACTGAATCACAGAGCAAGCAGAGTCCAACTGCCAAAACCAATCAGGTTATTCCTAGTTACATAAAAAAAGCAGTTACTTTACAGTAAAGGTCATTCATCCAAGGAACACTTTGCTCAGGATATATAATTGATTTCTTTTCCAATACCAAGATCGTGTCCAACCTAGACTGGAGGGTTTTAAAGATTCCGCGCTTCAAAATAAGAGCTTCACGGAGTCTTAGAGGAAGCAGATCTTACACTCAAGGCTTTTACCATTTTTAAGGATGCCCAACTCCCATCATCGTGTCTGAGAGCATTGGACAAGGGACCACATATGTTCCTATAGGTTATTAGCTGCAATAGCTGTAAAACCTAAATTCCCAGCAAACGAGACATTTCAAGAGACAGAAATCACCCTAGAATACTTTACGGAAATAACAGTGGTCACTTTTAAGTTTTAAAGCAGTGGGTTTTTGTGGTTGTTGTTGTTGGTGGTGGTTTTGTTTGTTTTTGAGATGGAGTCTCACTCTGTTGCCCAGGCTGGAGTGCAGTGGTACAATCTCAGCTCACTGCAAGCTCTGCCTTCTGCATTCCAGTGATTCTCCTGCCTGAGCCTTCCAAATAGCTGGGTCTACAAGTGTTTGCCACCATGCCCAGGTAATTTTTGTATTTTTAGTAGAGACAGGGTTTGGCCATGTTGGCCAGGCTCATCTGGAACTCCTGGCCTCACGTGATCCACCTGCCTTGGTCTCCCACAGTGCTGGGATTACAGGCATGAGATACAGCCACCAGTCTTAAAGATGACCCTACCTTTATTTAAAATGACCCTGCCTATATTTCCTCCCTTGAGTGCCTTATAGTCCCTGACTTATTTGAAAAATTAATATTTTGAAACAGTTTCAGAAAAAATCAAAGTGTCAGTGGTTGGTCACACTAAATGGAACCATCAAAGCTCCTACTGCTCACAAATATTGTTAAAATGGAATAACAGGCACTGCTAAAGGGAATTAAAGTCACTCCTATCTTAAATGAACCCTAGACATTTTAAGTTCTGTGTCCTCTGCATAGAATCTTTGTTCTTTGTCTCTCTGTTGTGGCCATTTAGAAAAGCTTTCAGCTCCTGATCACCAACTGAAACAGTGAAATGGTTCCCATTGCAGCAAACACAGCCTCTTGCCCTGGTTTTAATTTAAAAGAGATATTTATGTTACCCTTCCCATGAAGCAATTGACTGGTCAATATGCTGTCTACTTGTGTTATCCATAAAAATTTCCCAAACCAATTTACTTTTAGTGTGAGAGAAACAAACTCACTCATTCTTTAGCTCATAGTCTTGTACTAAAATGGACTTTGACTCTTGGCGTACACCAGAGTTTTGTTTTAATCAATACGTATATGAAGCTATAATTAACATCTCATTACATTCATGACTTTCATAAAATAAATGATTATTAAAAGTATAAAACCCAACAGCCTTCCCAGAATGAGATGTTTTGGGCCATAGAAATGTCTAGACTACAGAGAAATATCTTTCCAAAGCAAATACTACCTTTCTTCTCTTAGGCTCCCCTTTCCAAGAAAGAGATACACAGATCGATAAGCTACTAGAGGTAGCCCACTCAATACTTGTACAGGCTTCTCCAACCTAATCCTCTGGGATGTCCATAAATTAATGACCTTCCACTGGAGAAAAGAAATAATTAGGTTCCTCAAAGTTTTTCAGGCCACACACAGTACAGGTGCCTTTCCATTTGGCTCATACCACACAGAGAAGGACACTCGGTCACTTCATATCTCCTCCTAGGCTATGCCACATGCCTCCAGACCCTGCTTTAAAAAATACCACAAAACAAAACAACTCTACTCACAAAAGGACATCAGGACCTACAGACCCCTTACCAAAAACTGAGTTATGGCAAGATCCCCAGCCTCAAGATGGTTAAGGCTAATAAGAAATCTGCCAAAAAAAATGCAAAAAAAAAAAAAAAAGTATACTAGGAAGCACAATAAAACCCAATTCATCAGGATTTCATCCATTCCTGGGTCAATAATCAACTCACTAAATGGAGTCATGACCAGGGAATTCTGACTCTACCCTTAAAACCAGAGTTTCTCTCTCACCTCATGGGTTTTTACTTCTTTTGAATCTCTGCTCTCAAGGCATGATTTAGAGAAGTTGCTGCTTTGGCTCTGCTTTACAGCTAGAGGATGAGGGCCTTCATCTAAGTTGGCAGCACTCAAAGCAACATCAAAGTCCTGCTCAAGATCCAACGTAGATTTGGTCTTTTCACATAGTCCCATGTAGTCCCATATTTCTTGGATGCTTTGTTCGTTCCTTTTCATTCCTTTTTCTCCAATCTTGTCTTCTCCCTTTATTTCATTAAGTTGATCTTCAATCTCTGATAGCCTTTCTTCCACTTGATTGATTCAACTGTTGATACTTGTGTATGCTTCATGGAGTTCTTGTGCTGTGTTTTTCATCTCCATCAGGTCATTTATGTTCTTCTCAAACTGATTATTCTAGTTAGCAATTCATCTAGCCTTTTTTCAAGGTTCTTGCTTCCTTGCACTTGGTGTTAGAACATGATCCTTTATCTCAGAGGAGTTTGTTATTACCCACCTTCCGAAGCCTACTTCTGTCAATTTGTCAAGCTCATTCTCCGTTGGGTTTTGCTCCCTTGCTGGTGAGGAGTTGTGATCCTTTGGAGGAGAAGCAGCATTCTGGTTTTTGGAATTTTCAGCCTTTTTGTGCTGGTTTCTCCCCATCTTTGTGGATTTATCTACCTTTGGTCTTTGATGTTGGGACCTTCAGATGAAGTCTCTGAGGGGACATCCTTTTGTTGATGTTGATTCTATTTTATTCTATCTGTTAGTTTTCCTTCTGACAATCAGGCCTCTCTGATGCAGGTCTGCTGGAGTTTGCTGGAGGTCCACTCCAGACCCTGTTTGTCTGGGTATCACCAGCGGAGGCTGCAGAACAGCAAATATGGCTACCTGTTCCTTCCTCTGGAAGCTTTGTCACAGAAAGGCACCTGCCAGATGCCAGCCAGAGCTCTCTTGTATGACGTATCTGTTGGTCCCTACTGGGAGGTGTCTCCCAATCAGGAGACACAGAAGTCAGAGACCCACTTGAGAAGGCAGTCTGGTCCTTAGCAGAGCGTGAACCCTGTGCTGGGAGGTCTGCTGTTCTCTTCAGAGCCATCAGGCAGGGATGTTTAAGTCTGCTGAAGCTGCACCCACAGGCGCGCCTTCTCCCAGGTGCTCTGTCCCAGGGAGATGGGGGTTTTATCTATAAGCCCCTGGCTGGGGCTGCTGGCTTTTTTAAATTTTTTAAATTTTTTCAGAGATGCCCTGCCCAGAAAGGAGGCAGTCTGGCCACAGTGGCCTTGTTGAGCTGTGGCAATCTGGCTACAGTGGCCTTACTGAGCTGTGATGGGCTCCACCCGGTTCGATCTTCAGAGCGGCTTCGTTTACACTGTGGGGGTAAAACTGCCTAGTCAAGCCTCAGCAATGGTGTATGACCCTCCCCCAACCAAGCTTGAGCATCCCAGGTAGAGCTCAGACTGCTGTGCTGGCAGCGAGAATTTCAAGCCAGTGGATCTTAGCTTGCTGGGCTCTGTGGGGGTGAGACCCACTGAGCCAGACCGCTTGACTCCCTGGCTTCAGCCCCCTTTCCAGGGGAGTGAACGGTTCTATCTCGCTGGCATTCCAGGTACCACTGAGTTACGGAAAAAAAAAAAAATTCCTGCAGCTAGTTAGGTGTCTGCCCAAATGGCCGCCCAGTTTTGTGCTTGAAACCCAGGGCCTTGGGGGCACAGGCACTGGAAGGAATCTTCCAATCTGCAGGTTGTGAAGACCATGGGAAAAGTGCAGTATCTGGGCCAGAGTGCACCATTTGTCACGGTGCAGTCCCTAATGACTTCCTTTGGCTAGGAGAGGGAGTTCCCCGACCCCTTGCACTTCCCGGGTGAGGCAACTGCCCACCTGCTTTGGCTCGCCCTCTGTGGCCTACACCCACTGTCCAACCAGATCCTATGAGATGAACTGGGTACCTCAATTTGAAATGCAGAAATTGCCCACCTTCTGCATCAATCTCACTAGGAGTTGCAGACTGAGCTGTTCCTATTCGGCCATCTTGCCAGCCAGAGCTCGGATTTTTTATTTTTCTTCCTTTCCCTATATATCTTTCTCTGTTTCTTTCCCTTTCCCTTTCCTCCTCTCCCTAGAGGGTGTGACTGAGGATAATGCTGGGTAGGGTCTTTTGGCTTTGCTTCCATAACCTTGTGCACTGTTGTCTGCATGTTTTATATTGGGCTGGGTATAAATATAATTGGGCTGGGTATATTATATTTGACCTACAAGCCAGAAGATGGTGCTTATGGGTAACAGCAGGTTGCTGCCAGTGTGGCTGGGTATATACTTGATCCTTGCTTACTGGGAAAACACTGGGTGGGGCTGGACCTGGCAAGTCCATCTACAGGTCCCCCAATGATAGGCACAAGCAGCAGCTCTGAGGGAGAGTCCAGTGGGCAGCCACCAAGTGTCCAGAGGTGTGCCTCAGCATGGAGGTAGGAAACCTCCTTGGCCCCAAATTCTCTGCATAGGAGTGTCAGAGGCAGCCTAATCTCTTAATCCAGGAGAGTGGCTGCTGCAAATGCCTGGAGATCTGCCTGGTTGTGGGGTGGAGAGAGTCTCCTTGCACCACTATCACTGCACAGGAAGGACGGGGTGGCTCAGGCAGGTGCTCCAAATACCTGGAAATCTGTGAAGCAGAGAGGGTCTCATTGCACCACAATCTCTGCACCAGAAGAATGGAGCAGCTCAGACTGCTGAATCACGCTAATGGGCACTCTGAATCCCTGGATATTTGCCTGGGCTTGAAGTGGAAATGGCCCCCTTGCACAAGGATCTCTGCACAGGAAGGAAGGGGCAAGCCAGGCTGCTAGCCCATGCGAGCAAGTGCTTTAAATGCTTGGCGATCTGCTTATGTGTAGAATGAAGAAGGCCCTGCTACACCACAGCCTCAGGAAATTAGGCTGGGACACCCAGCAATAACACACACAGACCAGTTCTAGTTCATCAAGCTGGCCCTGGCTGAAAGTCTCATTGCCCAGGAGAAACCACAGCCATAGCAGCTCTCCTCTCGCCCAAGGTCTCTGACTGGGGAAAGCACAATTCCAGTGCCTAGTGTTGAGATGTTTTCCACGGTTCTGTCTGTGGAGGACCCTACCCTGATCCAGAGCAGGTGCTCCAATCTCTGTCCCAATACTAAAATGCCAGCATGGCCAAGCTGCTGGGTTGCCAAAGAACGGCTGACTTTAGATGCACCCAAATTAAAAATGGTGTCTTATTCTCTGTCCTGGGGCTGGGAAAACGCCTGTAGCTTTTTCCAGTGTCTGTCTCTGTCAGTGTCTCCAAGCCTCTCGTGAAGTTAGCTCCAGGATCTGAGAGAAACAAAGTGCTCTCTCTCAGCCTGGGTTGCTCAGATCCCCAGTGGAAACGTGAGTCACAGAGGGAAGCTTCTACCTCTCATGTGCTGGGACTTCATTCACTTGTATCAGCTGGACAGCATTATGGCGGCTGGTTGCCGGCATTCTCCTCCTCGGGATCTGGAGTGTTCTTCACAATTCCAGTGGATCTCCATTTTCCTTCTTGAATTAGAGCTCACAGAATTTATCTGTATGCACTGCCTTGCTATTTCCAAGTGGCTGTGGCATGCTAAAAGCCTCGAATTGCCATCTCGAAAAAGAAATCTACCAACAGTGTTTGATATGAGTTGGCCAAAGTCAACTGAAAATAAGAAAAATTTTTATGTGCAAGGACAGTCTCTGAGGTTGAGCATTTTTGTTCAGTGATGAGGCATTTGAATTACCAACATACTTAATACTATGGAAATCTATAGAACCAATTTCTTTAGGAAACAAATTCATATCTTAATAAAGAACATCCTTTTTATTGTTTAATTGCTGAAACAAGATGTCAGCCTATTACCCTAAGTAACCAGTTCAATCGTAGCCATTTACATCATCTAGTACCAAGTGGTATTTTTCAGAGAAATGAACAGGAGGAGGAAAATTCCTTGACTGAAAAAAAAAATTGATACATATAATCATTACAGAGCTGTGTATTTATGTAAGACTAACTGTGAGATGAATGGAGAAAACTCTGAGATTCACTGTTGAGTAGCTTAAAATTTCCAAGTCCTCTGCTAGACTTGAAAACTATTTAGTGTTGAACAAAAATAAGATACTATATCTCACAACTCCTATGTAAATATTTCCATTCCTACTTTATTTCTGCTTTCATTTTCACTGTGATCTATAGTCTCTCTTCCAGCCTCCTATTTGTATTTTACAACATGCATAATTACAGATTTATTCTTTAATTATCTCATTTTCATATGATTTTTATATCTCTTGAACGATTTCTTGGAAACTTCTGCCTTTTTTATTTTCCAGAGCAGCAGAGTATTTTTAGGCAATAATATTTTACCTTATCATGTCTTTCAACCATTAAAAGAAAAAGGGAAAGTAGTAAAATAAATAAACAAATACAGACAGTCATCAACTTACAATGGTTTCACTTAAGATTTTCAGTGGCACAATGGTGGGAAAGTGATATTCATTGAGTAGAAACCATATTTCAAGTACCCATGCTACTATTATGTTTTTCATTTTCAGTACAGTACTCAATAAATGACATAAAATATTCAACAGCTTTCTATAATATAGGCTTTGTGTAAGATTATTCTGCCCAACTGTAGGCTAATGTTAGTGTTCTGAGCATGGTTAAGGTGGGCTAGGATAAGCTATAATGTTTGGTAGGTTAGGTTTATTAAACATATCTTCAAGCCAGGAATAGGGGTGTGTGCCTACAGACCCAGCTGCTCAGGAAGCTGAGGGAGGAGGATTGTTTGAGCTCGAAGAGTTTGAGAATATAGTGCACTATGAGCACACCTGAGAATAGCCACTGCACTCCAGCCTGGGCAACACGACAAGAGTCTACATTAGAAAAAAACAACAACAAAAAAAACCCAGCATCTTCACCTTAGAATAGTATCAACATCTGATGGGTTTATTGGAACATAATCCTATCATAAGTTGAAGAGTATCTTTATATAGTAGAATATAGTAACATATACTACAGACTTGTTTTCTCAAAGCATAAAGATAAACCACACCAATGATCATTCATGGGAGAGGGACACCCAGACAGTGTCCTGCAAAATGAGAAATACTTGTAAGACATACTTCACATTCCTCACCGAGTCTCTTTCCCATGAAATAAAATCATTAAGAAATTTTTAGTAATATTCTAATTAAAATTTTGAGTATAGAAAGAAGGTTGTATAGCGTTACAAAAAAATAAAATAGATAAAATAAAAAAAAGCCTGCACAATGTCAGGCTTATGCACTAAAGTATCAATAATTCGTTTAATTATGAATGGTCTACCAATTAAGAGACAGATAATAGAAGAGTGTATTTAAATGTATGACCCTTTCGTATATGTTTCTTGTATGCTGTGTACAAGAAACTCACTTGAAATTTACCAACACAGGGTAGGACAATTTAAAAGGATGAAAAAAGGTATATTGCGCAAGCATTAATGCAAGGAAAGCAAGAGTGCCTGTATGTATATCAGCTAAAGCAAAGAAAATTACCGGAAGCAGAGAGATTATATAATGATCAAAGGTTTAATCCATGAAGAAGACAGCAATTTTAAAAGTGTATTCACCAAAAAACAGAGCTTCAAAATATGTGATGAGAAAACTGCCAGAACTAAGGCGGGTGGGACTCGGACCTGCGCTGCCTCAGGATGTCAAGTGTAACAAGGGGGCAGGGAGGATGCGGGGACAGCAACATGGGCCTGTGAGGCCTGTGGGGTGCCCGCGTTCCCCAGATCCCCCTGCAGCCGACTCCGCAGTGGTCCGCTCCGCTAGGTTGCCGCGTGCGGATTCGGATTCCAGACCCCAGGCTGCGCGTTCTCCACCGCTTGTTGTGGCCAGTGTTACTGCGGAGACCCCAGAGCAGCCTCGGCGCTATGGAGGAGCCCGGCGCTACGCCTCAGCCCTATCTGGGGCTGGTCCTGGAGGAGCTACGCAGGGATGTGGCAGCACTGCCTGAAAGTAGGAGACCATATTCGAGTCCTTATGGTTTTCCGTGGGAACTGGTGGTATGTGCAGCTGTCGTTGGATTTTTTGCCGTTCTCCTTTTTCTGTGGAGAGGTTTTAGATCCGTTAGGAGTCGGCTTTATATGAGAAGAGAAAAACAACTTGCTGCAACGCTTTCTGGACTAATTGAAGAAAAATGTAAACTACTTGAAAAATTTAGCCTTATTCAAAAAGAGCACGAAGCCTATGAAGCAGAGTCATCTTTAGAGGATGCCAGCTTTGAGAAGGCGGCAGCAGAAGCACGAAGTTTGGAGGCAACCTGTGAAAAGCTGAACAGGTCCAATTCTGAACTTGAGGATGAAAGCTTCTGTCTAGAAAAAGACTTCAAAGAAGAGAAATCTAAACATTCTCAACAAGATGAATTGATGGCGGATATTTCAAAAAGGATACAGGCTCTAGAAGATGAGTCAAAATCCCTCAAATCACAAATAGCAGAAGCCAAAATCATCTGCAAGATCTTTAACATGAGTGAAGAACGACGTGAGATAGCAATAAAAGATGCTTTGAATGAAAATTCTCAACTTCTGGAAAGCCAGAAGCAGCTTTTGCAAGAAGCTGAAGTATGGAAAGAACAAGTGAGTGAACTTAATGAACAGAAAATAACATTCGAAGACTCCAAAGCACACGCAGAACAAGTTCTAAATGATAAAGAAAATCACATCAAGACTCTGACTGGACGCTTGCTAAAGATGAAAGATCAGGCTGCTGTGCTTGGAGAGGACATAAGGGATGATGATAACTTGGAATTAGAAGTGAACGGTGAATCGGAAAATGGTACTTACTTAGATGATCCTCCAACAAGAGCTTTGAAGAAACTGATTCATGCTGCTGAGTTAAATGTTTCTTTAAAAACCTTAGAAGGAGAAAGAAACCACATTATTTTTGAGTTATCTGAAGTTGATAAAACAAAGGAAGAGCTTACAGAGCGTATTAAAAATCTTCAGACTCAACAAGCATCTTTGCAGTCAGAAACCATGTATTTTGAACGTGAGAATCAGAAGCTTCAACAGAAACTTAAAATAATGACTGAATTCTATCAAGAAAATGAAGTGAAACTCCACAGGGAATTGACAGTAGAGGAAAATTCCCGGATACAGCAAGAAGAGAAACTTTCTAAAGTGGAAAAAAAGATCAGCCACACCACTGAAGGGCTGGAGGCCTATGGAAAGCTAGGCAAAGATCTTGAAGAAGAATTGAAGAGAACTATTAATTTTTATCAAAGGCAGGTTATTTCCTATGAGAAAAAAGGACATGATAATTGGTTGGCAGCTCGGACTGCTGAAAGAAACCTCAATGATTTAAGGAAAGAAAATGCTCACAACAGAAAAAGATTAACTGAAACAGAGCTTAAATTTGAACTTTTAGAAAAAGATCCTTGTGCACCTGATGTTTCAAATACAGCATTTGGCAGAGAGCATTCCCCATGTGGTCCCTCACCATTGAGTCAGCCTCCATCTGAAACGAGAGCTTTTCTCTCTCCTCAAACTGTGTTGGAGGGTCCACTGAGACCCTCACCTGTGCTTCCGGGGAGAGGAGGAAGAGGCCCAAGAGGCCCAGGGAATCCTCTGGACCATCAGATTACCAATGAAAGAGGAGAACCAGGCTGCGATACATTAACCGATCCTCACAGGGCTCCTTCTGACACTAGGTCCCTGTCGTCCTCATGGGAACAGGACCGTAGGATGACGTTTCCTCTACCAGGACAATCATACCCTGATTCAGCTCCTCCTCCACAAAGGGAAGACGGATATTCTAATTCTGATGGACTGTCTGGGCCAGCAGAACTCAGAAGTTTTAATGTGCCTTCTTTGGATCAAATGGATGGGTCAATGCCTTCAGAAATGGAATCCAGTAGAAATGATGCCAAAGATCATCCTGGTAATTTAAATGTGCCTGATTCATCTCTCCCTGCTAAAAATGAAGCAACTGGCACCGGCTTCGTTCCTGCACCTCTGGCTCCAATCAGAGGTCCACTGTTTCCAGTGAATACGAGGGGACCGTTCATGAGAAGAGGACCGCCTTTCCCCCCACCTCCTCCAGGAACCATGTTTGGAGTGTCTCGAGGTTATTACTATCCACCAAGGGATTTCCCAGGCCCACCACATGCTCCATTTGCAATGAGAAACATCTGTCCACCGAGGGCTTTTCCTCCTTACCTTCACCCAAGACCTGGATTTTACCCCAACCCCACATTCTGAAGGTAGAAGCGAGTTCCCTTCAGGGTTGATTCTGCCTTCCAAGGAGCCTGCTACTGAACAACCAGAAACCCGACAATATTTTTGCTCTCTTCAAAAGTAATTTAGACTGATCTCATTTTCAGTTTAAGTAACGGCTGTTACTTAAGTGATTACACCTTTCTCAAATTAAAGTTTAAGGAATTATAGTTCTTAGTATAGTAGTTTATAAATAAAGATGATTTAAATACAAATCCATGAGTAAATCATTTCCATTTTATTATATTCTAGATAGTATAAGTACTTTAATTTGGTGAACTAATCCACTTTTATAGAAACAATAGTGGGAGTTTTATATATGTAATCTTGCAGGTGGGGAGGTTTTAAATTCTAAAGGTTGTGTCTTCATGCCAAGAACTGTATTCACTGTGTTTGTAGATATATGAGAAAGTAACTTTATGCTCAATTACATACATTTTAGTTGATTTTTTTAAGAAAGAAAACTGCCAGAACTGAAAGGAGATATAGACGAATCCACAATTATAGTTAGAAATTTCCTCATGCCGTTTTCAATAATTGATAGAACTAGACAGAAAATCAGCAAGGAGTGTTGGCTTTGGCAGCACTTTCTAAAATTAGAATGGTGCAGACAAGATTAACATGGCTCCTGCATATAGATTACACAAAATTTTGTGAAACATTTCATATTTTTAAAAAGAGGAAAAAAAAAAAAAAGAAAATCAACAAGAATATAAAACAACTCAAAATGCCATTAACCAAAGGAATCAATTTGGAATTTACAGAATATTCCACACAACAACAGCAGAATACACATTTTTTCTTGAGTGCCGACAAAACACATGGCAAGATAGAGCTATCCGAGGCCCTAAAACTTGCCACAATCAATTTAAAAGAGATAGTAATCATCCAGAGCAAGGGAAAACCACAAATCATTGTAGGGAATCCAATTGGAAATCAGCATAAGAAAGATATGAAAATCCCTAAACGTTTGGAAATTTAAAAACACACTTCACAATAATCTATTCGTCAACAAAGAAGTCTCAAGGAAAAATTTAAAAATACATTGGACTGGATAAACATGAAACTGTGACATATCAAAGTGCTGAGAAGGAAACTTATAGCAATAAATGCATACATTAGGAAAGAGGAAAAGTGTCGAGTGAGCAGTAGATTTCCACCTTAGGAACCTAGAAAAAGGAGAGCAGAATAAACTGAAAGCAAGTAGACGGTGGGGATTAATGAAGATAAGAACAGAAAACACTTAACATTTAAAAGAGAAAAACAATAGTTAAATCAATGAAATAAAGAGATAGCTCTGTTAAAAGATTTAAAAAAATTTAGCAAACTCAAGCAGAAATTAAAAGGAAAAGAAAAGACATACATTTTAAATATCATAATGAAACAGGTGATATCACTACAGACACCGCACATCACAAAGGACAATAAAGGAATATTACAAACCACTCCACACACATAAATTAGACAGCTTAGACAAAATGGACAAAATGCCGTGTTCCTGCTGCAACACAAACTAACTCAACTCACCATGCAGGAATAGATCATCTGAGTAACTCTGTAACGACTAAGAAAATAGAATTCATAATTTTAAAACTACCAAATAAGAAATCTCTAGGTTTAGATGGTTTCACTGGAGAATTCTAACATGTTTTTATTTATTTTATTTTATTTTATTTTTTTTGAGATGGAGTCTCGCTCTGTCGCCCAGGCTGGAGTACAGTGGCCAGATCTCAGCTCACTGCAAGCTCCCCCTCCCGGGTTTACGCCATTCTCCTGCCTCAGCCTCCCGAGTAGCTGGGACTACAGGCGCCGCCACCTCGCCTGGCTAATTTTTTGTGTTTTTTTTTTTTTGTAGAGATGGGGTTTCACCGTGTTAGCCACGATGGTCTCGATCTCTTGACCTCGTGATCCGCCCGTCTCGGCCTCCCAAAGTGCTGGGATTACAGGCTTGAGCCACCGCACCCGGCCTCTAACATGTTTTTAAAAAATTAACACCAATGCTACACAATCTTTTCCAGAAGACAGAAAAGGAGAGAACACTCCCCAATTTACTTTTTGAAGCTATTATTACACTGATACCAAAACCAGGAGAGAGAGGGTGTGTGTGCATATGTAAAGGTATGTATAACTTAATATTAACAAATAGAGTTCTACAGTATATTAAAAAAAATGTACCCCATGTTCTAGGGGGGTTGTTTCCAGAAATACAAGGCTGATTTAATATCAAAAAGTCAATCAAAATAATCCACCATGTTAACAAACAAAAGAAGGAGAGTTACATTGTATCAGTTGATACATAATAAACATTTAACACATTTCGATATCCGTTCATGATAAAAGTTCTCTATAAAGTGGGAATAGAGGAAACTTTATCCACTTGATAAAAAGCATCTACAAAAAGCTAGCATTATACAGTCATGTGTTGTTTAACGATGCGGATAGGTTCTGAGAAATGTACTGTCAAATGATTTTGTCATTGTGCAAATGTGGTAGAGTGTACTTACACAAACCTAGAAGGTATATAGAGTAGCTGCTATACACCTAGGCTATATGGAATAGCTCATCGCCCCTAGGTGACAAACCTGCACAGCATATTAGTGTACTGAATACTACAAGGAATTGTAACACAGTAAGTGCTACATTTATGTGCTTGAAACCCAGGCCCCTGCTGGCATACGCACCCGGGCAATCTCCTGGTCTGCGGGTTGCGAAGAACGTGGGAAAAGTGCAGTATCTGGGCCAGAGTGCATCATTCCTCATGGCACAGTCCCTGGAAGCTTCCCTTGGCTAGGGGAGGGAGTTCCTTGACCCCTTAGGCTTCCTGGGTGAGGCGAGGCCACACCCTGCTTCAGCTCACCCTCCATGGGCTGCACCCACTGTCTAGCCAGTCCCAATGAGATGGCCAGGTACCTCAGCTGGAAATGCAGAAATTACCCACCTTCTGCATTGATCTCGCTGGGAGCTACAGACTGGAGCTGCTACTTCAGCCATCCTGCCAGCCACACCTTTATTTCTTATTTTCTAAAAAGATTTTACTGAATAAACTTTCAGTATAATGAAAAGTAGTTTTTCAAATACTGAAATAATCATTTTTTCCCTTTTTCATCTGCTGACATGAGTGGATTAATAAATTAATTTTCTAATGCTAAAGCAATATTGAGTCCTGGTATTATGTGCATGATGATATGTGCAAGTTATTGTTTATAAGTTTAATATTGTTCTTGGGATTCTTATCTCCATATTTAGGAGTTAGACTGGCCGGTAGGTTTCTCTTTCACTGTACATGTTATGTTTTGATATCAAAGTTACATCTTTCCTCATAAAATATATTATTGAATGCTCCCTCTTTTGCTTTCTTTGCAAGTTATCATAAACATTAAAATTATTTGTTCCCTAAATATTTGAAAGAAGTCACCCAACATTGTGTCTGGAAATTTCTTTATAAGAAGTTTTTAATCTGTTGGGACGTTGAGACAGGCGGGTCATGAGGTCAGGAGTTCGAGAACAGCCTGACCAACATGGTGAAGCCCTGTCTCTGCTAAAAATACAGAAATTACCCAGGTGTGGTGGTGCTCGCCTGTAATCCCAGCTACTCAGGAGGCTGAGGCAGGAGAATCACTTGAACCCAGGAGGTGGAGGTTGCAGTGAGCCGAGATTGCACCAGTGAACTCCAGGCTGGGCAAGAGACTGAGACTCCATCTCAAAAAACAAACAAACAAACAAACAAAAAACGTTATTACCTACTGCCAGCATTCCCTCAGTAGTTACAGAACTATTGGTAAACTTCTTAGTTCAGTTTTTAAAATGATACTTTTCAACAATTTGTGTATTTTACCTAAATTTTCAAATGCATTGGCTTAAAGTTGTTTATTGATTTCTGTATTATTATTTAATAATTGCATCATCTGGCATTTCTTTCCCTTTCATTCCTGATGTTAGTTATTGGTACTTTGTGTCACTCCTCTCTTCTCCTTACTCGGTCTCACTAGAGATTTGTCTCTTCAAAGAACCAATTTTGAGTTTAGTTCTTGCCACTTTCTATTTAAATCATATCTGTTCTTAGTTTTATTATTTCCTTTCTTCTGCTTTTTGAGGTAGGTGTTATTTCACTATTATTATCTAACTTCCTAATATGATGTTTAGCTCATTTATTTTCAGTGTTTTTTCTTATGTAATATTAACTTTAAAAATACACATTATTTGAAGCACTTTGTACCAAATGAACAGTATACATATACGTCATACAAATAGCTGAAAGGAACAATTCTGCAAATTAATCACTATGCACACAAGTAAATGGACTAGTGAATGGGTTCCAGCGAATGAGTGTCTGAATACTCACTCTTGTTGAATGGAATTTCAGAGCTTGGCTCTTCCCGAATCATCAGCACAGACTCTTGGTGGAATCAAATTCCAGAGGTTTGGCTCTTCCGAATCATCAGCACAGACCCCGGAGCCTCTTCCAAGGAGACGCTCCCCAATGGAACAGGCCCCAGAGTAGTCATAGACCTCACTGTTTCTGCTCATTTTAAAACAATTTTACCTCTGACAACCACCATTTCCTGTAATATTTATCAGCGTTCCTCACTACACATGGTAGAGGCTTTGCAGAGATTCCCTTGCTCACCACAGAGGAATGCTTTCAGGCAAGAGCATAAGGCCAATCACTGGAAAAAAACTTGAAGAAGGAAAATCTCAGAGCCTACATCGCTGCCGTCTGGGATGCACACCCAAACTCCATGAGAAATAGCCCAGGAACTTATGAGAAGCACCAGCTGAGTGTGCTTTAGGTAGTCAGAGAAGCCTCCCAGCCAACATCAACCTTTCAAAAGGAAGCAGGAAGAAAAGATATTCCCAAAGAGAGTCACTCATTCTCCCTATAGATAGCATCTCCAGATCATCCACTTGTTATTTCTACATAGATTCTCTTCTTCCACGGGATCTGAGCCATCCACAGGCAATCCAGACATCCAGGTGAGCTCCTCCGACTGTTTCTGGAATACAAATGTTCCTGCTCTGCAGGCATGGAGGCAGGTGTGACCAATGTTCTTTGTGTGTTGAAGCTGGCAGTGGTCGGCCTGGGGCTTCTGGTGACCCTGAGGAGATTGAGCTGTTAAGCTTTTGGTTAGTGAAAGGACAACACGTGTGTTTGAATTGGAAGCCTCCAGGTGCCCAAGTGCATTCCTTGCTGTTCATCTATTCTCTGTTTCTGATTTTCTTTCTACTTCTATTCTCTTCTTTAGTTCTTGCCAAATTTATCCTTCTTTGGTCTTAATCATGAGTGTGATTTTGTGTCTGTTTTGCTGCCATAGGAAGCCAGAGAATCAGGGCTGAGGGAAATTTATCCATGCCATGTTATACTGCAGGTGAGAAAACTATGACTTGAGAAATGAAAGAACTTGCTCTGTGTCACCAGAGATCCGGCGGGTGAGCCACAACAGCCGCAGAGAAGATGCCTCAACAACAAAAATAAAATAATTTCCAAAGGAATTTTTCTATTTGATATTGCAAGAAGGAAATTGAAGTAGTCACCAAAAGAAAAATCAGGATTTTGTTTTTCTTTTCTGAGTATATGGTTTATTTTTTAATTACACATGAAATGTGTGAAGGGGACACCGCCATCAGTCAGAGCTTTAGGCTCCAAGGTG